>NC_064640.1:254874590-255184048 GCF_023864345.2 Schistocerca serialis cubense
TATCAGAGGTGCGCCAACAGGTGGCGTCAGACATAGAAAGGGAGGCAACTGCATCAGACGTAGGTGGCGAATGATTGGTGTCCAGAGGTGGACGCTGACTGGAGATGTAGGCAGAGAAGGACGTCGTGTCGTCAGATGTCAGGGCGTCAGAGGACAGCGCACCATCAGTAGCAGGATCGTCATCATGTGCAAATGGTTCAAATGGCTCTGAGCACTATGCGACTTAACTTCTGAGGTCATCAGTCGCCTAGAACTTAGAACTAATTAAACCTAACTAACCTAAGGACATCACACACATCCATGCCCGAGGCAGGATTCGAACCTGCAATCGTAGCTGTCGCTCGGTTCCAGACTGCAGCTCCTAGAACCGCACGGCCACACCGGCCGGCCATCATGTGCAGACTGCCGATGGACGCAGTCCTTAGGAGGGATACGGCGTTGTCTCTTCCGTTTCCTCGGCGACCGTTGTGTGTCTGCGCACAGTTCGTCATTCGCTAGCTTTATGTACACAGTAGTACTAAGGATCGAAAAATGAATTACGAGAACATCTTGTGGCGGGAGACGCATTTCATCCCATATGAAACGTTAAAATTCAGACGCCTTCAGTCGTTAGTGATCTAATGCAAAAGTTAATTTAATTTTGGCTTGGTGGTAAGGAAACGCCTTGATGGTCGATGAAGTCGGACTCTGAGAGAAGCCGCTACGCGGAAGTAAACAAACGCGCTATCGCTCGCAAGCAACACAACAGGCGAGACGCCTCACCACCGTCAAAGGCGTTAGCGTTCGGCACCTATGCACAAATACATCAGTTACACAACAGATGCGTAAAACTTCTCTGGCGATTTTCTCGGGATTGCCGGAGTATTGCACCTCACTACTTTCACATTGTTTTAATGGCCTAATAAATGTGTGCAAAGTTTAAAATAAATCCGTGATCCCAACGTCGTGACCTCCCCTTGTTGGTGAGAGGCCCTACCAGGTAGAGGTGGACATCCTGACATCGACCTTTCAGAATCTCAAAACAATCGAGTGTGTGGCGACCCACTTTGCTGCAGTGACAAACCATGCACGCACATGTCCATTCTCAGCAATCCTTTCTGATGAAGGGTCGTATGAACCAGTCTGTGACAAATCATTTCCATGTGCATAATATGCTGGGTGTGACACATTGTGGGGTTGGTCTCTTACGGTCTTCCTCAATGATGTGGGCATGAGAGGTAGAATTCGATTTTGTGAAACATCACACAATTCCTTGCTTGGTGGATCCAGAGATGGGACAACGTTCTGTTTGTATGTTGGTTGTAGAATCTTGAAGGAGGTCCATAATTTATCGGTCTTGCAACTGTGTCTCTGATAATTTGTCATAGTCAGCATGTATGGAGAAGTCGTCTATTCTTGACAGATAGTCTCTGATGATATTGTCTGCTCTGCAGAGATTAACATCCATTGTGAATAGGAATATCCAGTCTAGGTGATGGAACCACTGAGGGCATGAATATTTCAAAGGGTTGCGCACCGAGGGTATCAAAACTCGGTGGCCTGTGTAAACTATGAGAGATCTGCCCTCCATGTCATTTATTTACTGGCAGGTTGCAGACTGCCTCATGTGACACCAATAGTTCACGATTTTGGGCAGACGACTTGAGCTGAGAATCCTTCAGTTTAAAATGAAAAACGTGAAGTGGCTGTTGCACATCCACTACTTCTCCTGCAGAACCACCCCGATGGCAAAGCCACTTGCTTCTGATGTAATAGTCAGTTGGGTGTTAAGTAGTGGGTATAAAGTTGTAGCATGTGCAAGACAATCTCTAATTCTGCCAAAGGCAATTGCATAGGTGGTGTCTACTTGACCATGCACCTAGAGGTCATAGTTTTTCCAGTTAGAGCTTCCGTGGTATCAACAATAGTAGGTAATCATACTGAGAGAATGATGTAGTTCAAGGAAGTCTTGTGGTCAAGGTAGTTGCTAAATGAACTCAGTTTGTTGTGGGGTGGGGCAGATGTCAGCAGCGTTGATCAGATGGCTGAGGAAGACCACTTTGGGCTGACAAAGCTGAAATTTGTTGTTAATGACAACGCCATTGTCAGTAAATGCACTGAGAACTTGTTTGAGATGCAGGTCATACTCTTCTTGTGAAGGGGAGAAAATTGGAATGTCATCCAAATGCACATACAAAATGGGAGCTCAAACAGGATACAATTAATAAAGCGTTGTCAGGTCTGGGCCACGTTTTCGAGGCTGTAAAGCACTTATAGAAATTCATATAAAATGAAGGGAGAAATGATGGTCATCTTTTATATGTCCTCCTTACTCATCGGTATCTCCAGGTAGGCCTTTCTGCAATCTAAGACGCTGAAAGCCGAGGCACCAGCGAGTTAGTGGGTGAGTCTTGAATGTTGGGGATCAGGTAGCTGTCAATGATTATGCAGGTGTTCAAGGTGCTATAGTCTCCACATAGCCTAACTGTACCATCTTTATTGGGCACTAATTTCATACAGGAAGCCCATGAACTATGAGAAGGTCATATGATTCAGGTTTGTAGTAGTTCATAAATGGCCGTTGTGGCTGTGTGGGGCTTGTCTGGTGATATCTACTGTGGTACCTGGGGTGGTGGTAACCTTGTAAACCATCCCATAAAGCGTAGCGCTTGGCATAAATTGCTCTCACAGCTGTGTGGTGGGCATGGTAACACACTGAGTCGACACAGAAGGAATATGAACATGATATTCATTATTAACCTGTGAGGGATGTGGAAGCAATTTTGTCACATGTGATGCAGTGGTAGGTGTCCCCATTGTACAGTGTTTTGGGAGAGGTGCTGCACTGAAGTCTGTGGGAGTGGATGAGTGAGACTGTTCTGTAGAAGCAGCGTCTTGTGATAGCGAGTTCATCTGACACTTCGGCCTGTAGACGTAAGGACTCTAACCTTGTGCTGAAATAACATTGTCGAAGTTGGGCTAGTGATATGATGTAGTCATGGTGGTACCATTGACATTCGTCAGTAATGTCGGGATATTAAATGCCTTTTGAGAGAGAAGTAGTACAAGCCTGGAGTGGTGGTGGGGCCCATAACTGACAACACTAGCAATGGAGCGACCTCTGTGTTGATGTTGCAGTGTGCCGTGTACAAATTCCAGTGACAGACACAAGTGACAGAGGGAGTCAGCCACAAACATTTATTCAGTAATCAGTAACGTCTGCAATGAAAACATTCCTCGTAAACAACTTCCCAATGTCGAGATCTAAGGTATGAGATGCAGATCCGTAGACATTAATAGAGGAGTCATTCGCTGCACAGAGCTGGATGGCAGATATTTCGTTGTCGCTGGAAAATGTATAGGGGTTGAAGTATTCATGTACAAATCTGTGTTGATGAGAAAATATTGCTATGTTGCGGCTTGCAAATAGTTTGGTCGATATGTTGGAAAGAGAGACGACTTGAATTGTCACCATGGTCCAGTGCACCTATTGTGGACCACGCTTCGCTTCTGGGCAGTGGCTGGTAGTTGCCAAACTGTATGTGGAAGCAGCAGAGCTGTCCCCATGCAGGAATATCGACTTGTGAGGGGCGGTTGCTGGTTGTGTGATTATCTGTTGTGGTCGGCTGAAGGTCACCATCCCATGTGGCTGAGTTGACATCACACTCGATATTGTTCAGGCATGGTCGGTCTACTTCGGTTGCGCCTAGACATTTGGCATCGTGTAGCTGTCATGAGTCACAGTCATAAGTATTGTTATCTGTGGAGTTTATACATTGTCAGTGTTTCCAAAAGAGTAATAATTCTGTCTGTCAATATTAATTTGCTTGTCAATTATTTGCGTTCATGCAAAATAATCGCCAGTTGTATTTGAGGTGGAAGCTTGATGGTCCATGGCGTCCAAAGTGTATGATCAGACTGAGGTTAATATCAATTAGTGTACCTATTTGGTACCAGAGTTTTGAAGGCATCCTGATTCTCAGGCATTATTCATAGATGACTTGTTTTAATTGCTGCTCCGGTGTCCATGAAAGGCACTGGGGTAGTGCAGACTTCAGGGCGTTGTCTTTCTTGCTATCCAGGTGAGCCAGAATAATATCACCGATTATGTCAGTGTGGTCACTGAGCTGGCTGATCAAAGCAACGAATTTTGCACTGTCATATGGGAGACTGTTGGTGGCCAGAATACTTTCAGTGATTGCGAAGTACACTGCAGGTTGTTCTGGGCGGAAGGATGGTATCTTAAGTTGTGAACTGAAACGGGAGTCGTTAATACACGTTTGTGCTCATGGCCAGAGTGAATCAGGAGAGGCATGACGGTCATGTTCAGAGTATCTGCAGCATGGGTGTAAGTTCGGTGATAATGTCCATAAATCGTCCAACCGGTTGGACCTCATGATGCAACATGAATGGTTCAACCAAATTTGGACACAGTGTGACAGGCATCTCAGCATCAGCAAACATTCGAGAATTTGCATTTCCAAGAAACTGGTACACAACATTGAAATGAAATATATTTGAGCACACGGTCCCGGGTTCGATTCCCGGCGGGGTCAGAGATTTTTCACCTGCCTCAAGATGACTAGGTGTTTGTGTCGTCCTCATTACTTCATCATCATTCATGCGCGTGGCGAGATTGGACTGAGCAAAGGTTGGAAATTTGTACGGACGCTGATAACCACACAGTTGAGCGCCCCACAAACCAAACATCATCATCACCACAAATGCATTTGAAGAAAATTCTGATACGATATCACCCAACAGATTGTCTGTAGGGATAAATTGTTCATTACTTTAGGTAACATTGTCAGCACTGACGACACTACACTGAGAGTGATCGTTTTGCTGCATGAACAGCGTTAGTTGCTGAGTATCTCGCTGTGAAAAACTGAACATATCTGTACAAAATTCACTGTCTTGTCATAGGTAATTTGGTACTCGACAGTTGCAAGATGGCCCTGTTGTCAATTCGCAGCACCCAAGCTGGGAATGTAGAAGAGTTCAAATAAGCTGTACACGGTGGTCATGGTTAGCCAACGTAGATTTTACCCTGAGATGGAATACACTTAATGTCTAGTAACGAGACAGTTACGTACGAGTGTTACATGCACTGTGTTCCATAAGCGACACAGCAAAAATACACATCTAAGTTCATGGCAGAGAAAAAGCACAGTGATCATAGTTCCTTCGATATTTCACACCAGGCCACTGGTCGCTTGTCAGAGAGTTTCCTCTCTGTGGCAGCCGCTCTCGCTGGTAGAGTCAAATGGTTCAAATGGCTCTGAGCACTATGGGACTCAACTGCTGAGGTCATTAGTCCCCTAGAACTTAGAACTAGTTAAACCTAACTAACCTAAGGACATCACAAACATCCATGCCCGAGGCAGGATTCGAACCTGCGACCGTAGCGGTCTTGCGGTTCCAGACTGCAGCGCCTTTAACCGCACGGCCACTTCGGCCGGCCCTGGTAGAGTCAACATTGCGCCATAAATGTGTATATGAAATTTTCTGCCATCACTTGATTCCTGCACAGTATTTCGCGTTTGTCTTTCATAATTTTCAACACTTGCTTAAATTCCCCTGGTGGCTTTTTAAACGGGAAGATGTCACTGATGACAGTATAATATCCCCCTCTACACAAGCCGAAGTCTTCATCATGTTCTCAAATAGACTGCCAGACTTCCAACTAAACAGAGAGGGCCAAAAAATTGAAAAAGTGGCAATGTGTAAGAAAAATCGAACACTATAATCAATTCAGGCATCAAAGAAAGGAAATATCAAGGATAATTAACTAGAATCATTTTGTCTGGTATGTCGGATATGTACAGAGTGTTAAAAAAAAGTGTCGAATACTTTGAGAGGTGGTAGTACTCTTCGAAACAAGAAAAATAAGCCGGCGGCTGTGGCCGAGCGGTTCTAGGCGTTTCAGTCCGGAACTGCGCTGCTGCTACGGTAGCAGGTTCGAATCCTGCCTCAGGTATGAATGTGTGTGATGTCCTTAGGTTAGTTAGGTTTAAGTAGTTCTAAGTCTAGGGGACTGATGACTTCAGATGTCAAGTCCCATAGCGCTTAGAACCATGAGAGCCAAGAAAAATAAGTCCAATACACTTGGGTCGGGAAGCGCATACTTTCCGTGATAAACACGTGTTTATAGGAAGGGCACTGCAATGCTTGATTGCGGATATTAGCCCAATCGTTGTATCGGTACTCTGCCAAATGCTTCGGTAGGATAGTATGATGTCTTACTCACGGTACTCTATCTACCATTTGGTGGTCTGCAGTCAGTTGTGTGGCTCGAATCGTGTTGTAGGCTACGTTAGTTTTCATCGTGTTTGTGTACCATATTGTACAGGTTGTCAACCTTGGGTACGTACAATGGTCTTTTTACCTTCTTCCAAACGTGGATTCACTTACTGTTTACTGTTATTGCACTGTCTGTGCATACAAATGATGTAGTACATTTATATTTCCTCCCTCCCAACACTTATTAGGAATGGAAGTCTACTACTCGACAAGTGAAATGGCGGATATAATATTGTGCTATGGTTCAGCAAGTGGTTGTTGCCTTTGAGCCCATGCCCTGTAAGCTGAAAAATACCGACAGTGCAGAGCGCCCTCTGACAAGCTGTTTGGCAGACTTTTCTAGCGTTTGGAGGATACAGTAGTAGTAGTAGTAATAGCTTTATTCATCCGTGGATCTCTTTTTACAAGGATATAGGACATATCAAAGTATTTACAAATTTAGATCAATTTAAAATAAGCTAATTCGTATACACATATATTTACAGACTTCTAGTTAGAGACAATCATTAGATCTACTCCTGGTATATAATACTTTTTTTACAAATAACTTATTAAATAGTGTAATGCCACATTGTTCACTCATATCTCACTATCAGTCACTGCGCACACTATACACACAATGTTTCATATAACTTCACTCACTACACACACACACACACACACACACACACACACGCACACGCACGCACACTGGCGATCTCTAGGCCATTTTCTGTACCGCAACTTCCCATTTGGTATGCTGAAAAACTGAGTCGGCATCCCTCCATAATGAGTGTGATGTTGAGCTCAGAAAGAGGAAGAGGTGTTAGTATTGTGCTATGCATAGCTTGGGGGGGAGTATTTCTAGAAAGGAAAAAAAGAAGGAAAAAAAAGAAGGAAAAAACATAAAGTGAAGGTGCTATGTGGAATGTTGGATATTTTATAATCATTGTTATTGTTATTTATTTGTATAACATTTTTTATCAAACCCCTACTCTATTTTAGCTAAGTAATCCTTAAATGTATAAAATGTATTGCATAACAGGTACTTTTTTAGCTGCCTTTTTAAATAAGCGTATTTTGGGAATTTCTTTAATCTCTTTTGGTAATGTATTGTACAGTTTTATTCCTTGGTAGAAAATGCTGTTTTGAGTTTTATGTTTATTTTTTCTTGGTAAATGTGAGTTGAGTCTATCTCTCGTTGCATGGTCATGGACAGAGCTGTTTGTGCAGTAATTACCAATGTTATTTTTGATGTGTAAAACTGAGTGATAAATGTATTCACATGGAACAGTTAAAATCCCCAGTGTTCTGAACAGATCTCCACAGCGAGCTTGACTAGTATTTTTGGTTATTATTCTTATGGCTCTTTTCTGGAATTTGAAAATTGTGTTCATATTTTGTGCATTTGTTCCACAAAAAAGAATTCCATAGCTAAGAATTGAGTGTGCATATTAATAATATGTAACTAAAAGACACTGCTTGTTACACACTGATGATAGGATTCTAAAGGCATAACAAGGTGATGACATTCTGTTTGAAAGTACCTTTGTGTGTTCACGCCACTTCAACTGAGAATCGATATTCATTCCTAGAAATTTTGCATTTGTTACACAGTCTATAGAAGTGGCATCTACATTTAATTTAACATTGTCATTTTTCCTCTTCAAACTGAAATTCATGGCATTAGTTTTCTTTAAGTTCAATGTCACTTTATTACTTATTGACCAATTATAAACTTCGTTGAGAGTTTCATTTGCTTTCTCGGCAAGGAGTTCTCTTGTTTTCTCAGCGACTATAATATTCCTGTCATCAGCGAAGAGGATTTTTTCACCATGAGTAACACTACTGGGAAAGTCATTGATGTATATCAGGAACATTATTGGTCCTAGTATGCTATCTTGCGCAACCCCTATATTAATGTATTTTGGTTCTGATAAGTGTTTACTAAATGTTTAGACCTATGTGAAGTATGTGTTATCTCTACTCTTTGTACCCTGTCTGTTAGGTATGATCGAAACCAGTCGTTAGCTACCCCTCTTATTCCTAATGCTTCTAATTTATTTAATAGAATCTTGTGGTCGACTGTATTAAACGCCTTAGAAAGATCCAAAAATATGCCAGTGACACACTCATCTTTATCAAGAGCATCAAGTACAACTTTTCTGAATTCTACTATGGCTGAATCCATATTTTTGCCACTTCGGGAACCAAACTATGATTCGCTTAAAAGAGGTACCCTTGCACCTCGGAAGACTGACCGTGGAAGGCCCCACACAGTCTGTATGCCTGATATAGAGGAGCGTGTGCTTCGTTAGATGGAAGAACCTCCGCAATCAGAGTGCGACAATTAGCAGCAGCAGAAAGTGTCTCTCACTATCTCATCTGGGGGACAAATCGTGAAAAATTGCTGTAGTCATATCATCTCCAACGCGTTCAGGCCCTAAGGCCACAGGATCATCATAGCAGATGGCGGTTCTGGCAATGATTGTTGCAGAAGTGTGCTGCAGATCCACTGTTCAGATCTAATATTTTATTTACTGATGATGCAAGTTTCACAAGAAATGGTGTTGTGAATTTCCACAACAAGCATATATGGACAGATGTAAATCCCCAAGCAATTCAGGAGAGAGACCATCAACACCAATTCTCAATCAACGTATGGACAGGTGTACTTGGCGAAAGAATAATGGGCTATACGTGCTACAAGAAAGGTGGCACATTATCTGGACTTTCTCTTTAATGTGGCATTGCAGCAACGAATTCAAAAGTGGTTCATGCATGATGGTGCACCAGGACAATTTCATGACAATGTGCATGAACATCTAATGCAGACATTTCAGGACCGCTGGATTGGTTGGGAAGGGGGAAGGGGGAAGACCAACTGAAACGTCCCCTTAGAAAAATTTATGAATTACTGTGCTGATAAACCTCTCACGTTATTTGATTTTCAAACAACTGAGCAAAACTGAACGTCCTGAGACGTTCCTCTCTTTACTTATTCTGATCAACATTAAACTGATACACAATATTTTTAGCGCAACGCAATCTGACTTTCAATAATCAAATGGTTCAAATGGCTCTGAGCACTATGGGACTTAACTTCTGAGGTCATCAGTCCCCTAGAACTTAGAACTACTTAAATCTAACTAGCCTAAGGACATCACACACATCCATGCCCGAGGCAGGATTCGAACCTGCGACCGTAGTGGTCGCGCGGTTCCAGACTGTAGCGCCTAGAACCGCTCGGCCACCCGGGCGGCGACTTTCAATAATCCCTACAAAAGAATGGCCCTGACTAACATTAACCTATACCTTTCACGAATCACTTACCTCACAAAAATCGACGTTACTCCAACTACTGCAATACAGCGAGCGCCAATACTGCCAGCTAAATAAAAGATTCTAACTACTGAAGGCACTAACTACTGATAGGCATAGTTAGCAAATGAAATATTTTGATAGAGAACAACCTTAATAGTGTTCAAAACTCATAATATATATATCAGTTCATGACATCCAGTCTTACAAATTTACTCTCTCTGATGGACACCCGTTCAGGTCATCCGCTCTCAAAACTCCGCCATCTCACTCCCCACATCCACCACTGCTGGCGGCTCACCTCCAATTGCCCAACACTTACAATAGCGACTATTCCAACAATGCCAACCAGCTACAGACTTCACACAGTACAGTCAGTGATTTTCATATAGAGCGCTACGTGGTGTTATCAACATAAAAACCTAAACAGCCTACTTACATAGCCCCCATGCTCCCCACAAAAAAATTTTACAAATTGTTTTGGGCAGTGGCCAATACAGATTTGAAAATTTTTTATAATTACAATAACAAAGATATCAAATGCAATGTTGTTCAAAAGCAAAAATTGTTCTCATAACGACAGTCCTGATCATTCATCACAAGAAAATGCACATGGAAGTAGTGGATTTCCATGCAGTCTTGAAGAAGTAGTGTTGTCCTCCCAACAGAAAGACAGTGTTGTCTCTTGACATGCAGACAGGTAATGGGCCACAACAGAGCAAACCCACAACAGAGTCAGTCGAAGTTTCGAAGAATATTGGTAGGTAAATCATCACAGAGCAGACCCACTGTAGTCCTGGTAGAGAGTATGGTACTGGTGGGCCATCAAAAGTCCAGTCCCACTGTAGTCCTTGTAGAGATAATGGAGTTAGTGGTCCATCAAAGGTGCAGACCCACTGTAGTGCTTGTAGAGATTGCTAGCAGCCATCCGTTGTGACTGTGCTGGTGGACAATCACCATCAAAGAGTCTTGCGGACAATATAGCAAGTCCATAAACCACCACTTGTACACTCACAAAGTTTTTGGAATTGTTCTTAGAACCAGAAATGCTGTTAACCAGTCCCTTGCTGAATTATTAGCACACGTGCAAACAGTAACAGTCCCAAATTCTCACATATTGTGCATATACTATGACTAACAGAAACGTGTTCAGTGAAACGAAACTTAATTTGAAGAACTGGTGTCTATACAATTATAAATTTACAACATAAGAATACAATTACAAAGGTAAAAATACATCATTAAAGAACATAATAGTACAGATAACATTTGTAGTAATACAGGCTTTGCAAAAGAATAGTAATAAACATATACATCAGTGATACAGGAATTATGACATAAGTAAATACATAAAAGATCAGAATAGCTTTTGAAAATAATGTCTAAACATCTTTGCATAGTAAATAACATATTATTAATGCAAATTATATTTGAGGATAACAGTATTTCTCATCATAGTGAATGTAGCTTAGTATTTGAAAAATTCTAGAACATAAATCTTATTAGCTAAACACATAAAGACAGAAAAAAACACAAATACACAAGAGTACACAAACACATAGTGGGATAACACAAAAGGAAAGGACAGGGTTTGTTTTACTGCAGTATTTTGCAAACAAAACTTTCTTTACTTCTTGGAGATCTTCCTTCATTCATCATTATTCCCAGAAAGTCCTATCTATACCTTCTTTCTGTATTCTATTCATATTTTCTTTCAAGATAATTATTATTCATTGTAGAGTACCTTTTTTTTACAAATTTTTGTCGTGTAACTTCTCAATGTATTTCTTCCAATTCATTGCAACTCATTCTCTTATATAGCCTAACCCCTCTTAAGCTAACTTAAATCTACTGAGCTCCGATGCATAAACTAAGGTACAAGACAATGCACCAGCACAAAACAGTTAACACATACAGCAATGACAAAAATTCCGAATTGGCACAGCAAGCAGCAATGAATATAAATTAGCAAATCAAATGCAACAGTACAACTAATATAAGGATAGTGCAGCAAACAAGAAAAATAAATCAGTAGTAAAATGGTTCAAATGGCTCTGAGCACTATGCGACTTAACTTCTGAGGTCATCAGTCGCCTAGAACTTAGAACTAATTAAACCTAACTAACCTAAGGACATCACACACATCAATGCCCAAAGCAGGATTCGAACCTGCGACCGTAGCGGTCGCTCGGTTCCAGACTGCAGCGCCTAGAACCGTACGGCCACTCCTGCCGGCAAATCAGTAGTAAAACTGGCTTAACAGAGTAATACAAAATAAAATTCAGTAGCACTATGCCTGGCAATCAGCAGCAGCAAGTGCAATAACTTATATCTAAATATGGCAAACCCTCAAGCAGAAAAAATAGTACACTAAAGACAACAATGCAGATATGGGAAATGTCTATTCACATCTTAATGCTTATGTCATTTAAGTGGTGCACCACAACAACTTATTCTACCATAAAAATTACCAAGTACTTGAAAAGAAAATTATGTATGCAGTTACTGTTATTAGTCCCTTCTTATTGTTCTTTCCTTTCCAAGTGCTCCTTTTCTGAAGAATGTGGATCATAAAATTATTATTTGACAGATCTGTTGACAGAAAATGTTCACATTAGCAAATGCATTTAGTTTTATTTTATAAAACCAATGCTGCAACACAGTTGGAAACCAGATATCAAATGAAATAAGCAACTATGTACAAAGCAAAGCATAAAAACATCATTCAATAGTCATGTGGCATTTCATAAGTCAATAGAAATTCTCTCAACTCTCTTAGAAAGACACTTATCATAATCAGGTGTGCAGATGTAAGAATATTTCCCATTAATTCATAAGCATTTCAGTAAGTAGCACAAAGTACGTGCTCCACAGTATAATTATATGTTTCCAAGTAATAGTGTATCATATATGCGATGCTTTCTACAAAGGAATGTCAATAGCGAGGTTAATGGCCTCTTTTTTCTGCACCTAATGGCTTTTTCTCCACCTAATGGCTTTTTCTCCAGGCGACTGGCACAGCTGGGTGCCCACAACGCATTACGTCAAGGTCACTTAGCTCTCTTACTGAAATATTTACGACAGCAGTTTGCACTACAGTGACAGTCTGATATAAAAAATTTTCACAGGTCGAGAATTTGCGTTACAAATGTGTAGAAACAAAATCCTATAAATATAACAGTGACCAAAAAATTTTCGGTGGCACTGTGATACATTCACGCATGTACACACATTTCATAAGTCTTAAAGTGCGATTCTTGGTTTCAAGCATCTTTTTTCACATATCAGAGACCCTAACCATTATTCATTACTCCTTACCTTATTCCACATATACATATTTGTCGACACTTCTTCAATATTTCATCATAATAAATAAGTAACATAATCAAATACCACATATAGCATCAGCTTATTGATCATAAACATACCTCAACAGCATAATGCACATCGTCGTCATAATAATAACTTCATAACACCTCAATCAAATCTCAAAATCATCATAGCTTCCTCCAATAATTTCAAAACCTAAAAAAAAATGTCTCTGCCCATTTCAATAGTGTCATCTACCTCAAACGTACTTTAAAAATCATGCTCCCATACCAAATACATCATTCAAAGCTCTCATAGAATCACAATGGTTCCGAAAAAATATGAAGAGTTCACAAAGTACAGACAAAATACAATTTCATAAGTGTGAAGTTATCCAACTGTGTAATTGCATCGCCGGCCGGAGTGGCCGAGCGTTTCTAGATACTACAGTCTGGAACCGCACGACCGCTACGGTCGCAAGTTTGAATCCTGCCTTGGGCATGGATGTGTGTTATGTCCTTAGGTTACTTAGGTTTAATTAGTTCTAAGTTCTAGGGGACTGATGACCTCAGAAGTTAAGTCCCATAGTGCTCAGAGCCAATTGAACCATTTGACCGCTACATTCTGCAACAGGCAAGACGGAACCCATGTCAAATAGCGGGTGCAACTGTAACCACAGCTAACGAGAGTACAAGGCACTTTGTAATTGCGTAAACATCTGTCACTGACATAGTAAAAAAAATGTTTGTTTCTCTGTTAAATAATAAGATAGCTGTGTAATTCTGTGTTAGAGAAATATGGTACCGATGTGTAACGTTGTATAAGCAAATACCATATTAGCTAGGACTCCTAGCGCTCGCCACGCTTAGTACACAAAGTAGGCGTGTACCCCCTGAGGATTAATGTAATTATACCCTCAGGTGTTACAGATTACAGCAATAGAATGAAATATATCACGGAAAACCTTTTTATCTTTGTAATTCAAAAATCTTTAAAAATAAATGTTTTAAGTACAAAATTAATCACTCAAATACGTGTACTGTAGCGCTAAACTGTGCGTCTTGTTGTAAGATAATCCCTGTCATCACTTAAGCGTAAAAAATGTGCCAAGTGTCGTAATTCTCGTCGTCCATAAGCGAAGTTCTGTAGAAGTCAATGTACTTACCTCGCAATAAACAAAAGTGAAATGCTATGCGTATAGATATCGTAGTTATTACGTACCTTACCGTGATCAAGAAAGTAATACACTGTAACGTATTGTTGTGCTACGGAAAAGGCTGTCTCATTGTAGCTATACCACAAAAGTTACCACTAAAACATGTTTTACTTTCCAGAATAATACAGAAAAACTGTGCAGATATAAAACAGATACAGTGCAAAAGCAATAATATAAATTGTGTCACTCATTAGTAGCGTCGCGATATAATCGTGTAGCTGTCAAATAAACTAACCACTGTGTCATCTGGTATCTCTCAGAAAGTACTTTAAATGCAGAATATATTTTCAAGTAAACCAAAACGTTGCATTAAAATCTCATTAGCAGTACCGGTATATGTTCTAAGTATGTAAGCCTTATAGTCGTTACGTAATCGTGCAACTAACAAGGAAGAATGTATACACAACAACACTGTATCGTCTGTTCACTATAAAAATGCATTCGTAATTACTGTCTAAATAAGTTGCCTAGGTTCTTGACTGGATAGTTAACTTTAAACATTATTGCATGTTAACAGTTTCTAAGTGTGACAAAGAGTACTACTAACGTGAAGTGAAAAATTTTATAGCAAAGACTAAGTTAAAAAGCAGATTATCTCTCAATAAACGGTTTTATATGTGAAATGTGATGCAATCTTTTACCCTTTCTAGCGCGCAGAGTTTCAGCTTCAAAGCAATTATCATGTTGTATACGTCAGTAAGGAATGCTAAAATTTTTCTCAAGGTTAGCGTCTATGTTATTTTTCTGTGAGCCAGCCGGCGCACGTGGCTGCCTGCGGTGCGAGTCATTGTCTGTCTCTTTGTTGGCGCGCGTCGTTATTAGGATTAGGAGACCTAACTTCTACAAATTCACCTTGTCGAGAGGGCCCTGCCCTGTTTGAATGTCACCAGTTCTGATGAAATTCAGGTCTGTGGTTACGTCGGTAGTTTCCATAGTTTCTTGTTTGTCGGTCATGTGGTGGAGAATTTCTCCCGGAATCGTAACTGATCGGTGGACCGTTGCGTCTGAAGTTATTCTGTCTCCCTTGATAATAATTATTTTGGTTCCCATATTGTGTGTTTCTATGGTTATCTCTGTCATATTCATTACTATGGAAATGCGATCTTTCTCTGTAACTATTATTCTCCCAACGGTTGTCATACGGGTGGTGTCTGTTTTGGTTACGATTTGCGTTATAAGAATAGCCTTGTCGTGTCCAGTTATTATTTCTTTCATCGCGGAATTGTGACGGATGTGACCTGTAATTGTTGTGTTCCTGTTTTCGCGTCCCGCGATTGTCAGTGTCAATTTCCAATTCTTGTAACAGTCCCTGAAAAGCTTCGATGTCGTCTTTGCAACGTCCTGCCAAAATAATATGTCGTAAATGTTCAGGCAATTTGATTAAGCAAATGCAGATGAGTTCTGAGGGGCTGTATGGGTTTGAAAGGTACTGATTCTTGAGCAACATGTCTTCAAAATATTTCACAAGACTGGAAAATTCGATTGTTCGAAATGTTTCATCATTATGATGCTATGTTTTACTCGGTCTTGTGTAGCTTGAGACCAATATGCTGAGATGAAGGCATGATAAAATTCTCCTTCACTGTGACAATCGTGAATGACCGATTGCATTCTTACAGCTGGTTGGTTCTCTAAGTAGCCACACATAAATTCTAATCTGTGTTCTAACGACCAGTTGGGAGGAAAACAATGAGAGAATTGATGGAGCCATGCTTGTGGATGATTGTCGTTGTCAGAATTCTAAAATGTTTTGAGTTTACGTGTAGTAATGAACAGCTTATAGTCAAAATCATCATGGCGACGAGTCGCATGTCGGTCATTGTTACGTCGTTTCGGCGGTTCCATCTCAAAATTCGGTGTGCCTTGCCAATTTCTTTCAAAATTTCCGAAGTGTCCTGTGTTATTATTTTGTGGTTGTTCCGTATTTCTAAGTCCCTCTTCCCGTGCTGGAGCGCGAGTGTCCTCTGAAATATGTAATTTTTGTATTACTTGTGCCAACTGATCTTGTACTTCCCGGATTTCTCTTTTGTGTTGCGTATGAATTTGATTCTGATTTTGCTTGAATTTCTTAATTTGTTCATACTCTTCTGTGTCAGTGAAGGCTACCGGTCTTGTGTCATTCAGATCATCATCTACCTTTGTAGATAAGTTAGTGAACTGATCCGAAAGTTCGTCTACTTTCTCCGATAATGAACTGATTTCCTCAGTGTGTTTATCTGAACCAAGTTTCAGGGAGTCCATTTGTGTTGAAAGCGTATCTACCATGTCCTTTAAGTTTCCTTGAGTTTTTGAAAGTTGCGTAACCGAATCGGTAGATGCAACTGAGTCAAGTTTAGCTTGCAAGGTGTCGTAATTTTCATCAACAATATTTTGCAGTTCTTTTATGACTGCTTCGTGATTCTGTAATGCATTTTCATGGCGCGAAAAAATAGGTTGAAAATGCTCTCAAATTTGTGTTTTTACGTCATTACAGACTTTTTGACACTTCAATTCGATTTTAAGTAACTCAGCAGTTAAACATTCACGTGTTTGTTCAAGCGTGGCGTCTAACTTTTGAAGCTGTTGCTGTGACTGTTTTTGATTTTGTTCCATTGCGTCTAACTGTTGCTGTGTTTGTCTCTGGTGTTGTTCCATTGTGTCCAACTTTTGAAGATTTTGTTCCATTATGTCTAACTTTTGAAGCTTTTGTCCCATTTGTTGCATTAATTGTAATAACAATGCACTGGTGTCTGAAACATCTTCCCCAGTGCTATTCGGCAGTGCATTTGAACCGCCAATATTCGCATTTTGAAAAGCACAAAATGTGTCTTGATTTATTTGAGAATACGGCGAGGACGCAAAACCTGAATCTACAGTATTTGCAACATTGTGTCCTATCATTTCGGAATCCTGAGGCGAGCTGTTGCCGATCGATCGATCGATAATGCTTCCCTGTTCACCAATTGTTTCACTGTCTACACCATTATTTGCCGCCCGCTCCATTTCCCTATGCACAACTACCAAACTACTGCTTTGAATGTCTGTTAATTCATTACACGGCGGTGCTGATAAGCTACGTTCGTTGTCACTATCATTTCTCTATTTACTTTGGAGCCTAGTGTACGTTTTTCACACGCCATAATTATCACGTATTTCACACGATAACAAGAAAAACACAATTTGAAGAGCAAAAATAAGAAAACATATTAACATAGCACTGAAAATAATATCTAGTTAATTGCAAGCGCAGCTAGGAATACTTGGTGCAAATCTACATGCATGCCACAACTGTTTTACTGAACAACAATGAAAAACTGCAACTACAAAGGAAATTCTCTCTACAATTACGCTGTAGCAATAAACAATAGCTACACTAATTACACTACAGGAAAAAAATCAGAAGATTCCAGTGAGGTATCCTCGGCTAAGGGTCCACATATGAAACGTCCCCTTAGAAAAGTTTATGAATTACTGTGTTGATAAACCTCTTACGTTATTTGATTTTCAAACAACTGAGCAAAACTGAACGTCCTCAGACATTTCTCTCTTTACTTATTTTGATCAACACTAAACTGACACACAATATTTTTAGCGTAACGCAATCTGACTTTCAATAATCCCTACAAAAGAATGGCCCTGACCAACAATAACCTATACCTTTCACGAATCACATACCTCACAAAAATCTTCGTTACTCCAACTACTGCAATACAGCGAGCGCCAATACTGCCAGCTAAATAAAAGATTCTAACTACTGAAGGCACTAACTACTGATAGGCATAGTTGGCAAATGAAAGATTTTGATAGAGAACAAACAATGTATTTACCTTAATAGTGTTCAAAAGTCATAATATATATATATCAGTTCATGACATCTAGTCTTACAAATTTACTCTCTCTGATGGACACACGCTCAGATCATCCGCTCTCAAAACTCCGCCATCTCACTCCCCACATCTACCACTGCTGGCGGCTCACCTCCAACTCCCCAACACTGCAATAGCGACTATTCCAACAATGCCAACGAGCCACAGACTTCACACAGCAAAGTCAGTGATTTTCATATAGAGCGCTACGTGGCGTTACCAACATAAAAACCTAAACAGCCTACTTACAACACCTCGGCCTGCTCGTTTCCCAGACCTCAATCCTCTAGACGTGTGGTTATAGGGACACTTGAAGGAATTGGTCTACGCGACGCCAATCAATGAGTTGTGGACACTACAGATTCCCATCTTCAATGCATTCCAGCAGTTACAACATCTGGACATACCTCAAAGGACGAGTTATTCCTTACACTGGAGGGCAGAGGGGTGCATTGTCATGAATGGACGCCACGTTGAACATCTCCTGTAGAAACGTGTGTAATGCAGTATGCATTTCCAGATCCATGTTAAATGGACTTATTTCGGAAAGTATACATTTTCGGAACCATGTTTATTGTACTTTTTTTTTGTTTTGTTTCGATTAGTACTACCACGTCTCAAAGTATTAGACCCTTTTTTTAACATCCTGAATATATATACATGGTAAGTCGTAAATGAGAAAAAATATTTCGAGGACTGCATGCTGCTATCCGCCATAGTGACATACTGTTGTTAATTATGTTCTTCTCGGTGTATTGTGTACATAAAACAAAAGAAATAATTAACCATTTAATGAGATACCGACAAACCGAACCATCTCGACATGTTATTCACCCACAGCTTCATCAGACGACACACCAATGAGCTGATTTGAACTGCCAGAGTTTGAAAGATATGAGAAAGAACAAATCCTATCATAGTGTATGTGGAATTATATCAGAATTTATGAACCGCATGATGCCAGCAGTAACAGGGTGTACAGTCTCATGTCAGGGAATGTCGATGGGCAGAGGATATGAACAGAGAGAGAGGGGCAGGGAGTAGATGCCTGGTGAGAAGGGGAGAAGGAGATATACAGAGAGAGGAGGCAGAGGAGATGGTCAGAATGAGGGAGAGGAAGAGATTAATTGTAAGAGGGAGGAAGATAAGGATGTGCAAAAGGCAAGTGGAAGATGTACTGGCGTAATGGGGAGATGAAAAAGGAAGGGGGAACGAGGAGATGAACAGAGGTTGATATGGACACAGGAAGAGGGAAGGAAGACATGGCTGGAGAGAGGGAGCAGGGGAGATAGACAAAGAGAGGGTAAGGAGGAGAAGAAGAGGCAGAGGTAAGTGGGAGAAGGACATAGGTAGATAGTGGCAGAAGGATGAGGTGGACAAATAAACGGAGGGAGGGAGAGGTTGACACAAAGAGAAGGAAGGGGGAGGTATGTGCATTATACATGCTGAAAGCACAAGCAGGTGAAGTTCTAGGGAAAAGGATAGTATATATTAACGAAATGTGTTTATATATGTCCAGAATCTACTCCAAGTTCACTGGATAATTTCAATAAAATTTGGTGCACGTACAGCTTAAAAAACAGGTATAAGACCTGTGATAGTTAGAACATCCTAGCTCCCATAGGTGTGGAGATACATGAAAAACCTGTTTTTTTAAGCCCTAGTTTGTAGGAATCACTACCGGCAGGCTTGTTTGTGTTGGGGTTGGTATCAGCTTTTCTTATTGGCCTACTTTACTGAGCAGCCTGCACTTCAGGAGGAAGAAACTGTTTTCAGACCCCTGGCATGTAGGCTGCCCTGCATGACAGGTGTACTGTATCAGGCTGCTTTATCAGCCTGCTTTGCATGGCAGCCTGAATGTCAGCTACAAAAAAACAAGCCTCTGATGTGCAGGCTGCTCTGCATGACAGACACACTGTGGGAGTAGTATTGGCTTTCTTTATCGATCTGTTCCCAGGGGCTACACTTGCAGATGGGCATGGCCAGGAGAAGACTGAAATGCAGAGAGGTGAGGATGGACAGATTGACGGGGCATGGTTGGTTGGATGATTTGGGAAGGGAACAAAACAGTGAGGTCATCGACCCCATTGGATGAGGGAAGAATGGGGAAGGAAATCAAATGAACCAACCTGGCATTTGCCTGAAGTGATGTAGGGAAATCATGGAAAACCTAAATCAGGATGACTGGTTTGAGCTGTCGTCCTCCTAAATGCGAGTCCAGTGTGCTAAACACAACGCCACCTCGCTAAGTTCAGGGCACAATTTGGTGAATATGGAGAGACAATGGCAGGAGCAAATGGACAGAGAGAAAGAGGGGGGAGGAGGAGCAGATGGACAGAGAGACATTGGGGGGGGGGGGGGGATGAACATCGAGAAAGGGAAGTGGTGGACTCAGAGAGTGGGTAGGAGGAGATAGGTGCAACATACGTGCCAAAAGCATATGCAAGGGAAGCCATGGGGAAAAGGCTAGTAGAATATACTACACATGACTCACGTAATTGGTATGTCTTTTGGGAGAGGATATTATTTTCAATTGTACCCAAGGTGTGTCAAACACACGAAGAATGCCTTCAATCAGTCGTTAATAGTTATGATATGTGTGGTGTCACCGCCAGACGCCACACTTGCTAGGTGGTAGCCTTTAAATCGGCCGCGGTCCATTAGTATACGTCGGACCCGCGTGTCGCCACTGTCAGTGATAGCAGACCGAGCGCCACCACACGGCAGGTCTAGAGAGACGTACTAGCATTCGCCCCAGTTGTACAGCCGACTTTGCTAGCGAAGCTACACTGACCAATACGCTCTCATTTGCCGAGACGATAGTTAGCATAGCCTTCAGCTAAGTCATTGGCTACGACCTAGCAAGGCGCCATTACCAGTGTATAGTAAAAATGGAGATTATATCTGTACAAGAGCGGTGTACACCGATTATGGATTAAAGTTAAGTATTACAAGATTTTCGTACTTTATTGCAATTCTCAAGGCATTGTCCTGTTCCAGACCTCACGCCAGTCTGCGTGTATTTAGACGCGTGCATTTCGGCCTCCTGTAGCGACACGGTCTTGGCCCTTGAGTCAACACTACAATATGACATACAAGAAAATATACGAGAATGAACGACATGTTAATGACACACGAATGGTCATCATGTGACAAATAAAAACAAAAAGAAACACAAGACAAGTTTAGCAGCCATGAAAAATATTTTGTAAGAAGAATAAACATCACACAGCGACAATATTTACAAAGAAATAAAAAAACACGAAGTTCGTGAAATCATAAACAACTGATCACACAGGTCAGCAAATATTCTTGGCGTTCATTATTACACTAACATTGTCTAAGTCGGATAGGACGTGTAAAGTGTATATCACAAATTCCCAAAATATCGCCGGCCGGAGTGGCCGAGCGGTTCTAGGCGCTACAGTCTGGAAACGCGCGACTGCTACGATCGCAGGTTCGAATCCTGCCTCGGGCATGGATGTGTGTGATGTCCTTAGGTTAGTTAGGTTTAAGTAGTTCTTAGTTCTCGGGGACTGATGACCTAAGAAGTTGAGTCCCATGGTGCTCAGAGCCATTTGAACCATTTTGAACCCAAAATATCAATAAATAAAATATCAATAAATACAAAATAGAGCCTTCTATTACAACGTACCACTTGTGATCATGAGACGCAAAGTGCGCATTATTCATCTTTGGTGGCCCCCTCTACCTTCTCAAATCTGCGTCCGGCAGTCCAGATTCGGTTTTTCCGTGATTTCTCTAAACCAATCCAGGCAAATGCCGGGATGGTTCTGTTGAAAGGGCACAACGGATTTCCTTCCCCGCCCTAGACACACTCCGAGCTTACGCTCTGCCCCAAATGACCTGGATGGCGATGGGGCGTTAAATCTTTACCTTCCTTTCTTGCCTTTCTTGTACCTTCATTACGTGTTATGGTGTGAGCAGTCACATTATAATTACGAATAAACAAAACAAAAAACACAAAGTAAATGGCGACACACTAGCTTGAGCTGCGAAATAATCGCGCGCAGTGGGAAATTTTAAGATCGCTGATGTGAATGGCGCCTCTCAGCATCACTCTGCGTGGCAAGTCAGTGCACGGACCACATACACCCATATATGTGCTCAGCATTACATCCCTCCGAATCCATAGCGATATATATAGCAGTCCTTACACACACAAATAATCACAATAAATACATACTAATCTTTGTCACTTGCAATGTATATAAAAACAGTCTGTTTGCAATCTCTGCAAGTAATCAACCGAATCTGAATTATTTTTCGTGGCGATCTCTCCCATCACTTTGATATATGGAAAAACTAGTGCTCCTACGATAATAATTTAGCTTCAACAACTCTTTCTTTCGTGGATGGGACAACACTGACTTCTACTGGGGCGTATCCTACACTCTCATGACGTACCTCAAATTGTTACTCAGCCATATTGCAATCCCTGTCTTGCTTTCCGCTCCACATGAGCTTTTCTGTTACTGTGGGGATTTAATTTCCAACCTTCAGAGTCGTCCTGGTGCGCTTATCGGTGGTTTCGTCCGCTCGTGGTTTGATTGCGACCTCACGCCGCGTACTAGCGTGTTTTTCACTGCATGTGACTTCCGTACTCGCATTAGCGGCGTGGGGTGCCGCGGGACGATATTCGTTAACGGCTTGTGGCCCTCTGAGCCCTTAAGTACCGGGTGATCAAAAAGTCAGTATAAATTTGGAAACTTAATAAACCATGGAATAATGTAGATATAAAGGTAAAAATTGACACACATGCTTGGAATGACATGGGGTTTTATTAGAAAAAAAAGAAAACGAAGTTCACAAAATGTCCGACAGATGGCGCTGGACAGCAAAACGTCAGTGACTGCGCATGACTATCGTGTATAAAAGGAGCTGTAATGAGAGAGAGACGACGAAACCGTTCCGGCCGTGGGCCAGCGCCTGCGGCAGGGACAGAGCAGCAGCACCAGGGGGTCCCTCCGCCCCCCAATAGACGCCGCCATGACGACGCTGTGCCGCACAACAAGCTCCGTGCGGCCACAGAAGACGCAATAGCGGACCTCAAAGCTGCATTCGCGGCAGAGAGGACCGCCCTACGACACGAACTGGCCGCGGCGCACAGGGAAATCCAGCGGCTGCGGGCTGAAGTGGCTTCTGCTACGAAAGCCTTGAGGCCCACCCCACCTGCTCCCCCCTCCCCCCTCCCTCGGGGCGGGAGACCACAGAGAACATGGACACTACGGAATCGGAGCCAGATCCAGTCCCGCCGCCGCCCAAGAAGAAGCTGGCGGTGAGGATCTCCAAGGACCTGGATGGGTTGCCCGAATTGGCCGCCTCCCAAAAGGTTGAGGCAGCCACCAAGCCGAAGGCAGCCCCGACTTCTGATGAAAATCGGAAGAAGGCTGCTTCACAGCAGCCAACAGTCATCCGATTCTCACCACAAGACGCCGGGAACGACGACACTGGCCGCATAGCGTGGTCATGCGAGTTCACCGAGCCACAACGTCATCGGCACGTTGGGTTCAAAATGGTTCAAATGGCTCTGAGCACTATGGGACTCAACTGCTATGGCCATCAGTCCCCTAGAACTTTGAACTACTTAAACCTAACTAACCTAAGGACATCATACACATCCATGCCCGAGACAGGATTCGAACCTGCGACCGGAGCAGCAGCGCGGCTCCGGACTGGAGCGCCTAGAACTGCACGGCCAGCGCGGCTGGCTGGCACGTTGGGGCACAGGAAGCCAAGAAGACGCCGAAATCCGACCACATCCCATTCCCAGACCAATCCATACCCTAGAAATCCAAGCTGAACACAGATTCACGACCCTTTAATCCCATCAGTCCGTTACCACTATCATCAGACAAAAGGCAGGGATGACAGAAGTAGATCCGATCCTTTGACCACAAGGGTATCCATACCCATCAGACCATCTAGAGAATCAGACAGGACTGACTGCGGACCTTTGGTACAGAGCCGAGTGGATGGTCTGAATCAGAGGCTGAGATGGTTCTGCGACCGTGTGGGCTGCAGATTCCTCGACTTGCGCCATAGGGTGGTGGGGTTTCGGGTTCCGCTGGATAGGTCAGGAGTCCACTACTCGCAACAAGCGGCTACACGGGTAGCAGGGGTTGTGTGGCGTGGGCTGGGTGGTTTTTTAGGTTAGATGGCCTTGGGCAAGTACAGAAAGGGCAACAGCCTCAACGGGTGTGGGGCAAAGTCAGGACATGCAGGGACCAAGCAGCAATCGGTATTGTAATTGTCAACTGTCGAAGCTGCGTTGGTAAAGTACCAGAACTTCAAGCGCTGATAGAAAGCACCGAAGCTGAAATCGTTATAGGTACAGAAAGCTGGCTTAAGCCAGAGATAAATTCTGCCGAAATTTTTACAAAGGTACAGACGGTGTTTAGAAAGGATAGATTGCATGCAACCGGTGGAGGAGTGTTCGTCGCTGTTAGTAGTAGTTTATCCTGTAGTGAAGTAGAAGTGGATAGTTCCTGTGAATTATTATGGGTGGAGGTTACACTCAACAACCGAACTAGGTTAATAATTGGCTCCTTTTACCGACCTCCCGACTCAGCAGCATTAGTGGCAGAACAACTGAGAGAAAATTTGGAATACATTTCACATAAATTTTCTCAGCATGTTATAGTCTTAGGTGGAGATTTCAATTTACCAGATATAGACTGGGACACTCAGATGTTTAGGACGGGTGGTAGGGACAGAGCATCGAGTGACATTATACTGAGTGCACTATCCGAAAATTACCTCGAGCAATTAAACAGAGAACCGACTCGTGGAGATAACATCTTGGACCTACTGATAACAAACAGACCCGAACTTTTCGACTCTGTATGTACAGAACAGGGAATCAGTGATCATAAGGCCGTTGCAGCATCCCTGAATATGGAAGTTAATAGGAATATAAAAAAAGGGAGGAAGGTTTATCTGTTTAGCAAGAGTAATAGAAGGCAGATTTCATACTGCCTAACAGATCAAAACGAAAATTTCTGTTCCGACACTGACAATGTTGAGTGTTTATGGAAAAAGTTCAAGGCAATCGTAAAATGCGTTTTAGACAAGTACGTGTCGAGTAAAACTGTGAGGGACGGGAAAAAAACCCACCGTGGTACAACAACAAAGTTAGAAAACTACTGCGAAAGCAAAGAGAGCTCCACTCCAAGTTTAAACGCAGCCAAAACCTCTCAGACAAACAGAAGCTAAATGATGTCAAAGTTAGCGTAAGGAGGGCTATGCGTGAAGCGTTCAGTGAATTCGAAAGTAAAATTCCATGTACCGACTTGACAGAAAATCCTAGGAAGTTCTGGTCTTACGTTAAATCAGTAAGTGGCTCGAAACAGCATATCCAGACACTACGGGATGATGATGGCATTGAAACAGAGGATGACACGCGTAAAGCTGAAATACTAAACACCTTTTTCCAAAGCTGTTTCACAGAGGAAGACCGCACTGCAGTTCCTTCTCTAAATCCTCGCACAAACGAAAAAATGGCTGACATCGAAATAAGTATCCAAGGAATAGAAAAGCAACTGAAATCATTCAATAGAGGAAAGTCCACTGGACCTGACGGGATACCAATTCGATTCTACACAGAGTACGCGAAACAACTTGCCCCCCTTCTAACAGCCGTGTACCGCAAGTCTCTAGAGGAACGGAGGGTTCCAAATGATTGGAAAAGAGCACAGATAGTCCCAGTCTTCAAGAAGGGTCGTCGAGCAGATGCGCAAAACTATAGACCTATATCTCTGACGTCGATCTGTTGTAGAATTTTAGAACATGTTTTTTGCTCGAGTATCATGTCGTTTTTGGAAACCCAGAATCTACTATGTAGGAATCAACATGGATTCCGGAAACAGCGATCGTGTGAGACCCAACTCGCTTTATTTGTTCATGAGACCCAGAAAATATTAGATACAGGCTCCCAGGTAGATGCTATTTTTCTTGACTTCCGGAAGGCGTTCGCTACAGTTCCGCACTGTCGCCTGATAAACAAAGTAAGAGCCTACGGAATATCAGACTAGCTGTGTGGCTGGATTGAAGAGTTTTTAGCAAACAGAACACAGCATGTCGTTATCAATGGAGAGACGTCTACAGATGTTAAAGTAACCTCTGGCGTGCCACAGGGGAGTGTTATGGGACCATTGCTTTCCACAATATATATAAATGATCTAGTAGATAGTGTCGGAAGTTCCATGCGGCTTTTCGCGGATGATGCTGTAGTATACAGAGAAGTTGCAGCGTTAGAAAACTGTAGCGAAATGCAGGAAGATCTGCAGCGGATAGGCACTTGGTGCAGGGAATGGCAACTGACCCTTAACATAGACAAATGTAATGTATTGCGAATACATAGAAAGAAGGATCCTTTATTGTATGATTATATGATAGCGGAACAAACACTGGTAGCAGTTACTTCTGTAAAATATCTGGGAGTATGCGTGCGGAACGATTTGAAGTGGAATGATCATATAAAATTAATTGTTGGTAAGGCGGGTACCAGGTTGAGATTCATTGGGAGAGTGCTTAGAAAATGTAGTCCATCAACAAAGGAGGTGGCTTACAAAACACTCGTTCGACCTATACTTGAGTATTGCTCATCAGTGTGGGATCCGTACCAGATCGGTCTGACGGAGGAGATAGAGAAGATCCAAAGAAGAGCGGCGCGTTTCGTCACTGGGTTATTTGGTAACCGTGATAGCGTTACGGAGATGTTTAATAAACTCAAGTGGCAGACTCTGCAAGAGAGGCGCTCTGCATCGCGGTGTAGCTTGCTCGCCAGGTTTCGAGAGGGTGCGTTTCTGTATGAGGTATCGAATATATTGCTTCCCCCTACTTATACCTCCCGAGGAGATCACGAATGTAAAATTAGAGAGATAAGAGCGCGCACGGAGGCTTTCAGACAGTCGTTCTTCCCGCGAACCATACGCGACTGGAACAGGAAAGGGAGGTGATGACAGTGGCACGTAAAGTGCCCTCCGCCACACACCGTTGGGTGGCTTGCGGAGTATAAATGTAGATGTAGATGTAGATGCGCCAGCAGTCGCAGCATGTTGACCTTACCTGAAAAGGCGCTTTTAGTGAAGCTGTATTATCAGAATGGGGAATGTGCTAGTTCAGCGTTACGATCCTATCGCCATAGGAAGGGGATTCGAACGGGTAAAGGTCCGTTAATAAATGCAGAATGATTTCGAAGTTTGAAGCCACGGGTTGTTTAGACGATAGAACCCGTAGTGGCCGACCGAGCACAAGGCGTAATGCTGCTGAGGCAGTTCAGGAGGAAATGGAGACTGTAGCGGGTTCGTCTATGCATGGGGAAGTCAGCGCTCGTGCAGTCGCACGTCGCACCGGCATTCCATACACTCCTGTTTGGTTGGCACTTAGGCGTACCCTCCGATGCTATCCTTACAAAATCCATCGGCATCATGAACTGTTACCTGGCGATTTAGTGAAGCGGAGGGCATTTGTGGTGTGGGCGTTTCAAAAGATGGCCTAAGATGACGATTGATTAACGTGTTGTGGACCGACGAAGCTCATTTCACGCTCCGAGAGTCTGTCAACGCCCACAACTGCAGAATTTGGGCTACCGAAAATCCTAGAACTGTCGTGGAAACTCCATTGCACGACTAGAAAGTCACGGTATGGGTTGGATTTACCACATCTACCGTTATCGGGCCTTTTTTCTTCGAGGAAATGCGTGATTCTGGTTTTGTAACTGCTACCGTGACGGGTAAGAGGTACGCCGATATGTTACAGAATCGCATCATCCCCAGCATGGCTCATAAACACCTGCTGGAACGTACGTTGTTTATGCAGGATGGCGCTCCGCCCCATATCGCTAGACGCGTGAAAGATCTCTTGCGCGCGTCGTTTGGTGATGATCGTGTGCTCAGCCGCCACTTTCGTCATGCTTGGCCTTCCAGGTCCCCAGGCCTCAGTCCGTGCGATTATTGCCTTTGGGGTTACCTGAAGTCGCAAGTGTATCGTGATCGACCGACATCTCTAGGGATGCTGAAAGACAACATCCGACGCCAATGCCTCACCATAACTCCGAACATGCTTTACAGTGCTGTTCACAACATTATTCCTCGACTACAGCTATTGTTGAGGAATGATGGTGGACATATTGAGCATTTCCTGTAAAGAACATCATCTTTGCTTTGTCTTACTTTGTTATTCTAATTATTGCTATTCTGATCAGATGAAGCGCCATCTGTCGGATATTTTTTGAACTTTTGTATTTTTTTGGTTCTAATAAAACCCCATGTCATTCCAAGCATGTGTGTCAATTTGTACCTCTCTATCTACATTATTCCGTGATTTATTCAGTTTTCAAATTTATACTGACTTTTGATCACTCGGTATATGCGCGAGGCCTCCAAAACATGAGCAGTAGCAAGATGTCTGTCAGAGTTTTCTTCGTCGGCTAGATGCGTGGAACTGTCATCAAGATCTGTGGATGGTAAACTGACATCGTCTGGAATCCCTGGTTCATCTACTACATTACCTTTTAGTTCCCGTGGCGCATCCGTAAATATTTCCTTGCCCTCCTTAAACGTTACCGAAGTAAACGTGTCCTTAGTGACATTTGCACTTTACACGATCGCATCTTCAAACAAATTGGTCACAGTCTTTGTAGTCCAGTCCGTGACCACGGATATGTCCGGGAGTAGGTCATTGCCGGTTATAAAATCGTGCGGCAACCCACTGATAACATATGCATTCACCTCAAAGTCAGTTCTTCCGTTACTTAGCGACACCAAGACCTGTTTTCTACTCGTTTCCTTTGCGCTCCACACGCGGGAACCAGTGAGATTCCTTTTACAGGTACCTCAACTAATTTACTATTATTTCCACTAGTTTTAGTAAAAAGACGTTAATAGAGCCGTCACTTCGGAGCCAGAATCCAGGGATTCTCCGGTCTTGATTTCTTCGAAGGTTATCTCGATGAGAGGACACCGACTGTCTGCCTTCTCAGACATCTCTAGGTCATCACAATTCCGATCAATGTCGTCTTGTGCTTGCGATAGCCAATACTGCACATTGTGTATGTGATGAGCCTTTCCTAATAAGGCGTCCCCTGGCAAACCTCACTGTCGTTGATCATGTGTCTCCTCGATCTCGAGCACCTCTGCTTTGGGGGAGGCCAGTGATGATACATATCGTCTTCATACTGTCTCTTCTTACACATGATTGAACGCAACTGACACGGTGTCCCAGATTCGATGCTTTGTTCCGGCCTGGGTCGCTTTAGCGTGGGCCACAGTGTCTGCCCAGTCTCGCCTACTCCTTTCATCTCTCCTTTCACCAACGTTGTTCCACTTCACATCTTCTTGTGCTGCACGAACGCTGGCATCCTCTCTGCATTAATGTGCAACGACCACTGTCCTAAATGTTCTTCGATGTCGTCCAGCTATCATAATATTTTTTTTTTTTTTCTTTATTGTATTTCAATTCCCCATCGGGGCGGGCTGGCAGCAGCATATGCGCTGCTCTTCAGCCGAAAGACATAGAACAAAACAATAGAAGACATTTAAAAACAGCAAAGGAGAGAAGAAGGCGAACATAGATATAAAAAAAGGGAGAACATCATGGAAGGCAATATACAAAAAACGGGGTGACTGTAAAATGGAGATAAAAAAAACTGTTTAAAAGTAGCACACACAAAAAGCCACACACTGCGACGATTAAAAGAACACAAGGCACAGTATGACTGGAGCATAAAGGTGTTGACGGATGGCATAGCACACAACGTAACACTGACGGCGAACCTCAAGGCAGTACACAATTAAAATCACACTATCATAATACACTGGTGTTCCAATTTTAAGAATGAAAGTAACCGTCGCGTGATGAGTCACTGTCAAATCACATAGCTCGATGAAAGTTGTACCATACACAGAAACAACTGTTACAGTGTACAGGGTGTCCAGAAAAGGACTCCCTGATTTCAAAATTAAATATCTCGAAAACAAAGATCGATAGCGGAATGCAGTAAACGGTATGTATATTGTGAAAGCTATAAGAAGTTAATACAGCAGTTTGAAATGATAGTTACAAAAGCTGCTAACAGATGGCGCTGTAATCGCCATACGTAATGCCTAGTATAAATAGTGATCCGAAGCCCAGAGCGATCAGTTCCACTATTGAAACGTGAAAGGAGGTTAGCGTACCGAAGGAAGAGATTAAAACCATGTACTCCATTGAACAACGCGTTTTTCTGGCGCACGAGTACCACAGGTTAGAAGAGAGTCAGACGGCAACAAGGCGAAGTTTTCAAGCACGATTTAATGTTCCAAAGGGACCCGATGCGAAAACCATTCATACGCTCTTCGCAAAATTTCAACGAACAGGCAGCGTAACTGATGATCTAGTGGGGCATGTTGGCCGCAAGCAAACCGCAGTTACGCCTGAAAATATCGCCACAGTTTCTGGAATTATTCAGCAAAATCCAATGGCATCCGTCCGTAGAATTGCATCTGAGACTGGTTTGAAGCGTTCCAGCACGCAGAAAATACTGAGAAAGAGCCTACACATGTTTCCATTCAAAATTCAAACGCACCAGGCCATACCCGTACGAGCTGTGCAACAAAGGGTTGCCTTTGCTAATCAGATGCTCACAATGATTGATAGTGAAGGTTTTGATGCTGGCTGCATCTGGTTTACAGATGAAGCACATTTCCACCTGAATGGATACGTGAATAAGCAGAACTGGTGATTTTGGGGTTCCGAAAAGCCATATTGGTGTGAAGCGAAACCCCTGTATTCTCCTAAAGTTACTGTGTGGGCTGCAGTATGCAGCAGAGGCATTATTGGCCCTTTTTTCATTCGAGAAACGGTCACTGGTGCACGTTACGTTGCAATTTTGGAACAATTTGTCGCCACACAGCAAGCGTTAGAAGATCGACCAGGTACTGAATGGCTTATGCAAGATGGAGCCCGACCACATCGGACCGAACAAGTGTTTCGCTTTCTTGAGGAATACTTCGGGAATCGAGTCATTGCTTTGGAATATCCCAAATTTACTGGTGCAGGCGTGGATTGGCCTCCATATTCGCCGGATTTGACTCCCTGTGACCTTTTTTTGTGGGGCACAGTGAAAGACATGATCTACCCGAAGCATCCCGCCACGCTGGACGAGCTTGAATCGGCGATCTCTGTGGCATGTGAATCCATTTCGGTTGACACACTACGAAATGTGATGGCGAATTTCATTCCTCTGTAGTGCCAAAGGTGAACATTTTGAAAACATTTTGATGTGATTGTTTGCAAAGATTGTTTTCATACGATTATTTCACTTATGCATGCTGATATGAGCAGTACAGCGTACAGCGCCATCTGTTAGCAGCTTTTGTAACTATTATTTCAAACTGCTGTATAAACTTCTTACAGCTTTCACAATAAACATACCGTTTACTGCATTCCTCTATCGGTCTTTGTTTTCGAGATATTTAATTTTGAAATCAGGGAGCCCTTTTCTGGACACCCTGTAGTACAGAAGGTAAATGAAAGAAATACACAATGAGACGAACAGAAATGACAGTTTCCTTCAAAGAAAATAATTACAGTGAAGTCACCGAGGTTTATGATGGTCCTCTGGGCATTACAAAACCGGGGCATGGTTCTTAATAGAGTGTGTCATCAACACAGACAGAATGAGTGCTCTGCAACGTGCTCCCAAAGTGGCAGCAAGATTGGTAAGGAGCTCTTGTTGTAGGGCGTTCCACTCCTCCATTAGGCGGCCGACAACTGCTAGGTGGTCGTTGATGCGTGTGGACATACTGCAATACGTCTTTCCACTGCATTCCACATGTGCACGATGAGATTTAATTCCGGGAAACGGACATGTCGGTACATTCGCCGAATCTCCTCTCGTTCCAAAAGCTCCTCCAGCTGCACAGTCCAATGCGGTCGCTCGCTGCCTTCGATAAAAATGAAGTCAGGGCCTAATACATCCCTGAAAAGACTCACATGGGGAAGGAGTACAGTGTCACAACAACGTCGACCGCCGAGTGTACCGTGTTCAAGGATTTGGAGATGAGTATGCCCATGCAACACTATGCCACCCCACAATATAGCACTTGGAGCACCAAATCGACCATGTTCGACAATGCTCTTGTGTGCATTACGTGTTCCCACCTCTCGCCATATCAAGATACGTCCAGAACCACTACTCAGACTGAATCCATCCTCATCCGAACAGAGCACCCGACTCCACTCCTTGTTGGTCCGGTACCTATGATCTTGGCACCATCTCAAACGGTGCCGTCGATGTGCGGGTGTCAATAGACACAGCGTAGTGGTCGTCGGGCGAAGAGACCACTCCATAGAGTCGCCCCGCCATTGTGGAACGTGAGACTGCGTGCCTTGCAGTCCTCTTAAATGTGGTTGCAAATTGCACCCACTGTTTGACCTGGTTCCCTTCTTGCCTGTTGCACAATGTATCAGTCGCTGGTGTAGTTGACAGGTCTTCAACCCCCTCTCCTTCGGGCAGCAGCGTCTGTGGTTCGAAACGTTCCCCAAGCGCTTGAAACAATGCTGTGAGCAGTACCAAACGCCTACGTTACACACGTCACACTCGTTCTCCTTCCACTTTCCCGATGATTCTTCCTCATGAGAAGTCATCCACATGTTGTCTCTGGGCCATATTATAATGAAGAACACCATCACAGTACACCGTAACTACTAGCCGATTGACACACAGTCTTTTCCTGTTCCTTCAACTGTCTCATTTTGCGCTATAGTCACGCTGATCTCACGCCATGTGACATCCAATTTTCTGTGCCCGACTGGAAGACCTCTGGCAACAAGTTCCAGCACTTTCATTCATTTCCACCGAGCACTTGATATGATATGTTACTTTATCAATCTCGTCTTTAAGTTTTACAGAGCAGTGAATAATGAGGATCTCGCGACAGTACCCCAACGTATGTACGCTGACGTGAGCAGGAATTTGTGTGCAGGGTGTCACATCATTCCTCATCTGTCATTTTGTCTTTCAAATATTCCGCCAAAACGACAACACGAGCAGCGTACAATGTCATAGACTGGCGAGACTGTGGTACACACTGTCTCCAACATACGAGCATGCTCATTTTTGCACTTACCTGACCAGCCATGTTCCAGTACGTCACCAGGAACTTGGTGTATCAGTGTCTCATTAGACAACGAAGAACGTGCGTCAGGACAGCGCAGTTCCTTCCTGTAATAATCTGTAGCGTATTTTAATAACTTTGGGCAAAGTTTATGCACTGAATGCAACGTGTAACGTCAGTTCTCTGGAAACATGGACAGTGGCATATCTACGTCAATCAACGGAATAGTAACCTGCACAAGTCATACTGCCGTTACAAACTGCAGTAACTGAAGCTATGAATGCTGTCAGTGAACCAGGATATGATACAAATATGGATATGTAAACCACTTACATCATCTCATCGCTGGCGAACATTGGAACATAGTGAAGAGTAAAACAGCACAAGAGTGCAGCAGTTACGACGGCCAGCTCCAGAGGTCAAACAGGTGAGGTAGGAAGCACTGCGGCGCAGTTTGCCGCCACCCAAAAGCTGCTATCAGAACATTCTGTATTTACTAATGCATTCAAAAGTGAGCACTGTCACAGTAAGGGATACGGACGCAAATCAGTCATCTGCTACTGAGGGACAAACTTGGAGAACGCCTTATGAAGCAAATAAAGGTAATCGTTACAGAGATGACGATATCGGCCCCCTTATCATAGACTCGCTGACCACCGGACGTTGCCTGGGTATGTATTTAGTCCAGTTCTATTAGTTCATCTCCTCCTTTCCGCACTCTGTCTTTCTCCTTCCCTCCCCCCACCCTACTCTCTGTCCATCTCCTCCTACCCCTCCCTCAGTCAAACTTTTTCCCCCTCTGTCAATAAAATTTTTCTTGGTTTGAGGCCGCATTGTCAACTATAAAATTCTGACGTTTCGGCGACTGTTGCAAGGCGCCTTCCTCAGGGTGTATTGCTCACATTTTCCCTCTCTTTTTGACCATCTTCTCTTCCCCTCTCTCTGCGCATCTGATCCCCTCTGTCCATTTGCTCCTTCCGCCTGTGTCCATCTCCTCCTGCCTCCTCTACCTCCTCCTCACCCTCTCTAAATCCATCTCCTCCTCCTCCTGTCTCTGTCCATCTCATTCTCCCCCTCTTCCTGTCCACTTATCCCAACCCTCTTTCTGTCCATTTACTCCTCCCCCATATCTGTGTCCCTCTCCTCCTTCTCCCTCTCTGTCTGTCATCTCTTCCTCCCCCTTTCTCTCTCCACGTTATCAACCCGACACCAGAAAGAGGTTGCTACTTTTTTACCTCTCACAGTATTTCTTCCCAGACGTGCACGACGTTTGGTTGAAATTGCTCCAGGGGCTTAGGAGGAGCTTTTTATCCTTGGTTTTGCTCGCATACGCACATGTCACATATATATTTCACATATTTCGACACATATTTCCCCAGTATCTCTAGCGAATTTCGCCATGTAATTTCGTTTTCACGCAGCTCAATGTTTATGACGTAATCTGCTAACTATGTCTCGTACAACGATATAATTTTGCATGTACATCCAGTGGGATAAATGGACGCTGTCTGCAAAATGAGTTGCGGCAGTTATTGACGCATCTCAGTGTTTATGACATCACATCTCGGGAACGACGTGTCGTGCAATTATATATTTTTGCAGGGAGGTTCAGTTGTACATGTGAATATTGTCTGCAAAGTGTGTTGCGAGTAGCCTTATTAGTAAATAAGTAATAAATTAAAAGGTCATGTCAGATGCGGCAGTTTTACTGCATCAATACCGAAAATGTAGTAAATAATGAACTTTATTCATCATTTTGTGGTGGGTGTGAGCAAGAAACAGTCTCGTAAAAGTTTAAAATTATGTACAAAGTCTTCCTGGAAGCCCTGTTCCATTTACTAAATTACCTTTTAGTTCCCGTGGAGTACCCATAAAAATTTCGTTGTCCTCGTTACACGTTAGTAAAGTAAGCGCGCATTTGGTGCCGTTTGCACTTCATCCGATCGGATCTTTAAACAAATTAGTCACAGACATTGTAGTCCAGTCCACAACCGCGAATTTGCCTGAGAGTAAGTCGTTGCCGATTATAAAACAGTGCGATAATCCGCCGATAACACGTGCATTAACCCCAAATACTCGATGGATATGGACAGGCTATTTGCATATCGCGAACTACGTTTCTTTTTTACCCCCACCCCTCTGAGAGGGAGGTGGTTTTTAACCCTACAGTGGCTGCATCCAGACATTTAGTGATTTGTGAACCGTGATTAGTCGAAATCGGTGCAGTAGTTTAGGCGGAGATGTGGAACATACATACGTAAATACACTTTTACACTGACGGAAAAAAACCGCAACACCAAAAAATAAATAAAGTCGAGTAATGAAATTTGGGGAATACCTTTGTGTGAGTAATGTATGTAAGCGATTAACACTGGAAGATCACAGGTTAATGTAAGCGCGAGATAAGCCATTGCAAATGTGAAATGCTGGTACATTAATAACCGGTGTAACCGCCGGTATGTAGGAATGCCAGCATGTAAACGAGCATGGATTGTGTTGCAAAGGTGCCGGATGTCAGTTTGTGGGATGGAGTTCCATGCCCGTTGCACTAGGTGTCAATACAAGGACGGTTAATGCTGTTCCTAGATGACGCCGGAATTGTCGTCCGATGATGAATCATATGTGCTCGATTGGAGACAGATATGGTTGATCGAGCAGGCCAAGGCAACATGGCGACATTCTGTAGAAGATGCTAGGTTGCAACAGCGGTATGTGGGCGAACGTTATCCTGTTGGAAAACACCCCCTGGGACGTTGTTCATGAATGGCGGCACAACAGGTCGAATCACCAGATACAAATTTGCAGTCAGGGTACATGGGATAACTATGAGAGTTCTACTGCAGTGGTACAAAATCGCACCCCAGAGCATAACTCCAGGTGTAGGTCCAGTGTTATAGCATGCAGATAGGTTGGTTGCAGGCCCTCAGCTGACCTCCTTGTATACAACACACGGACATCACTGGCACCGAGGAAAAAAACACAACAGACCTCCACCATGTTCTACAATGAGCTCTCTCTTGTTCGGAGTTGTCCTTGGAAGTAACCGGTTTGTAATAGTTCTTTGTGTCACTGTGGTGCCAACTGCTGCTGAGATTGCTGCTGGGGATGCAGTACGATGCACCACAGCCATACGCTCAACACGACGGTCTTCCCTTTCGGTAGTGCCAGGCGGCCGACCAGAGGCCGGTCTTCTTGCGACCCTAAATTCTCGTGACCACCGCTGCCAGCATTCACTTGCAGTTGTTACATTTCTGCCAAGTCTTTCTGCAACATCGGAAAAGGAACATCCAGCTTCTCGTAGCCCTATTACACGACTTCGTTCAAACTCAGTGAGGTGTTGGTAGCCGGCCGGAGTGGCCGTGCGGTTATAGGCGCTACAGTCTGGAACCGCGTGACCGCTACGGTGGCAGGTTCGAATCCTGCCTCGGGCATGGATGTGTGTGATGTCCTTAGGTTAGTTAGGTTTAAGTAGTTCTAAGTTCTAGGGGACTGATGACCACAGTAGTTAAGTCCCATAGTGCTCAGAGCCATTTGAACCATTTGAACCAGGTGTTGGTATTGGCGTCTTTCTCGCATTAAAGGCAGTCTTGCCTAACATCAACTCACCACGTCCAATCTCAAAGGTAACTAACGATCACGACTGTTACAGCGTGAAATAAAGCAAACCTAATTTGCATCCTCATAGTGGCGCTACTAGCGCCACGCTTATGCGATTGGCGCAGAATATGATAGGCGTCATCTTTCAGATGTAGAAACACGCCTACCAACTTCCATTTATTTCTCACAACTCCTTCGTGGTATTGCAGTTTTTTTCTGTCAATGTATAACATGTGTGGAATTGATGGAGTAGGTCACGGTGGCAATATACTAAAACTTCACCCCGTTGCATCAGGGAAGCATGTGTTCTCAGTAAATTCACATTTTAGATGAGACGTTAACATCATAATCTCAGTGAGAAGAAACAGAAATATAGTAAAGCTTCACCCCGTGGCACCAGGAAATCATGTGTTCTCAGTACATTCACATTTTAAATGAGACTTTCACATCATAATCTCAGTGGGAAGTAACAGGATTAAGACCGAACTGTCAACGCCAAAGGCAGCCAGCGTGTTGGTGGAATCCCATATTTTCTGTTCGATACCTTCAAGCATACAAACCTTACCACATAGTTCACAGTCAAGGTGTAATAAGGAATGTAGACACCCGTCTTAGTAAACAAGAAATACTGACTGCTATAGCATCCCCTATTTCAGCACTTGCAGTGAGACGTATGACAAAAACCTAAATAAAAATGATGAGATCTCAGTTACCATATATAAAATATGCGTAATGCCTTTTGACTCACAAAGGCTGCCTGCATACGACGTGGGGCGGCGGATGGAATAATTGTTAATGTTCCTTTTATTTATTTAATGCTGTTGTTTGCCGTTCTCAACACTGGCTCTCTAACTACAATATTGGCAACCAGAAAGTGATTAGCAAAACGTGAAGCCTGTAATTAGAATTCCTAGTGCCTATTTCATCTGAGAAATACATTTATAGCTACAGCTTATAGCTCTGAGGAATTAGGAGATTGTCTGGGATTCATAATCAAAAACCATTCTCTCTAAAATGTTCACTATATTCTGAAAGTCACAGACCAAAAAGAATCCACACAATCCAACTACCAGAAAATGTTCAAATGTGTGTGAAATCTTATGGAACTTAACTGCTAAGGTCATCAGTCCCTAAGCTTACACACTACTCAAGCTAAATTATCCTAAGGACAAACACACACACCCATGCCCGAGGGAGGACTCGAACCTCCGCCGAGACCAGCCGCACAGTCCATGACTGCAGCACCTAGACCACTCGGCTAATCCCGCGCGGCCCCAACTACCAGAGCAGCTCAGAGTCTAATGCGCTGATGCAACTATAACTGTTCAAATTAAATGTTTAAGTGAATGCTCGCCATAATTTGATGATAATTTTCATCAAACGCCACGCTAATAATGGTAGAATGTCTGTCCTGCGGCGGCACGTGAAAATACGACATACGCAAACTAAAGATAGATCATTAAAGTCATTCCAGAATTAACACTTCACTCGAAAACGATTTCATGGTTACGCGCATCCCGAGTAACTTGCTGTTTATATCAACGATACCGACGCGACGCGACTCCCAGCACAGGTGGTGCGCTAATCAGCGTCTGGACAGAACTGGGGCCTTCTTTTTCTCGCGCAGCGTTCTTACATATAAAGCCGTGGTGCGGACGGCTAAGGGAACGCCTGATCAAATCTGCTCTCCCGACTAGCCGCTGGGCTAGTAATGCACCACTTTAAGTTATCGAATAAATCATTGCTTCCTTTGCTGATGGCCGATGAAGCTCTCAATTTAAATGTGCAATCAGCACACAGGTAAGTAATCATAATAAAAGTCTGGCGTGGCTAAGTCAAATATTCTGGGCGAGAGAATTAATTTAATTACAATACACGCAGTAGACGAGCTCTGAACTTCCGTTTGGAGATACGCTATCGCTATAGTTTTACAGTTATCCAGTTGAAACTTCTCACATTTTTATGATTATAGCAGATCTCCCTTCTACTTAAATTTAAACATCCTAGCTTTATTTATTCGCCTACTTAATCTATCTTGCTGTCTTAATTTCTTAGACAAAAACCAGAAAATCATGAATTTCAACTAAAATTTTAATTTGTGAGATCCAGAATACTGTTTCTACTAAATTATTATGCAAAAGGAATCTAAATATAAATTTTTAAGTTTCTAGTTCTTTTCTGTTGCGCCAATGATTTATACAGAAAAAGTTCAAATTTCGAAAATGGTTGAAGTTATTGAACTGCTATTCAACACATATTGAGTTAGTATTACACCTGACATGATAGAAACGTTTCAGGTTATTTATTGATTTTTAAAGTATTGCGCAACATTTATGACGTCAGAGGTAGTTACAGCGGACTGGCTGGCACACAATGGAAAGACTGATGTGAATTTTATAAGGCGTGAGTAGGCTGCTTCCCTACAACGTCACGCTGTGCATGATGGGCTGCCTTGTGGAGACGTACATACCACTGGGGCGTCATTGTTTTGTCTGTGGTTCAATCACATCAGCAACCAGTGCCAACCTGCCCCACGCTTTATTAATTGTGAAGGAGATTGCTTTCGCACTGAATGTCCAGCAAAGCTAGGGTGTCCATTTGTCCCGTTCTTCCTGGTAACATCACGTTTTTTCCCCAAATGTCCCGCTGTCTCTTAAGTTTTCTTTGGGGACACTCAATTGTCCTGCTTTTCTGTGATTCCACTTGACGAAAGTATTTTAAACTACCAAATGTTTGATTTACAATTTACTGCGCAAGTATAAACGCTAGGAAGCCCTAGAGAGGGAAACCCCACTTGTACTACTTGGTCTCTAATCTTTGTTAATTCACTGATAATGTTCTGCAGTGTTGATAGCACCAATTCATGTTAAGCTGTACTGTACAATTACTGTTTCATCGTGCCAAAACGAAAATGTAATTTTAACAACATACAAAAATGAGTTTCCTTTTATCACTGGTAGTGGAGCAGCTGCAGATTGTAAGTTGTGCAAATCGAATCTTGCTTCTGGATATGGTGGAAGTTCTGAGATTGTGAACCATGTAAGACGAGAAAGCATCGCATGTGTGTTCAGACGAAAAGTGCAGCTATGAGTGACTACTGCATAAACTTAAAAACAGTAATTGAAATGGATAAGTAATTGGCAATGCAAGACGTTACATTCGTATGCCACAGCATAATGCACATCCATGCCTTTGAACCAATGGATTTCTCTACAGTAGTTTTATTAAAAGAACTTTTCAATCCTCAATTTACATGCAGACACACAAAATGCAAAGCAGTCGTTCCAAATGTTATTGCACCATGAGCAGCTCAGTGGGTTCACAATGAACAAACAGTGCACGATTCATTTCTGTGATGATCGATACATCGAATCATCTGGAATTGGAGTTGGTTCCTCCTCTTGTCAGGCAGTTTTATCATGAAAATATTATAACAGTGAAAGTATTGGAATTGGTTAGTTTATCTGGAGAAGCTTCAAAGGCATTTCCAAAAGGTGTGCTGGAGATTTTAAAGAAATATGAACTTGAGGGAAACGTAATTGCGGCTTCTGCAAACAACACTAACACCAGTAACGCATAATTCTATACAAACTGGTTCAGATTGCCTACCCAACGATAGCTAATTAATCATACACTAGATCTACAGTGTTTCCACACGTATACAGAACAGTGAAATCTCCCAAATCATTCTGTAATTGTACTAAAAGTGAATACAAAAATGAACTTGGGCACATCAAAACCAGAAATCTATAGTAGTAGAGCAGCGAGGACATCCAGGCGCTTTGTTAGTGCGAGTTGCCTACATCAGGGGCAAGTATCTATTCAAGGCCAAACATATTGCTCTCTTTTGATTGACAGATCCTTAACCTATTGTTTTGCTAAGAGGATTATGACCACTGGGGGTAATCTTGTCTTTTGACTAACAGGTCCTTAACCTATTGTTCCCTAATCCAATGCCCTCCCCCTCCTCCACGCCCTCCCTCCCCCTTCACCCCTACCCCTTTGGGAACTCTCCTCGCTGATATAAGCACACTTTTGACATCAATTGGATTGACTAAGTAATTAACTAAATAAATTAATTAAACGCCTCTCCTCTGGAAAATCCCAAACCCTCCCTCTCCCGTCCCCCACCTGGAAATTGGTGGCTCTGTGCTGGAGAGGAAATTCAATTACATAGCAAAGTATATACTGTTTATTTATAAAATTCAGTTGGCGTGGGTTGGAACTCTATTTGGTGGGAAAAGCTCACATCCAGCAACTACATGTCCTGATTATGTAATTACACTGCAGCAGATTGGAGATGTTGTGCTACTGGAAAATTTTCTTGTGTGTGCCCACCTTGACATGCAGGGATCGACTGAGTTAGTCCACATTGCCTCCACCCAAGGATGTCCCATCCCCCTAACTCTCACTCCTTCCCATTCATCTCTCCCAGAAAAAAATTTATGGGAAAAAGACTCATTCTGTGGTGGAGAGGAAGGATCTTACAACACGAAGTCCAAATCAAAGTAAATAATATACTGATAAATATTCTTTACTTAATCAGATTGCTGGAGACAGGGCTCACCCACTTGGGTAGAGCTCATGACTGCACCCCACACCCTCGCCCGATGACGTAATAACTGTAATCACCAAGGAATGGAATGAAGTGTGGTGTAGTAGCCATTGTTTGGGGCCTCCCGTGTGTGTGTGTCTATCGTCAGGGCACCGCCACGACCGTCAAAACAGCCCAATGTTCTAATTACAGGTCCCATTACTAAATACCACTGACCAAAGATTGCATATCAGTCTCCTCTGACCTCGTGGCTCCGAAATAAAGCGTCAAATGGTGGCATTTTGTTGATTGGCAAAATACAGGCTCGCTTCCTGTCTCTGTTCTTTTCAAGAGGCCACAACCTGTTTATTTGTCTGAACCAACGTCCAAAATCATGCTGATGGAGGTTTTGATCTCTCCTGAGAACACAGTGTTCCTATTGGCTAATGCTGAACACAAATGGAGAGCTGACCCAACCTCGATATCAAAAATAGACTGAAGGAAGCCATTTGCACTACCTTATAAGATTAATTGCTTAACAATTTACAGTAGTCAATTAGATCACTTAAAACACTCACCTCCGACTTAGGATAATCCTTCTTTGTAATAAAACACATTTTAGATGTGCAGACTTTATGCAAACCAAGTAACGAAATTCCACAACAAATAGATCATAGCACTAGATATATCTGATGTCTTGTATGCACCAACAATTGAGAGCACAAACACCCTCCTCCAGCACAAGGTTCCATCAAATACATCTGGTGAAAAAAATCCTACCGATCACACAAACTAGCGATCGCGAGGCGAGCGCCATTTGCCAACAATAGGGTAGCCCACAACCACACTGGCCAGGGGAGATGACCACACCTGTGCAGGCTATGCCTGCTCTTACCAAATGCATGCGTGCTGCGATATGTTGAGATACACTAAACACAACTTAAACACACTTAAACCACGATCCAGTCTGTAGCAGTAGTTGATGTGGCTATATGTCGGCGATCGCTGAAAACACTCGTACATCCCTCACACATCTCCTAGCTACCCACAGCCAGTGCGCCCATCCCCTCACACAACACCAGCACCGACGTTCACAGGTCTTTAAAAACTGCCTCTGGGGCCACAGTCACAGTCATGGTCATGTGTGTAAGCCAGAGAGCCCAACCCCAGGCCATGGAGTGCGTCCAGGGACAGTTGGATTGGTAGGAATTCGGATGTTATCAATACGTCCAGCACAGACACCTATCATTCTGAATCTTCTCTCACGCAACAGACACACATACACACACATGTCCGCTTCTGTCGTGCTCATCCAGCACACTGGTCACATGGCCAGCTCTCGCAGACGTAGGTAAGATCAGACATGTCGGCACATTCTTTGTGCCTGTCACAGGCTGAGCTAATCCGGTTGCCAAGTCCTCGTGACTGACGCTGCAGCCAGCCGCGGTGCACTGCAAAAGAAGCAGCTGCAGCTTGGATGTATACAGTAGTTATAAACAACTCTACCCTGACGTTGACTCCTCAATTTAAAAATTTCACATTACTCAATCCACGGCAGTGATGTTGTTGACCTTACGCCTCGAATTTCTCACGTGAAATGTACATTTCCCCTTGTATAAAAGTATTTTCGATGACAGGCATACACCCTTTTTCACATCGCTGAAGTATCGTTAGTTGTTGTGAAAATCCTGTATCAATGTGGTATATGCTACATTTCCTCACATTATTTTCTCATCGGGTAGGAAAAAAACTTTTCTTATCTGTTACGTCATGCATCACAGGACTAGAACATTAAACTCATTTTTGGCTCATGACTGAGTGCTAAGATCTACCACTGTCATAGGACGACTCCTCACTTTCTAACTCTCGCTTAAGGTAACCAGCTGTCTAGTAACATACGAAGTCTCCGAAAGTAACAGCACATAAAAGTTTTAAATATAAAGTTTATATTATGCATCACTTTATAAATTGAGTAATACATTTGATTTTATTACGACGGTTATCTCTCCCTGTATAGGTGGAATGTTGAAATATCGTTAACAGATATCGCCACAATGAAAAAAAAGCACGATTACCACTCCCACTCCCGAATCATTTCCATGGCCATCGCTTCCAGACCCAGCGGCATGTCGCTCCTATCAAATTGATAGACTGATTAATTAAACTGATCATGAGAGTCACTTTGCATGGCGAGTAATTTTCCTTTTTCAGCAGTCGTGTTACACTCACCAGGTAGTTCAGATGGGAATCGCTGGAGTGAAGACGATGTTCTTTTCAAGGAACACTATTGAGAACTGACATTTGAAGCTGGCCACGCAAGGTTTCTACCGCCAGTAATGAATATTTTGTGTAAGGACTGCACAATTAAGAACACGATCACAATGAGTATTTTACCATCACTCTGCATAAAAGTGATCTTAGTTCCACAGGCACACACAATAATCGCTAATAGCGGTACAGTTTCTGGTGGAAATGTTATCTGCGATTTGGAATCAAGAGTATCCAATCAACCACACACTTGTGTTGGAGCCTATGGAGACGTCTTTTAATGATTACAGCGGCTGGTGAATAATATTCGTGCCACTCTCATATTTCGAAACAAGTCTCCTTTCTTGAACCTTTCTGCTACAGCAAAGGCGCGCGGTGTAGCTGCGTGGTCTGAGGCGCCTTGTCACGGTCCACACGGCTCCACCGGTCAAAGGTTCGAGTCCTCCCTCGGGCATGGGTGTGTGTGTTGTCCATAGCATACGTTAGCTTAAGTTAGATTAAGTAGTGCGTAAGCTTAGGGACCGATGATCTCTGCAGTTTGGTCCCAAAAGACCTTACCACAAATTTCCAATTTGCTATAGCAAAAACTCTATCACAAGTTTTTTAGACAGCCCCTCTGCATCTTGTAACTAAATCTAAATATACAGGCATTCATTTGTTCGAGCATGTGGCCAGTGATCGAATTTACCTGCATAGACCAGCGTAAATTTTCGTCATCTGTACTGTAGGAGGACCATATCCCACAGACTATCAATTACAAGAGAGGGAGGGTCCCTGTGTCGTTGTTTGGTACATTGCTTTTTTTCTGCTGTAACACATCCTAGCAGTGTATGACTACAGCTACATACACTGCCATCATTTTGTTTTATCCGCTACAACTTGGAGGTCAGTGTGAGGTGGTAAACCGATATTAATACATTTCGATCCATTGGGTCTCATAGAAAAATGGACATCGCACAGTGTAAATTATGCCGCTGCTGCTTCCACAGCACACAGGATGATTGAAATAAAAGAAAGAGGCGGTGCTTCTTATAGATAAAAAATGCTGAAGACATCACAATATATGGAAACCAAGGCTCTCTCTCTATCACAAACAAGTGATGTCAGTCAATCTTTAACAGTTGATAGTGTGATCAGTTTTAGCAGTTTTACCAGATTTCAACACAGACCAATAACACGGCAGCATTCTTCCCAACAATCACTAAACCATCCCTCCACTACGTTGTGAGTCCAATGTAGTCCAATGTACCAGCGAATGTGGATAGATAACTGTCCAGTATGTCCATTCGTTGTTAATTCTCGAATATATATATATATATATATATATATATATATATATATATATATATATATATATATATATATATATATATGGGGTGAGTCACCTAACGTTACCGCTGGATATATTTCGTAAACCACATCAAATACTGTCGAATCGATTCCACAGACCGAACGTGAGGAGAGGGGTTAGTGTAATTGGTTAATACAAACCATAAAAAAAAGGCACGGAAGTATGTTTTTTAACACAAACCTACGTTTTTTTAAATGGAAGCATGTTAGTTTTGTTAGTACATCTGAACATATAAACAAATACGTAATCAGTACCGTTTGTTGCATTGTAAAATGTTAATTACATCCGGAGATATTGTAACCTAAAGTTGACGATTGAGTACCACCCCTCCGCTGTTCGATCGTGTGTATCGGAAAGCACCGAATTACGTAGGGATCCAAAGGGAACGGTGATGGACCTTAGGTACAGAAGAGACTGGAACAGCACATTACGTCCACATACCAACATCTTTTTATTGGTCTTTTTCACTGACGCGCATGTACATTACCATGAGGGGTGAGGTACACGTACACACGTGGTTTCCGTTTTCAATTACGGAGTGGACTAGAGTGTGTCCCGACATGTCAGGCTAGTAGATGTTCAATGTGGTGGCCATCATTTGCTGCACACAATTGCAATCTCTGGCGTAATGAATGTCGTATACGCCGCAGTACATCTGGTGTAATGTCGCCGCAGGCTGCCACAATACGTTGTTTCATATCCTCTGGGGTTGTTGGCACATCACGGTACACATTCTCCTTTAACGTACCCCACAGAAAGAAGTCCAGAAGTGTAAGATTAGGAGAGCGGGCTGGCCAATTTATGCGTCCTCCACGTCCTATGAAACGCCCGTCGAACATCCTGTCAAGGGTCAGCCTAGTGTTAATTGCGGAATGTGCAGATGTAGATGCACCATCATGCTGATACCACATACGTCGACGCGTTTCCAGTGGGACATTTTCGAACAACGTTGGCAGATCATTCTGTAGAAACGCGATGTATGTTGCAGCTGTTTGGGCCCCTGCAATGATGTGTTTCTTACAACACGCAACTGAACGTCGGAGGTTTCAAGCGTCAACTTTAGGTTACAATATCTCCGGATGTAATTAACATTTTACAATGCAACAAACGGCACTGATTACGTATTTGTTTATATGTTCAGATGTACTAACAAAACTAACATGCTTCCATTTAAAAAACGTAGGTTTGTGTTAAAAAACATACTTCCGTGCATTTTTGTATGGTTTGTATTAAACAATTACACTAGCCCCTCTCCTCACGTTCGGTCTGTGGAATCGGTTCGTCAGTATTTGATGTAGTTTACGAAACACATCCAGCGGTAACGTTAGGTGACTCACCCTGTATATACAGGGTGTTACAAAAAGGTACGGCCAAACTTTCAGGAAACATTCCTCGCACACAAAGAAAGAAAATATGTTATGTGGACATGTGTCCGGAAACGCTTACTTTCCATGTTAGAGCTCATTTTATTACTTCTCTTCAAATCACATTAATCATGGAATGGAAACACACAGAAACAGAACGTACCAGCGTGACTTCAAACACTTTGTTACAGGAAATGTTCAAAATGTTCTCCGTTAGCGAGGATACATGCATCCACCCTCCGTCACATGGAATCCCTGATGCGCTGATGCAGCTCTGGAGAATGGCGTATTGTATCACAGCCGTCCACAATACGAGCACGAAGAGTCTCTACATTTGGTACCGGGGTTGCGTAGACAAGAGCTTTCAAATGCCCCCATAAACGAAAGTCAAGAGGGTTGAGGTCAGGAGAGCGTGGAGGCCATGGAATTGGTCCGCCTCTACCAATCCATCGGACACCGAATCTGTTGTTGAGAAGCGTACGAACACTTCGACTGAAATGTGCAGGAGCTGCATCGTGCGTGAACCACATGTTGTGTCGTACTTGTAAAGGCACATGTTCTAGCAGCACAGGTAGAGTATCCCGTATGAAATCATGATAACGTGCTCCATTGAGCGTAGGTGGAAGAACATGGGGCCCAATCAAGAACATCACCAACAATGCCTGCCCAAACGTTCACAGAAAATCTGTGTTGATGATGTGATTGCACAATTGCGTGCGGATTCTCGTCAGCCCACACATGTTGATTGTGAAAATTTACAATTTGATCACGTTAGAATGAAGCCTCATCCGTAAAGAGAACATTTGCACTGAAATGAGTATTGACACAATGTTGGATGAACCACTCGCAGAAGTGTACCCGTGGAGGCCAATCAGCTGCTGATAATGCCTGCACACGCTGTACATGGTACGGAAACAACTGGTTCTCCCGTAGCACTCTCCATACAGTGACGTGGTCAACGTTACCTTGTACAGCAGCAACTTCTCTGACACTGACATTAGGGTTATCGACAACTGCACGAAGAATTGCCTCGTCCATTGCAGGTGTCCTCGTCGTTCTAGGTCTTCCCCAGTCGTGAGCCATAGCCTGGAATGTTCCGTGATCCCTAAGACGCCGATCAATTGCGTCGAACGTCTTCCTGTCGGGACACCATCGTTCTGGAAATCTGTCTCGATACAAACGTACCGCGCCACGGCTATTTCCCGGTGCTAATCCATACATCAAATGGGCATCTGCCAACTCTGCATTTGTAAGCATTGCACTGACTGCAAAACCACGTTCGTGATGAACACTAACTTGTTGATGCTACGTACTGATGTGCTTGATGCTAGTACTGTAGAGCAATGAGTCGCATGTCAACACAAGCACCGAAGTCAACATTACCTTCCTTCAATTGGGCCAACTGGCGGTGAATCGAGGAAGTACAGTACATACTGACGAAACTAAAATGAGCTCTAACATGGAAATTAAGAGTTTCCGGACACATGTCCACATAACATCTTTTCTTTATTTGTGTGTGAGGAATGTTTCCTGAAAGTTTGGTCGTACCTTTTTGTAACACCCTGTATACCGGACAGCGATCTATATATTTCTAACACTTCAATCATCGTGCATAATTTATTATTACGACTGCCCGTCTTCCCCTATGTGCATGGGAGTCACAGAGGATTCTCGCATTATTATGATACTGACAGATCTCCTCTCATTGTCTTTTACCAATACTCCCTATAAGACTGTCACTGACTTAATTTTCAGCTGACCAGAAGTAGGAGGCTACATTCCACATCTTGTGAAGGAACAGAGCAAGCCGAGTCCGTCACTATTGTTCCACACCAATATTACTCATGGCACTCATCCAAGTGCACAAAATCTCTCCAGATGTGCGCATGTCGAGGAGGTTAGCACTCCTTATCGGTCTATAGTAGATGTGAGAGTGTTGTGATGAATAACAGACGGTAACGAAGAAGAAACGGTGTGGTTTTATGCATGATGGAGCTCCAGATGGACGAGTTTGAAGCATTACACGTAAGTAAACTGCACTATCAATTCAGAAGTATTGTTCTAGTGACTGAGGTCAGTACCAAGAAGGATTGGTAAGAGAGAAATTATCATGGAACATAAACACATACATTCCTTAGGCTACATGGTCTTGTGCTTAAAACACACTATAAAGCTATAACAGTGCTGCTTCCAACCTATCAGTCGTGAGGAATGCAACGCTGTTAATATTCTATTGTAAGAAATATATTCCCTGTGCATGACAGACATTCTCCCTGTAAGTTTCACTATAATAAACTATGGTGACAAACTATAAAGTGACAAAACTACTATCCCGTACACCAAGGAAAACATCTATTCTTTGTAACTCAACACTACATAGCTTTCCAGAGGTGTACTGCGCCTTCTGTTTACGAATTTCAAGCCAGGTTACTGTCCGAAAATTATGATATCTTCACAAGAGCTTTATAAAGTGGAAGTCGACAGCCCAAAATGCATACGAAGAAACAGTGATATCTTACGATGAAATAAACATCACGGTCAGTAGCGAGAGGAGATGTGACAGTCTTATCACAGTTTACCACCACCCCTGGTAACCTTCCTGTTGCATACAGAAGTCATGGTCCGATTTTAGACTGTATTGCTCATTTGCGGTATAATATTGCTTTTGCCCCTTAACGTCACGTCTCTAGATTGCCTCCTCTCTCCACTATTAAGGTGTTTACATGTAGCAATAGTCTGCTTTCGTCCTCCAGAACACACAATTTTATTGATTTTGCTCAGTACTGTTTTCATTGTATTTGTATTTTATGTATTCTAAGTGATTTCCGTGTTTTTTTCTAGGTTTTCCTCGAATTTTACCGATTTTGTGTCATTTTCCGCATTTTTCCTCAGCTTTCCATATGTACTAGGGTAAGTGAATTATTATCCGCAATTTAGTTATACTTTTGTTTATTTTGGTAGTACTGTCCTTTTACGTTGATGGCGCATGCTTTGTTTATTTGTTGTTATATCTTTGCAATTTTCAAGCTGCTAGGTTAGTTTCGTTATCGCTGCTGTGCTGTTAATCACGGCTGATCCGCTGTCTATTTGCACCAAAGAAGAGCAACGTTGAGTGATCCGTTTTTTATGGTCGGAAGGCTTATCAGGGGCTGAAATTCATCGAAGACTTTCGGTACAGTACGGGAACAGTATTTTGTCACAACGCAGTGTTTACCAATGGATTGAAAAATTCCGAAATGGTCGCACAAGTGTTACGCACGATGAAGAAGCCGGACGACCGTTTACCGCCACAATTGAAGAAACCCTTGAACGTTCACGTGAAATGATTCTCTTAGACGGACGACTAGCTATTGACGAAGTGTCTCATCGTCTGCAAATTAGTTACTGTTCTGCCTACGAAATCATCCACAACAGACTTGGGTTTCATAAAGTTTGTGCAAGATGGGTCCCAAAACAACTCGCACAGTTTCATAAACAAACGCGCTTGGACATCTGCAAAAAACATTTGGATCGCTGTGGTAACGAAGGGGACAACTTCTTAGACAGGATCATTACTGGTGACGAAACATGGATCCACCATTACGAGCCGGAGACTAAACGGCTGAGTATGGAATGGAAACATCCAAATTCGCCGTGCAAGAAAAAGTTCAAGACCCAACCGTCGGCAGGAAAACTGATGCTTACGGTTTTTTGGGACGCACAGGGTCCAGTACTGGAACATTATGGGGAAAGCGGCACAACAATAAACAATGTACGTTACAGTGAGCTGCTTACTGCGAGGCTAAAGCCTGTAATTCGAAGCAAACGCCGAGGATGGCTGACAAAAGGTGTTGTGTTTTTGCACGACAATGCCCGCCGCATACTGCTGCCCACACTGCTGAAACGCTCCAGAAACTCAAATTTGAAGTACTGGATCATCCTCCATATAGTCCCGATCTTGCCCCTTCTGATTATCACTTGTGTGGTCCACTCAAACAGGCATTAAGGATTCGTCGATTTGCCTCGTACGAAACAGTGAAAGAAGCGGCGCATTCCTGGTTCGCAGCTCAACCGAGAACCTTATTTTATGAGGGCATCAGGAAGCTTGCACAATGATGGGCCCAGTGAATTGAAACGTAAGGAGACTATGTCGAAAAATGATGTTCTTGTAAGTTTCCTATCTGATTACAATAAAATTTTATAACTACTTTGCGAATAATAATTGACTTACCTTCGTATATGATCATATTACTGATATACCCATGTACTGTTCGATTTATATGAGAATGTTTGCTCATCTTATACACTAACCTACTAAAAAATTCTAAGACTTGTCCTCTCCCTGATGATTCACTTGCATGCATTTAGGATAGTGTGAACATTAAAAGTATAGTAACTGGCACTTCGTACTTATATGGAAATGAAGGCTCGATTTACGTCCAAGATGTGTCACAGAAATTGAATACTTCACATACATCTTCGTTCGTCTGGAGGAGCGTACCGAAACAGGTTTTCCATTAATGGAGATGTTTCATGACACATGAGTTGGAAGTCCTCTGATGACCGTGGTTTAGAGAGGTTTTCTGTTAACAGTTGCAGGTAGATAGTGTTCTAAGTCACACACAGAACACGCAGTTGTTAATGAGTCGATTGCAGGTTATACCACACAACTGATACACCCTGAGAGAACAACGGAAAAAATGCCTAAATGTGTGATAAATGGCCTGCAGCAACATCTCACTCTCTCTTTCAACCGATCACTCCATCTACTTTCTACAGTCCTTTAATGCAGGCCCATTTCAGTTTATAAAAACCATATAGCAACTGTTCTTTAGTTAACAGCGCAAGCTTATGATTGGCGGAGAGTACAGAGAAGCACATTGTAAATACTATTTGTTAGGGTTTAGAACACCTAAATAGTCCTGCAGAGGGTAAAACACGTGATTCATTCTGTAATTGTAAATTGCTGTCACCCCAGTTGGTAATACAACGCTCTTTAGCTAAGGTTCAAATGGCTCTGAGCACTATGGGACTTAACATCTATGGTCATCAGTCCTTAGCTAAGGACACGTTATTGAAATTTATAAGGCATTCACTGATAACTTTGGGTTCGCACCTGTGTTTGTGATCCGACATGTATAAATTTATTACTCTGCATTTGGTGGTCAACCACGTTAAACATTCTATTCCAATCGTGTTATCACCGTCGACGAAAAAAAATGATAGTTCTCCTGGTTCCCAGTGCTTCCATGTCAACTTTTTCCCATATTCCTCTAACTGTCGCTTACTCGTTCCCATGCACAAGAATTGTCCTGCACCAAGCAGAAGACATGCAAGTACTACAGCTACATCTACATCTACATCTACATTTATACTCCGCAAGCCACCCAACGGTGTGTGGCGGAGGGCACTTTACGTGCCACTGTCATTACCTCCCTTTCCTGTTCCAGTCGCGTATGGTTCGCGGGAAGAACGACTGTCTGAAAGCCTCCGTGCGCGCTCTAATCTCTCTAATTTTACATTCGTGATCTCTTCGGGAGGTATAAGTAGGGCGAAGCAATATATTCGATACCTCATCCAGAAACGCACCCTCTCGAAACCTGGCGAGCAAGCTACACCGCGATGCAGAGCGCCTCTCTTGCAGAGTCTGCCACTTGAGTTTATTAAACATCTCCGTAACGCTATCACTGTTACCAAATAACCCTGTGACGAAACGCGCCGCTCTTCTTTGGATCTTCTCTATCTCCTCCGTCAGACCGATCTGGTACGGATCCCACACTGATGAGCAATACTCAAGTATAGGTCGAACGAGTGTTTTGTAAGCCACCTCCTTTGTTGATGGACTACATCTTCTAAGCACTCTCCCAATGAATCTCAACCTGGTACCCGCCTTACCAACAATTAATTTTATATGATCATTCCACTTCAAATCGTTCCGCACGCATACTCCCAGATATTTTACAGAAGTAACTGCTACCAGTGTTTGTTCCGCTATCATATAGTCATACAATAAAGGATCCTTCTTTCTATGTATTCGCAATACATTACATTTGTCTATGTTAAGGGTCAGTTGCCACTCCCTGCACCAAGTGCCTATCCGCTGCAGATCTTCCTGCATTTCGCTACAATTTTCTAATGCTGAAACTTCTCTGTATACTACAGCATCATCCGCGAAAAGCCGCATGGAACTTCCGACACTATCTACTAGATCATTTATATATATTGTGAAAAGCAATGGTCCCATAACACTCCCCTGTGGCACGCCAGAGGTTACTTTAACGTCTGTAGACGTCTCTCCATTGATAACAACATGCTGTGTTCTGTTTGCTAAAAACTCTTCAATCCAGCCACACAGCTGGTCTGATATTCAGTATGCTCTTACTTTGTTTATCAGGCGACAGTGCGGAACTGTATCGAACGCCTTCCGGAAGTCAAGAAAAATAGCATCTACCTGGGAGCCTGTATCTAATATTTTCTGGGTCTCATGAACAAATAAAGCAAGTTGGGTCTCACACGATCGCTGTTTCCGGAATCCATGTTGATTCCTACATAGTAGATTCTGGGTTTCCAAAAACGACATGATACTCGAGCAAAAAACATGTTCTAAAATTCTACAACAGATCGACGTCAGAGATATAGGTCTATAGCTCTGCGCATCTGCTCGACGACCCTTCTTGAAGACTGGGACTATCTGTGCTCTTTTCCAATCATTTGGAACCCTCCGTTCCTCTAGAGACTTGCGGTACACGGCTGTTAGAAGGGGGGCAAGTTCTTTCGCGTACTCTGTGTAGAATCGAGTTGGTATCCCGTCAGGTCCAGTGGACTTTCCTCTATTGAGTGATTCCAGTTGCTTTTCTATTCCTTGGACACTTATTTCGATGTCAGCCATTTTTTCGTTTGTGCGAGGATTTAGAGAAGGAACTGCAGTGCGGTCTTCCTCTGTGAAACAGCTTTGGAAAAAGGTGTTTAGTATTTCAGCTTTACGCGTGTCATCCTCCGTTTCAATGCCATCATCATCCCGTAGTGTCTGGATATGCTGTTTCGAGCCACTTACTGATTTAACGTAAGACCAGAACTTCCTAGGATTTTCTGTCAAGTCGGTACATAGAATTTTACTTTCGAATTCACTGAACGCTTCCCGCATAGCCCTCCTTACGCCAACTTTGACATCGTTTAGCTTCTGTTTGTCTGAGAGGTTGTGGCTGCGTATAAACTTTGAGGCGTATTTTCCCTCATCTTGTATGTATTTTCCGTCATTTTTCCTAATTTTATAGATTTTATTTCACTTCAGCCCTTGCTATCATGACATCACTTTTCGCTCCATATTCTAAAATTGCATGTATATGTAGTACTGTTGACAACATCTATCACAAATGCACTATTTTTCTGGTCCGAAAGCACAGTATAGCACTGTACCTGAATGCATTCAGTCCCATCCAACCACATAATCTACAGTTGCAGCACGTTTGCTCTGCTTTCTGCATGGCTGCCTCTGTGCATATGTCGCAGACGGCTGTCATGACCCAGTCCTCTCGCTGATGGATCCGACTTCGAGCATGAACACATCTCTGGATGTAACGTGTGGTTGATCCATCTTCGAGTCCTATTCAAGATGTGACATACTGTGGATCCGCCTCTGTCGCTGTAATGACGGGCCTGCCTTGGCCCGAGTCGTAGGAGTTTAAGCTTGACTAAGCTATTCCTCCTCAATTCCTCGCTGTTAGGGATGTTTTTCCCCAGGTTTTGATTTGGCCTCTGGTTGTCTGTAAAAGAAAGAATTATCGGCCAGTTGTCTCTGGCGGCTTATTCTTCTTCTTGTTGTTGTTGTTTCCGGACTGCCCGAACTCGATCTTCTCCAGGCGGGAGATGTCCACTGGAGGCGTCTGCTGCTGGATGTACAGGACGGCTTGATCCGTCATGTACCTCCAGTCGTCGTCGGTGAAGATCGGATGCTCGTTTATCAGCTACAGATCTGCACGCTGGACGAGTTCCCTCCCGTTGACCTTCTGGTTTAGGGGTTCACACCCCCAGTGGAACGGTTACAGTTTATGGGGTAGGGAAGGGATATTGGTTACTGTGAAGGGATAAGGATTGCCATGAAGGGGGTAGCTGCTGTCGCGCAGGGAATCTGCGATCTTGGTGAGTACCTCCCTCACACAATTCTTGTTGGGGAGGGGCAGGCACTCGAACGGCTCGTCTTCTTCTTCTTCCTCGGTTTCCATGGGCGTCTTCTCTGCCGTCTGCGTTTCTGCAGAGACAGAAGTGACGGCTGCTTCCGAGGGGGCCGTCTTCTGGTTGTCGGCGGTTGTCCCCGACTCCATGACCACCTCCCTAGCAACCTGCGTTGCCGCGTCGGCCAGGGAGGCGATCGTTTGTGTTGCCGCGTCTATCCCCGTACTGGTGGGGTCGGCGCCTCGTCCCGTGTCGTGCGAGATGCGAGGTACAGGGTGACCCTCAGTTGTGTCACCTCCCGACGCATCTCGTCTAGTCCCGCCCTCAGGGCCTCTCTCTCTTCCGCCATGGCGGATTTGAGTGCGGTGATGGCGTCCTCGTTGGCTACCCACAGCACTTGGCAGAACACGCACTCGTCGTTTTTGTGGCGCAGCCCACTTCCCCTACTAGAGTAGGAGGGCGGGGTATCCACCTTTTCTTCTTGTTGGGCCACCTCTTCATGTGTGGTGGCCCCTTTCCGCTGCTTCCATGTCTTCAGATAGTCGCAGGTTCAAATCCTGCCTCGGGCATGGATGTGTGTGATGTCCTTGGGTTAGTTAGGTTTAAGTAGTTCTAAGTTGTAGGGGACTGATGACCTCAGAAGTTAAGTCCCATAGTGCTCAGAGCCATTTGAACCATTTTTTTAAGGTGTGCCAGACACACCTTCAAACCCTACCCCAGGCGTGACATGTTGCGGATCCATATTCCAAAATCGCTCCAGTTTTAACACATCATGGATCCACAATATGCCACGCCTAGGTTAGGGTTTGAAGTTGGATCTGCCACACACTATAACTGGAGCGATGTTGGGATGCAAATCCACAATATGCCACATCCATGATAGTGTTTGAAGGTGGATCTGCATCCCAACATCGCTCCTCATATAATGCATGGTGGATTCACCTTCAAACCCTATCCTGGACATGGCTTATTGTGAATCCACCACGCATTATTTTGGGAGCGATGTTGGGATGGCGGTAACATAGTTTCTGTGATCGTGTCTTTAATAGCGCAGTCCTTACATGAAATGTATGTTGCTAGCAGTAGAATCCGTCTGTGGTCAGCTTCAAATGCCAGTTCGCAATCTTGTTCCTGGAAAGAACATCGTCTTCCCTCCACGGATTGCCATTTGAACTACCTGGTGAGTGTAACACGACTGCTGAAAAAGAAAAATTTACAACTTCTCTGTGCTGTCACCCTAAAAGACTTAATATGTTACTAGACAGTTGGTTACCTTAAGAGAGAGTTCGAAAGTGAGGAGTCGTCCTGTGACAGTGGTTGATCGTAGCACTCTGTTATGAGCCAAAAATGAGTATCATATTCTAGTCCTGTGATGCATGACGTAACAGATAAGAAAAGCATTTTTCCTATCTGATGAGAAAATAGTTAGAAGAAATGTGGCATATGACGCACTGTTGCAGGATTTTCACAACTCACGTTACTTCAGCGATATGAAAAACGGTGTATGCCTCGATTTTTTCTGTCTTCGAAAATGACATTTCATGTGAGAAAATCGAGACGTATGGTCAACAACATCGCTGCCTCGGATTGGGTAAAGTGGATTTTTTACACTGGTGGGCCTATGTCGGGGTGGAAATGTTTATAACTACTGTATACATCCAAGCTGCAGCTGTTTGTTTCGCAGTGCACCGCGGCTGACTGCAGCGGCGGCCATGACTTAGCAACCGGAAGTAATCGATTAGCTCGGCCTGTGACAGGTACAAAGAATGCGCCGACCTGTCTGATCTTGCCCACAGCAGTGAGGGCTGGCGAAGTGTCCAGTGTGCTGGGAGAGCGCGACAGAAGTTGGCGCGTGTGTGTGTGTGTGTGTGTGTGTGTGTGTGTGTGTATGTGTGTGTGTGTGTGTTGCATGAGCGAGGATTTAAAATTATGGCTGTTTTCGATAGCCCTCGGCCTAGCGACCATTTGTTACCTATCGGAAGAATTAGCATACTGTAACTATTATAATAATATCCCAGTTCCTACTACTCCAATCATAACTGGACGCCCTGCATGGCCAGGGGTGGCGCATTCTGGCATACACGTGCCTCCACGATTGCGGCTGCGGTCGCGGCGATAGTTTTCACCGACCTATGAATGTCGACGCTGGCGGTGTACGACGCGACGGGCGCGCTGCTTGTGGACATCTGGGAGGTGAATGCACGGGACTCCGACGTCTAGCCATGACAACTACTGTTACGGACTGGATCGTGGTTTAAGTGTGTCGTGTTTAGTGCTTCTCAATACATCACAATGGACTCTGTCTTCAGTGGTATTTGTTGTCTCTATCCTATCATGTGGAACACTCTTCGTCCGTCTTTCGAATGTAGTGGAGAGGACCAATTTAAGAATTCTATAGTGCTTTCAAAACCCAATCGCAACGTCAAATTCCTGATTGATAGCGATCTCTGACATCTAACCATGACAACTACAGCTACGGACTGGATTGTGGGTTAAGTGTGTCATGCTTAGTGTTTCTTAATGCACCGCAGTGCACTCTGTCATGCAGTGGTATTTGCTGTTGTCTATATTATCACGCAGTAGTCTTTCCTCCTTGCAAACTTAGTAGAGGGAACCAATTCAGAAATTCTGTAGTGCTTGAAAAACCCTATGGTGACGTCAAATTCCCGATTGACAGCGATCTTTGACATCTAGTCATGACAGCTACTACTACTACTACTACTACAGATTGGATCGTGGTTTAAGTGTATCGTGTTTCGTGCTTCTCAATACATCGCAGCATGCATGCATTGAATGTGGGGAGGCATGGCCAGTGCAGGTGTGGGTCTCTCTGCTGGCCATTGGGTATGGGGGCTACCTGCTGTCGGCGAACAGCGTGTACGTTGCGATCGCTAGTTTGTGTGATCAGTAGGATTTTTTTTCACTAGATATATTTGGTGGAACGTTGTGCTGGAGGAGGGTGTTTGTACTCTCATACATTGGTGTATACAAGACCTCGGATATAGCTAATGCTATGATCTATTTGTGGTGGAAATTTCTTTACTTGATCTGCATATTGTATGCGTGTGACACTCAAACGTCGAAAATCTGTTTTATTACGAAGAAGGATCATCTTAAGGTGGAGGTGAGTGTTTTAAGTGCTCTTCGTACACCCATAGTTGAAATGGAGGATAGTGGGACGTCAGCTGGTATAAATTTATATTAAAAATGAAGCAATTCCTCCAGCTGTATTTAAAGTGTCGATTTTATTTTGGCAACTAGTTTCAACGTTGTAACACCGTCATCTTCAGGCCCATACACTTGTTGACGTCAGCTGAGTGCGGCTGATACTAGAAGTCAGTGGTGAGATATGGACGTGCTCCGTGTGGAAGGTGGTTAGTTACTAAAGATAAGGTGTCAACTGTTTTGGATAGCCCTCGGCCTAGCGACCATTTGTTTACCTATCGGAAGAATTAGCACACTGTAGCTATCCCATAGTACAGGATCAGAATTTAAACATTACACACTTTCTGCAGCCAAGGCGAATTGAGCAAATCTATTGGCTCTTTTGACTTACGTGTGGTGTAGGGCGAGCCTCAGGTGTCTTATAAAATCACCATTTGTTAATGTGCTATTCCCGAGAAAACCAGTTGTGGTAATGACCAATTTTATAATTTCTATTCATAGCAGATTGTCGAAACTTTTGCCATATGCTCTTGAGATGATATTCTCGGAAAATTTCGAAAAATTTTACGATATCATTATTCATTATCAAGATCCAAAGGTTCACATTTGTCGTAGTTATGCTGTAAAATATGTACGTAATATCCGGTTTGAGCCATAAATATAGTTTTAATAGACGCCGAGGACACTTTGCAAGGGTTCTGAAGTCATCACAAGGATTCTGAGGTAACCAAACTATGTTTTTCATCAGTACTTTTTACCAATAAAACATTATGAGGCCCTGTCTCCGTATAATGGGCACTTCACGCCTGAGCAAATATCTCCAAAGTGATTCTGCAGTAACAAAAAAAGGGTAAAACGATCTTAACGTGTCTAAAAAGAACATAAAATGACTCTTAAAAATCATGTAAAACTGGAAACACTTCAAGTTCAGTCAAATATTTGTAATAACTTTTTTACTGGTTTATTATACAAATAACAAACCGGACGTTTTCCATGAATTGTGATCGATGAGCAAAGTATTCAGGGAAAACGGAAAGCAAACAATTTTGTACAAACCATTGCGAACTAATTTGTTGTTTATAGCATGTATCAACGCATACAAACGTGTCGAAGTATATAAATAAATGAAACTTCCTGGCAGATTAAAACTGTGTGCCAGACCGAGACTCGAACTCGGGACATTTGCCTTTCGTGGGAAAGTGCTCTACCATTTGAGCAACCCAAGCGCGACTCACCGTCCGTCCTCACAGCCTCACTTCTGCCAGTACCTCGTCTCCTACCTTCCAACAAAACTTTAATGACCTACAGAATTCGTTTTATATAAGCTGCATACGCTGCTGTAGCAGGGAAAAGAGGGGAAGCAGCGGAAAAATGCTCCTGCAGTAGCACAAAAGGACGAATATGTTACTCTTGAGAAGAATCTGACAGATAAGTGGGGAATTAGCTGCCTCAATCCTCATTTTACCTTCCTTACTAAAATTTCGGCATGTGAACATATTCCCGCTTTTTTGTGCTGGAAGAGAATAGTAGAGAGTTAGTGACAGTGTTATTGAAAGAGAGAGAGAGAGAGAGAGAGATGGATGAAGACGATAGCACTGGCAGCCAAAAAGTAAGGAGACAATTGGTCAGTGAGAGACAGAGGCCGTAAAAGATGCCGTAGAGAGATGCATGAAGATAGAAGGAGTGGGAGGAAAAGAGAGAGGAGACAGTAAAAATTAAAAAGAGAGGTGAGTGGACACCAGAATAGCTTGGGGGGTTTGGACGCTCCCAGACCGGCGAACTTTAACACGTAGATATGGGGGAAGGTGCATTATGGACAGAAATTTTAAGCACGTGGGTATAGGGGAAAAGGTAAGTAGGAACCTTCCCCCTACCCCCCCCCCCCCCTCCCTCTCGTTCCCCAGGGCTTTTTGCTGCCATGGTGAAGTCAGTGGCAATGACAAAGAAAGACAACAAGAGCCGATCTACGTAAAGGAGTGGCATGGCAGAAAACTGATACGACTTAAAAACTTCAAGTTCGGCTGCAGGCGCTACTCATATGTATGCCCCATTTCATTTTATTTTTTAAATTGGCTTAATATACTTTCACTTCACTTTAAAACAAAAGGCTAGGTATTATACTGAATCGTTCGTTGACGAAAGGTCTGGTGTCAGCAACCCTGTGATATGGAGCGTTCTGCCCCCACTCGTTCCATGGTGTGTCCACACATTTCAGTAAATAGACATAAGCTCACTCGCATATAAACCGCCATGAGTCGTGCAACGGGGAGCATATTATAACACTGTCAATGGCGCTTTGCGAGCCTTTCGCTTAGGAAATGTTTCAATCCTAGCATCAAACTACTGCGAACTATGGATGAAGGGCAACAGGTATATTCCACATTTCTAGATTTCCGGAAAGCATTTGACATGGTGCCCCACTGCAGGCTGTTAATGAAGGTACGAGCATATGGAATAAATCCACAGAAATTTGAGTGGCTCGAAGACTTCTTAAGTAGTAGAATGCAGTATGTTGTCCTGGACTGCGAGTGTTCGTCAGAGACAAGAATATCGTCAGTAGTGCTCCAGGGAAGTGTGACAGAACCGCAGTTGTTCTCTACATACATAAATGGTTTAGCGGACAGGGTGGGAATCAATCTGCGGTTGTTTTCTGATGATGCCATGGTTTACGGTAAGGTGTCAAAGTTGAGTGACTGTAGGAAAATACAAGACCACTTGGAGAAAATTTCTAGTTGGTGTGATGAATGGCAGCTAGCTCTAAATGTGGAAAATTATAAGTTAATGCGTATGAGTAGCAAGAATAAACCTGTAATGTTCGGTTGCAGCATTACTAGTGTCCTGACTGACACACTCAAGTTGTTTGATTATCTGGGCGTAATGTTGCAAAGCGATATGAGGTTGAACGGTCATGTAAGAACTGTGGTAGGTAAGGCGAATGGTTGGCTTTGCTTTATTGGGAGAGTATAAGGGAAGAGGTGCTCAGCTGTAACGGAGACCGCATATAGGACGCTGGTGCGACCTATTCTTGAGTACTGCTCGAGTGTTTGGCAGCTGTACCAGGTCGGATCGAAGGAAGACATCAAAGCAAATCAGAGGCAGGCTGCTAGGTTTGTTACCGGTAGATATTGACAACGCATAAGTGTTACAGAGATACTTTAAGAACTCAAACGGGAATCCCTGGAGGGAAGATGATGCTCTGTTCGAGAAACACTATTGAGAACATTTAGAGAACTGGCATTTGAAGCTGACTGCCGAACGATTCTACTGCCACTAACATACATTGCACGTAAGGACCATGAGGAAAAGTTCGCGAAATTAGGGCTCATAGGGAAGCATACAGATAGTCGTTTTTCCCTCGTTCTATTTGCGAGTTGAACAGAAAAGGAAATCTGTCAGATGTTGATGCATAGTTGATCTGAGACAACTTTTAACGCGAGCCAGAGTGTTGAGAGACCTTTCTGCTTCAGTTACAGTCACTGGAAGAGTGTGAAAGATGCGCATACATTTTATTCATGCGTCTTATTCAAGAGTTCTAATGGTTCCAAAATAATGTACTTAAAGTCTGAAGTATGACATTAACTGAATTTTCCGTCGGTACTTGGGACAGCATGATAATAATATTAAAAAGGAGTTGTTTCCCTTTTTAATATTTTGAAGTATGAGTTGTTTTCAAATATTTAATTTCTTCATCCAAATCTTTTGTGAAATCATAATGGTATTCATTGATAAATAACTTGCATGCCTCAGCGACCTAATCGTCAGTCATCTTTAAGTACTTCCATAAATCCCAAATGTTTCATCTAAAATCTTCACTGTTGATAATCAGGTTTTCAAGTTAGACGCCAGATTGTCAATTAACCATAAAATACATTTATCTTGAATAAATTTTCTGAATGCACGTGTGCCACTTCCTTCCTTGCTTCAATGTGAAATGATTTCTCTTTCTTAGTGTGCACCTCTGGATATTCAGGATCGATATTAATTGGACTGGCAACGAGGTAGAAAAAACACAATAGGTAGGCTACAGTAGACTGCACATTATGCTACGCACAATAATTGCATTCTGTACGTTTGACGTCCAGGCTTATCTTCAGAAGCTGGTATGTACACGTACAACACGTACGAGCAACACTCACTTTAAAAAAGATGTTCAGTGTGACCCTCTGCATTTGCAAACTCTTCGCCGATCGCTGGATCATACTTTGCTGGACCCTAAGCAACACCCCTGGATCCACCACTGCCGAAACGGTATGCACGCGAACTATTAGGTCGTGTACATCCACGGGTGGAGTACTATGAACTTGTTCCTTTAAGTGTCCCACAAATTAAAATATAGTGGATTAAGGTCCGGGAAACGTGGAGGTCAGAACATTGGACCTCCACAACCAATCCGTTTCCCTGGAAACGCTTCATTTCAATATTTACGCACATCATTCCTTCCAAAGTGTATCATGTTGAAATCATAGCTCTCGCCGAACATCAAGAGAAAAGTTTTCTAATGCGCCAGGAAAAACATTGCAAAGAAACTACAATACAGGAGCGCATTCGATTGGCCCGGCGATAGGTGAGGGCTCAAAAGCACTCCTCCACGATTCCAGTCTACAAGTTTATGACCAAGCATCCCTGAAAGCCACTTTAACAGGTGACATGTGGGTTGTGTTCCGACCAATAATGGCTGTTGCGAAGGTTGAAAATACCTTCGTCAGTCGATATCACGTTATAATGAGAGTCCTTAGAGACTTCCAGCTAACTTCAACCATAATTTCAAACATTTCCTAAACTTTCTCTCACTTACATGCTTAAAGGCAAATACACTCCTGGAAATGGAAAAAAGAACACATTGACACTGGTGTGTCAGACCCACCATACTTGCTCCGGACACTGCGAGGGGGCTGTACAAGCAATGATCACACGCACGGCACAGTGGACACACCAGGAACCGCGGTGTTGGCCGTCGAATGGCGCTAGCTGCGCAGCATTTGTGCACCGCCGCCGTCAGTGTCAGCCAGTTTGCCGTGGCATACGGAGCTCCATCGCAGTCTTTAACACTGGTAGCATGCCGCGACAGCGTGGACGTGAACCGTATGTGCAGTTGACGGACTTTGAGCGAGGGCGTATAGTGGGCATGCGGGAGGCCGGGTGGACGTACCGCCGAATTGCTCAACACGTGGGGCGTGAGGTCTCCACAGTACATCGATGTTGTCGCCAGTGGTCGGCGGAAGGTGCACGTGCCCGTCGACCTGGGACCGGACCGCAGCGACGCACGGATGCACGCCAAGACCGTAGGATCCTACGCAGTGCCGTAGGGGACCGCACCGCCACTTCCCAGCAAATTAGGGACACTGTTGCTCCTGGGGTATCGGCGAGGACCATTCGCAACCGTCTCCATGAAGCTGGGCTACGGTCCCGCACACCGTTAGGCCGTCTTCCGCTCACGCCCCAACATCGTGCAGCCCGCCTCCAGTGGTGTCGCGACAGGCGTGAATGGAGGGACGAATGGAGACGTGTCGTCTTCAGCGATGAGAGTCGCTTCTGCCTTGGTGCCAATGATGGTCGTATGCGTGTTTGGCGCCGTGCAGGTGAGCGCCACAATCAGGACTGCATACGACCGAGGCACACAGGGCCAACACCCGGCATCATGGTGTGGGGAGCGATCTCCTACACTGGCCGTACACCACTGGTGATCGTCGAGGGGACACTGAATAGTGCACGGTACATCCAAACCGTCATCGAACCCATCGTTCTACCATTCCTAGACCGGCAAGGGAACTTGCTGTTCCAACAGGACAATGCACGTCCGCATGTATCCCGTGCCACCCAACGTGCTCTAGAAGGTGTAAGTCAACTACCCTGGCTAGCAAGATCTCCGGATCTGGCCCCCATTGAGCATGTTTGGGACTGGATGAAGCGTCGTCTCACGCGGTCTGCACGTCCAGCACGAACGCTGGTCCAACTGAGGCGCCAGGTGGAAATGGCATGGCAAGCCGTTCCACAGGACTACATCCAGCATCTCTACGATCGTCTCCATGGGAGAATAGCAGCCTGCATTGCTGCGAAAGGTGGATATACACTGTACTAGTGCCGACATTGTGCATGCTCTGTTGCCTGTGTCTATGTGCCTGTGGTTCTGTCAGTGTGATCATGTGATGTATCTGACCCCAGGAATGTGTCAATAAAGTTTCCCCTTCCTGGGACAATGAATTCACGGTGTTCTTATTTCAATTTCCAGGAGTGTATTTAACACAATAACTCATTTTAAAAGTAATCAGACGTTTGAAGCTTTTTTATGCGTGAGAGTTCGATTCATTAAAGAATTGGAAGTTTATGTCACTTTCCTAAAATAACATACTATTTAGACTTAAAATTTCCCAGACTGCAAACGTCAGGCACAAGAATGCGAAATGGAGGCAGGTGTTATCCTGCACAATCGAAGTAAGTTGCCATGTTGCACATATCACCCCTCGGACGTAGCAGATCTAAATCACCTTCGTTTTGCCTGTTCCTGATACGCCAGTCAGCAGACTGAAAGTTCATCAGGCGAACGTCAAACTGGGAATTCCCTTACCCACAAGCCAAAGATCTTTGTCCACATTCGCAAGATACTTTCAAGAGATGGATATTCTTCCCTAAATTCCAAGATGTGAAAACATCGAGTCCCAGCAACCGCACCAGAAGTAGAAACGGTATGTATCAATTTCATAATTGGTTACTTGTGTAGACTATTAATTTCTTGCCTGATTAATTACTTAATTCCAATGATGAACTCCATAAAATTTACTCCATGACAGAATGATTATAATTGCCAATCATCATCATTCAATAACTAGAACATTTACATTTTTGTTTTATTTGTAGTGATAACATGTAATTAAGAAAATAGGGAGATATAGCGAAAATCCGCTATTAACATAACAAATATTGTAATATGTTAAATGACAATGTAATCGGCTACATAGCATGGCAACTACTGGCAAAATGAATACAATAAAAAAATCTTTGCAAGTACTCGCTCCTCTTCATCAAATGTCTTCTCACAACAAAGAACGCATTGCACTCTGCCAGTCCTTTTGCACGGAGATACGCATCTCAATTCTTTAATTACGCCTTCAGGGTGATGATACAAGGTAAAAAAAGAAAACTAGGCAGCAGTACGAGTATTCCACACTCTGCATGCGAACGAGTTGGTTTGACTTGCGTCAAAGGACTCTTCCTTCTCGCATTGCAGACACTTCCTGCTCGAAAGCAGACACTTTTATTTATGTGTTGCTTAGTTGCCGACTAATTTCCTGTTGTGTATGCAAGGACGATTCTTTTTCAGCACCTACGGTTACTTCTGTTTCCACGCAAACATGTCTCTCATAACACGTGTTTTCGACTCGCCCAGACTATTGGCGACATCAACCTGTATCTTTGCTGCCTCTGCTTCCTGCTCACTCTTAACTTTGGTGCCCTGACAAACAGTATTGTGACTGCACAGTTTTAGCTCAGTTTCTAGCCTTGCAAATCGGATCTGACTCTCCTGCATCATCCGAGCGAGCTATTCACCAGTTGCAGCATATCTCTGTTTTATCTTGGCTAATTTTTCTATGGCGCTGATTAACATAAAGAATATGTGATCCAGAGGACTCACATTTTGTATGCCACCACGACAGTGCCTTGTGCTTCCTCACTCACTCTCGTACTTTCTTCATTTGAGCAGTCGGCTTCCATGTTTATCAACTTTCCTGACCTCAGTTTCATGTAATCAGCGAAACAAAAGTGCCCCATGGAATGAAGTTACTGAAGCAGAACAACGTCGACGCCAGCGCTGGTAGCAGAACATGGAATAATGGAGACATAAAACAAACTACAACAACAAACTACACATTCTAACGTAAATACGAGGCCTGTTCAGAAAGTAAGCTCCGATTGATTGCCAAATTGAAACCACAGTGAACATCAGAAATGTTTTACTTGTAACAATTAGCTACACCTTTCAGCTACTTCTCTACGTAGTCGCCGTTCTGACTTAGACTTTTGTCATAGCGTTGTACCAACTTTTCAATAGCCTCATCATAGAAGGCAGCCGCCAGTGCTTTCCGCCAATTCTCCACGCTGGCCTACACCTCGTTGTCTGTGCCAAAATGTTGTCTTCAAAGACAGCGGTTCATGTGACCAGAGATGAAACTCAGGGGGAGACAACTGCGGACTGTATTGTGGGTAATCTCACATTTCCATTTGAAAACGATGCAGGAGCATCTTCATTGCCCCTGCAGAATGCGGCTGAGAATTGTCTTGAAGAAGAAACAGCACGACAGTTATGTAATGTTAGCTGCATAGCTTCAGGCGAAATTTCTCACCAGGCCCTCGTACTTGGCGGCAGACACTATTTTCTAGACATCTTTACGCACTCACTGCGAGCTCAGAAATGAGAAGAGCGACGTGATGCTAACTGGGGTTATACTAGAGACACTACCCAACACATCTGTGCAAAGCTTTATCGGATTTTCATAGTCGTTTCCATTTCGCGACCGATCGGAGCTTACTTTCTGAACGCCCCTCGTACAATGCTACAGCAAAGGATATAGCGAATGCTGTGGCAACATAAACTAAATTCACTAACTTCATCCACTGCAAACAGCTCATCTGCAACACACGCACGCACCCACGCTTGCACATGTGGAAGCACACCATCCCGGCATCTGACGTCACATACAAAAAGTTCAGAATTTTCCGTACAGCTATGGGAAGTTAACATTCCTCGAGTCATGTTTAATAATTTCGAAATCCTCACACTGGAAGTGAACTAAAGACGTAATCGAAAACCCACTTTGCCAATTAACTAAGGCTGTAATAAAATCTAGCCCCACATTTGGTGCCAGAATGTGCTAAACTGAAAATTAACAAAGGAGGGAAAAATTTACATTTAACATAATTATTTGTAAATCATCAATACAAAAAAAATCACAGGACCTTTTTGTCTGGGCATAAACATGACTTGGTAATTGGGCGTGTGTGTGTGTGTGTTGGGGGGGGGGGGGAGGGTTAATCACTTCATCTAATCTCTCACCAGATTTTACAAACATTAAACAATAAAATAGCGCCAGATTGAACTTTCTGAGACCACTTTAAGGCATTTGACTGTGTGACAGTATTTTGCTATATAAATTAACATTTTATGGGATTGATAGTATAGCCAATCAATGGATAAGATCATATCTAACCACAAGAATGTAGAAAGTTGTACTTAGTAATTCAAGCAATATATTCGAGGGACATAAATCTGATTTGGAAGAAATTATTTATGGGGTTCCTCAAGGTTCAATTTTAGGTTGTAGCAGTTACACGTGCTTTTACTTCTTCGTTTGTTGTCCTCGGTGTTGACATACTGCATTGCTACACTGTCTGAAAAATTATGGGTTGTGGATTCTGACACTGACTACTATAAATTATGTACCCGACAGGTGCACAGTTGTGTTTCACAGTACTTTAATTTCCCTGTTCACAACCCCCTATAATACACAGTTATATGGTCAGTGCACTATTGTTTAAACCTTCTGGAAGCCTCATTAATAGTTTTCAGGCGAAATTCCACATACTGCTACGATAGTTTACTGGTGAACAGCTACGAGCAGTAAAACCAATCTACGAAGTTCACAGTTCAACTGTGTGTGAAGTCTTATGGGACTTAACTGCTATGGTCATCAGTCCCTGAGCTTAAACACTACTTAACCTATCTTATCCTAAGGACAAACACACACACACCCATGCCCGAGGGAAGACCCGAATCTCCGCCGGGACCAGCCGCACAGTCGAAGTTTACAGTTCTCGAAGAATAATTAGGTACATATGGAGCAGACACTGTCACTGTTTATACACAAGGCCTAATTGTTTAACACTTGTGCCACAGTTAATTTGAAGTATTTTTGTTGTTCTAACCAGCACAGGTTACTTGTCTGAAACTAGGCCATGAACTGACTGTCTCGTGACCAAAAACTGGGCCCTTATATGTCATCACAATAATCAGTACTGAAACTACACATTGTTCGAACTTAAATTTACAGAAATTACAATTAAAACTTAACTCATTAACTTAACTGAATACCGGTACATCGAAAAATTGGTTCTTTTTAGCAGTTTCTTCTACTACGAGGGTTATGCCAAATTATTTATTTAAATCGTGAAATTAACAAGTATAGTTACACAAACAATACTTTTGACAAAACTGTTAATCACTTTGGAATTAATGAAGTGTTGGTTTTGCTAACATGTTTTTGAATAGAGCTAAATAGGTACGTAAAGGTTACTAGTATTTCGTCCTCCAAATGTTTATAATTATGGCAGAATTTGCATTTGTTTATATGTCAACAATAGAATATAAGTTACGAAACAATTACAGATTTCTCCCTATAAACAAAGATACTAACTAAGAATGTTGTTGTTGTTGTTGTTGTGGTCTTCAGTCCTGAGACTGGTTTGATGCAGCTCTCCATGCTACTCTATCCTGTGCAAGCTTCTTCATCTCCCAGTACCTACTGCAACCTACATCCTTCTGAATCTGCTTGGTGTATTCATCTCTTGGTCTCCCTCTACGATTTTTACCCTCCACGCTGCCCTCCAATACTAAAATGGTGATCCCTTGATGCCTCAGAACATGTCCTACCAACCGATCCCTTCTTCTAGTCAACTTGTGCCACAAACTTCTCTTCTCCCCAATCCTATTCAGCACCTCCTCATTAGTTATGTGATCTACCCATCTCATCTTCAGCATTCTTCTGTAGCACCACATTTAGAAAGCTTCTATTCTCTTCTTGTCTAAACTATTTATCGTCCATGTTTCACTTCCATACATGGCTACACTCCATACAAATACTTTCAGAAACGACTTCCTAACACTTAAATCAATACTCGATGTTAACAAATTTCTCTTCTTCAGAAACGCTTTCCTTGGCATTGCCAGTCTACATTTTATATCCTCTCTACTTCGACCATCATCAGTTATTTTGCTCCCCAAATAGCAAAACTCCTTTACTACTTTAAGTGTCTCATTTCCTAATCTAATACCCTCAACATCACCCGACTTAATTCGACTACATTCCATTATCCTCGTTTTGCTTTTGTCGATGTTCATCTTATACCCTCCTTTCAAGACACTATCCATGCCGTTCAACTGCTCTTCCAAGTCCTTTGCTGTCTCTGACAGAATTACAATGTCATCGGCGAACCTCAAAGTTTTTATTTCTTCTCCATCGATTTTAATACCTACTCCGAATTTTTCTTTTGTTTCCTTCACTGCTTGCTCAATATACAGATTGAATAACATCGGGGAGAGGCTACAACCCTGTCTCACTCCCTTCCCAACCACTGCTTCCCTTTCATGCCCCTCAACTCTTATAATTGCCATATGGTTTCTATACAAATTGTAAATAGCCTTTCGCTCCCTATATTTTACCCCTGCCACGTTCAGAATTTGAAAGAGAGTATTCCAGTTAACATTGTCAAAAGCTTTCTCTAAGTCTACAAGTGCTAGAAACGTAGGTTTGCCTTTCCTTAATCTAGCTTCTAGATAAGCCGTAGGGTCAGAATTGCCTCACCTGTTCCAATATTTCTACGGAATCCAAACTGATCTTCCCCAAGGTCAGCTTCTACTAGTTTTTCCATTCGTCTGTAAAGAATGCGCGTTAGTATTTTGCAGCCGTGACTTATTAAACTGATAGTTTGGTAATTTTTCCATCTGTCAACACCTGCTTTCTTTGGGATTGGGATTATTATATTGTTCTTGAAGTCTGAGGATATATCGCCTGTCTCATACATCTTGCTCAACAGATGGTAGAGTTTTGTCAGGACTGGCTCTCCCAAGTCTACCACCAGTTCTAATGGAATGTCGTCTACCCCCGAGGCCTTGTTTCGACTTAGGTCTTTCAGTTCTGTGTCAAACTCTTCACGCAGTATCATATCTCCCATTTCATCTTCATCTACGTCCTCTTCCATTTCCATAATATTGCCCTCAAGTACATCACCCTTGTATAGACTCTCTATATACTCCTTCCATCTTTCTGCCTTCCCTTCTTTGCTTGGAGCTGGTTTTCTCTCTGAGCTCTTGATATTCACGCAAGTGCTTCTCTTTTCGGCAAAGGTCTCTTTAATTTTCCTGTAGGCAGTATCTATCTTACCCCTAGTGAGATAAGCCTCTACATCCTTACATTTGTCCTCTAGCCATCCCTGCTTAGCCATTTTGCACTTCCTGTCGATCTCATTTTTGAGACGTTTGTATTCCTTTTTGCCTGCTTCATTTACTGCACTTTTATATTTTCTCCTTTCATCAAATAAATTCAATATTTCTTCTGTTACCCAAGGATTTCTACTAGCCCTCGTCTTTTTACCTACTTGATCCTTCACTACTTCATCCCTCAAAGCTACCCATTCTTCTTCTACTGTATTTCTTTCCCCCATTCCTGCCATTTGTTCCCTTATGCTCTCCCTGAAACTCTGTACAACCTCTGGTTTAGTCAGTTTATCCAGGTCCCATCTCCTTGCATTACCACCTTTTTGCAGTTTCTTCGGTTTTAATCTACAGTTCATAACCAATAGATTGTGGTCAGAGTCCACATCTGCCCCTGGAAATGTCTTACAATTTAAAACCTGGTTCCTAAATCTGTTTTACCATTATATAATCTATCTGAAATCTGTCAGCATCTCCAGGCTTCTTCCATGTGTACAACCTTCTTTTATGATTCTTGAAACAAGTGTTAGCTATGATTAGTTTGTGCTCTGTGCAAAATTCTACCAGGCGGCTTCCTCTTTCATTTCTTACCCCCAATCCATATTCACCTACTACGTTTCCTTCTCTCCCTTTTGCTACTACCGAATTCCATTCACCCATGACTATTAAATTTTCGTCTCCCTTCACTATCTGAATAATTTCTTTTATTTCATCATACATTTCTTCAATTTCTTCGTCATCTGCAGAGCTAGTTGGCATATAAACTTGTAATACTGTAGTAGGCGTGGGCTTCGTGTCTATCTTGGCCACAATAATGCGTTCACTGTGCTGTTTGTAGTAGCTTACCCGCATTCCTATTTTTTTTTATTCATTATTAAACCTACTCCTGCATTACTCCTATTTGACTTTGTATTTATAACCCTGCATTCGCCTGACCAAAAGTCTTGTTCCTCCTGCCACCGAACTTCACTAATTCCCACTATATCTAACTTTAACCTATCCATTTCCCTTTTTAAATTTTCTAACCTACCTGCCCGAGTAAGGGTTCTGACATTCCACGCTCCGATCCGTAGAACGCCAGTTTTCTTTCTCCTTATAACGACGTCCTCTTGAGTAGTCCCCGCCCGGAGATCCGAATGGGGGACTATTTTACCTCTGTAATATTTTACCCAAGAGGACGCCATCATCATTAACCATACAGTAAAGCTGCATGCCCTCGGGAAAAATTACGGCTGTAGTTTCCCCTTGCTTTCAACTGTTCGCAGTACCAGCACAGCAAGGCCGTTTTGGTTAGTGTTACAAGGCCAGATCAGTCAATCATCCAGACTGTTCCCCCTGCAACTACTGAAAAGGCTGCTGCCCCTCTTCAGGAACCACGTGTTTGTCTGGCCTCTCAACAGATACCCCTCCGTTGTGGTTGCACCTACGGTACGGCTATCTGTATCGCTAAGGCACGCGAGCCTCCCCACCAACGGCAAGGTCCATGGTTCATGGGGGGCGTAGGAATAGTCAAAATACGTTAGAAAATCAATTACATACATAAAACTAAGCACAAAATTAGATCTGGTGTTCTATCCTTTAAAACTGAGGGCCAACCTTTCTCTATTATGAAAATGCAGATTATACTCGCGTACGATAATGGTAATTAGTTAAACACGAAAAAATTAATTCAAAGGAGGCAGATGGCAAAACAAGAGAGGAGTTACAAATATCCCAGCTTGCTTCATCACAAGGTTCATTACTGTTCCTCATGTATGTAAACATTTTCAGCCAAGTATTCAACAATCAGAATCAGTTTTTTTGCAGATGACGCTAGTATTGTAATCAGTCCAAGCATACGTACAGAAACAGAAGAAATGGTAATTAAAGTTCTTAAAAGTATCACTGACTGGTTTTCTGCCAATAGTCTCACCCTCAATTTTAAGAAGACATAACCTATTCAATTCTGACATTTAGAGGTACTGCACCAATAATAAATGTAACACATAAATAGGGGGGAAACTTCAAAATTCTTAGAGGTCCATACTGGTGAGAATTTAAATTTAATGGAACTCGCAGCCACATTTACGCCTAGATTCATTGCAAATCTTGGGAAGAGAGAAATTTGTTAACATCGCATATAGATTTTTGTGCCAGGTAGACCTTTCTGAAAGTATTTGTATGGCGTGTAGCCATGTACAGAAGTAAAACATGGACGATAAACAGCTCAGAGAAGAAGAGAATAGAAGCTCTTGAAATGTTATGCTACAGAAGAATACTCAAGATTGGATGGGTAGATCACGTAACTAATGAGGAGGTACTGATTGGAATTGGGGAGAAGAGAAATTTGTGGCATAACCTGACTACAAGAAAGGATCAGTTGGTAGGACACATTCTGAGGCATCAAGGGAGCACCAATTTAGTACTGGAGGGAAGAATGAATGCGAGGATGAGATTTAAAGTCTGACTAGGGAATAGACAGAAATGATTCCACAAGACAAAATCAAAACACACTATGCAAACTGTATGGAAATCACTTAACATGATCACGCACAGACATCTCCCGAAACAATCAATTGTGCAGCTCTCAGGATATCTCAGCATGTACCCTCATAGGCTCAGAATGCTCTTCCAATTATCTCCGAATCAGAGTCCTACACTGCTGATTCCAAGTGATTTCGAAATGAACCAGAATGGTCAGTATCAACTTTGTCTGTGAACATAACGACGATCATGTGACTCATCTCGAGGCTGCCCCTATTCGGAAGTTTTGCTCATTTTTTCTCCACTCTTTCAGGGCACTGAATTTTCTGTCGCATCATCCTTGTCAATGGTGCGCTCAGTTTGCAATGTCACGCAATGAACGAACGACGCTGGGTAACCACCCTTGCCAATTTTCGTACAGGGTGCCAAACTTATCGATCTTGCTTCAGAAAGTTCCTGGGCAGTGGCTAGCATCGTTATCAGGCATCTCCTACTGCGGCAACTGCCCCTGTTGGTCATAAGTTCCCTTTTCTTGAGGAAACCGCTGAGAAAGCCTTCAGGTGTTTAGGTCGCGTCCGACGTTAGCGTCAGAAACGACCGACAGCACGTGACATCTGGATTCACAACATTACACCTAGCAGCAGATGCGTCGGTTGACATGCCCTGGTGTTCTGCGTGTGAGCGACGAACTCCCGCTACAAGATAGCTACTAGAGCCGACCAGCTGCTTCCATAAAACGGGGCCCATAAACCGTAGAATATTGTAGCTCGAGAGCAAGACAGCAAAATTAGCTTCACTTAGCAAAATAAGGGGATAAAGGAGTGCTGTGCATGAAGTTTACAATGGGAGTAATCTTCATGGAAAATATCGTAATTTACTTCATCAACTGCGAAGATCACCAGACTTTGAATATACGGGGTCGATGAGCAGAGATACGTTCGATTATTTCATCAACGAAATATAGGCAAGTGTTTCATAAGTGACCACGAACTTTCAACGGCTGATAAGTACGGAAGAATGACTGACTAACATTGTATAGAAAAATGAGTGACTTGTACCATGAGGTGTATGTGGTATAGTGATATTGGCTAGTAATTTGAGTTGTTGTGTGTCGATGGGTTTGGAGCCAGTTGTTTCATATATCTGAACTGACTCAACTAAAATCCAAGCACCTGTTATGTTTACTAAGTTTTATCTATACTCTTTACAGTGCATCTCGAAGTATAACTTTGAAGTTGTGGCAAAGTACCTGATTTTTAAGTGTATACACATCAACGCCCAGTAAGTCACACATACAAAATTCCTAATAAAACATTGAACAGCCATGAAATTTTACTGATATTTGATTGTAAGGAACGTAATTTATCAGTAATCAATGTTAATGCCAAGTGTGTCAATTAATCTAAGTGGTCTGCATAAATAAAGCATAAAAAGTTTGAAAAAAAGATCAAACGTTTTGTGAAACGATTTGGCTAAAAGTAAGAAATAGATTAGAGAAACATTTAATGTATCTCATTTGCTGTACGTGACTTTGAGCACCAGTCAAAGGCACATCAAATGTTTCTCTAAGCTCCTGCACCTTATTTGCAATACATGATTTCAAGCATCACTGAAAGGCGCGGCAAATGTTTGTTAATCTATTTTATTTCTTTTAGCAAATCATTTCATTAAACATTTCACCACTTTATTTTTTATTTCTTTTACTCTCAAGTTTTATTCTGAAATAATGACGCTAGTGACACCTGGTTTGCCTTCCTAACGTCCTATGTCCTCGAAATGCCCCAAATTTAATATTTGATTCCAAGGAATCCTTTTTGACAGTTGGATATCACACTATATTTTTTAAGCGCAAAATAGCTAGGAATTGAAGAGAGAAACTTCTTAACACTTCAGGTACTCAGCTAGCAGCAGCTGTTCATTAAACATTTAAACTTTCCCACAACTCACTAAGTTTTTCTTAATTATCCCAATTAGTTTCAAATAATTAAATATTTGTTGCAATACTAGACCTCACAGTCGTCAATTTGATACACTGGCCATATTTCACTCTCCGTTTGGCTATGAAAATTCGGATAAAAACCCATTGTGTAATTTATAGGGAGTCCTGTTTTCGTTCTGCTCAAACATTGGACTAAAACGTTTCGAGTGTTAATCGTATGACAAAATGCGTTCTGTTTGCATGTCATTTGAAGAAAAAAAAAAAAGCCCATGTTTCGGTATCTTGAACCCTTTAACAAATATGACGATTTTTTACGATCACATGATACTCGATGTGCAGGGAAGGAACAGGCCGCATTGCACACGATCTCTCCGCTGCATAAAAAACCAATATCTCGACAATGAAGAGAAATGCCATTCTGCTTTCAACTTTAAACACAATTTCGATATGTTGGCTACATTTCATATGCAATAATGTATGGCCCAAAATGAACTATACACAAAGTCTATGCAATACGTTTTTACCTCTACAAATTCTTAAAAAATTTAATGCAGTCATTTACTTAGATGCGTGCAGCACAGTAACTACGGCGAAGAACGAAAAGGAAAAGGTGTTTCATAGGATTCAGGTCAGGACTCTGTGCACGCCAGGCCACTACAGGGACGTTATTGTCGTGTAACCAGTCCGCCACACACCGTGCATTATGAACAGGTGCTCGATCGTGTTGAAAGATGCAGTCGCCATCCCAGATTTGCTCTTCACAAGTGGGAAGCAAGAAGGTGCTTAAAACATCAATGTATGCCCGTGGTGTGATAGTGCCACGCAAAACAAGGGGTGCAGGCCCCCTCCATGAAAAACACGACCACATCATAACACCACCCCCTCCGAATTTTTCCGTTGGCACTACACACGCTGGCAGATGTTGTTGACCAGCCTGCCATCGAATCGCCACATTGTGTACTGTGATTCGTAACTCCACACAACTTTTTTCCATTGTTGAATCGTCCAATGTTTACGCTCCTTACACTAAGCGAGGTGTTGTTTGGCATTTACCGGTTTATGAGCAGCCACTCGACCATGAAATCCAAGTTTTCTCACCTCCTGCCTAACTGTTTTAGTACTTGCAGTGGATCCTGATGCAGTCTGGAATTCCTGTGTGATGGTATGGATAGATGTCTGCCTATTACACATTACGACCTTGGGGTGTCCAGATACTTTTGATCACATAGTGTAGCTATCACTGTCCCTGTGGCGCATGCAGCAGCGAATTCGAACATCACCAATTGTAATGGGTGACCAGCATTGGCACAGACGTCGCCAACCTACGATACTTTCGATGTTACACCTGCTTTCGTGTTTTGTCGCCCGAAGCTGTTGCGCACTGTCAGTTGCTTCTGTCGCTCGCGTAGGACATAACCTACTCAGTATTCCCGACTCATCGAGAAGGTTGTAGATTAATAACAGGTCTGTCTGTTTGTAACAAGAAGTGTCTCAGGCGCTCCAAACTCGGTGGTGTCCTTCACAGTTGCCTGGCAAGGAGAGTGGGGGGGTAAGCTTTCTTCACAAAGTTCCAGCTCCCTAGGCGTTCTGTGGCAAGAGTTGTAAAAATGCCTTTTTTTTTTTAAATTTTTGTCATTTCATTCCTGACACTTACAGGAGTTGGAGCGCTGCTATTGAGCTTATGGACTGGTCCTGACAGTTTTGCATACATATGCACGTATTACTTCTAAAATGGTGTGTAAAATAAAATTATTCCACAGTATTTGAGACGGTGATGTCAATGATCTTAGTTTGATGTACAGGGTGTTACGGATATAAGCGCAGACACTGTGATCATTGGTGCCTTAATATTTACCCATTTCAGTGTGTTAGTTGTTTTTTCTCTGCATCTAACAGTCTTCCTGCAAGTTTGTAACATAATTTACTACCTGATGTTTTCTGTATGGTGGTTGTAACTGCACCACTAAGTGGATTACTTTTGTGGTCATGCATCCACAGATCAACATCGGACCCTCTACCCCAGGGAAAATAAGCATTAATGACTTGCTCTTGCAATGTATACATGGAGGTACTGACCAACCTAAAAACAAACTACTCCTAACAGCTGTAATTATTACTCTGCAAATGAAGTAGATACTGATGTAATGTTGGTCAGTACACTGCCCTCAATCACCAATAAAAATATTTGCTCTGAAACCTTGTATATTTGTTGTAGTGGTGGCATTGATAACACAGCTTGACAGACAGTGAACTGTTTCACAATTTGGTTGTGCTGTGAAGGTTTTTGTGCTGTGATTAATTTGTAATCAACAGAGATCTGACACTCTAAAATAAAGAAAATTGATCCTTTATTAGCAAAGGTAATGCGATCACAAAGAAATGTTGAAGTTGTGGACTGAAGAGATTTCGTGTTTCGGGATTCCTTGATCCAAAAAATTGTTTTACCATAAAATGAGTAATGAAACACAATACCTTTGTAGGTATATTAAATTATAGTTTCCTTAGAGATCAGGTTCTCTTGTCATTCATATGTGTTTACAACACTATTACACTTGATAAATCATGCAACTAAGTATACAAAGTTACTTACGAATATTTTTTTGTATCTTTTTTTTCTTCTCTTAATCATAAGGAAGTGACAAGAAGTTTCTTTTTTCTTGATGTAAAATGCCCGAAAATTCTTGCAGGATTACTTTGTGACGATGATGGTGAAGAATCTGTTTCTCTGAATCTAAACATGATAAGGTTGAAGAAAGTGAATAATGGCTTCCATTTTTCTGATCTGAACAGCAAAACCAAATTAAACAAGCAGACATTTAGTCAAAAGAGCTCTGCTAAGAAATACAATATTATTTTTGTGCATTTACCTGGAGCTAGGGTGACCAAATGATAATATGTGAAAAGCAAGACCCAACCGTAAAACTGGTCCAGCATGAAACCAGAGCTGTTGTTCACCACAGCTACAAGGATGTTTTTTTTTAAATTGTATGAATTAAGAATAAAACAGTGAAAAGTACAAGAAAATACAATATGGGTTGATTATTTAGCACAACTGCCACATCAGACTTTGGTGTCACTCAGTATTTACATGTCAAGTACGTGGTTATGAAATGAAGAAATCTGCCAGCTGTTTTCTATTCATGCAGTTCTCACCCTTATAGGAGAAAGAAATACATGACAGCACGTAACTCTAGAAATATTTGACAATTGGTGAGTAACTCATTCCGGTTCACTGTGTGATCAGAAGTATCTGGACATCTGACTGAAAATGACTTACAAGTTCATGGCACCCTCCATCTGTAATACTGGATTTCAATAGGGTGTTGGCCCACCTTTAGCCTTGACGACAGCTTCTACTCTCACAGGCATATATCCAGTCAGGTGCTGCAAGGTTTCTTGGGGAATGGCAGCCCATTCTTCACAGAGTGCTGCACTGAGGAGAGGTATCAATGTCAGTCGGTGAGGCCTGGCATGAAATCGGCTTTCCACAACATCCCAAATGTGTTCCATAGGATTCAGGTCAAGACTCTGTGCTCGCCAGTCCATTACAGTGATGTTAGTGTCGTGTAACCACTCCACCACAGGCCGTGCATTATGAACAGATGCTCTATCGTGTTGAAAGATGCAATCATCATACCTGAATTGCTCTTCAACAGTGGGAAGCAAGAAGGTGCATAAAACATCAATGTAGGCCTGTTCTGTGATATTGCCACACAAAACAACAAGGGGTGCAAGCCCCCTCCATGAAAAGCATGACCACACCATAACACCACTGCCTACAAATTTTACTGTTGGCACTACACATGCTGGCAGATGTTGTTGACCAGGCATTCACCATACCCACACCCTGCCATCGCACCACTGCATAGTGTACCGTGATTCGTCACTCCACACAATGTTTTTCCACTGTTCAATCGTCCAATGTTTACGCTCCTTACACCAAGCGAGGCGTAGTTTGGCATTTACCTGCATGATGTGTGGGTTATGAGCAGCCACTCGACCATGAAATCAAAGTTTTCTCACCTCCCGCCTAGCTGTACTTGTAGTGGATCCTGAGCAGTTTGGAATTCCTGTGTGATGGTCTGGATAGATGTCTGCTTATTATACATTATGACTCTCTTCAACTGTCAGTGGTCTCTGTCAGTAAACAGACGAGGTCGACCTGTACACTTTTGTGTTGTATGTGTCACTACATGTTTCTGCATTGTTGCCACATTTATTCAAGATGGCGGCAATAGAAGTGACAATGTCGGGAGGTTCAACTTTTGGTGGGAAAATGGGTCAATTGGGCTGCCTCCACTAACCTAACCCCCTCCCGTCGCTCCCCCAGAAAATGGCGGAAATTTCAAATTTTGGTGGAAAAAAGGTCACATGGGCTACCTCCACTAACTTAAGTCATCCGATCGCCATCTCTTCCTAGGAATTGACATGGAAGGGACTCAGCCTGTACTGGATAGGGTAGATGTAACGTTTATTTTGCAGGCAGTCTTTATTTAAACAATCTGAGGCAGTAGCTCCTTCTAGTGTGTTCACCATGAGGCCTGGAGTCCAACTGACCTAGTACACGGTACTGTCCCCAGAGGGTGCCGTCATCCCTCCCGTGACACAATCCAAGATGACAGTCTGGGGGAAAAATGGCGGGAAACGGACTCAGCCTGTTCTGGGCTGCTAGATACAGGAAGAAGTGTACTTTATTTATTTTGGACCAATTTATATAGGGATGGATTTCACGTAGTTCATTTATTACACTGATACAAAACACCCTGACGTGCTTGGCGCCATAATACACAGACTACAGCACTGCAAACTACTCGTAAATTATCTAAATAATGCAGCACATTGATGTACAGACACACAACTCGTGAATTACCGAAATAATGCATTGCACACGCTGTAGAGCTGCAAATTACTCGTAGATCACTGAAATAATGCATGTAAAAAAACTCTGCAGACATACTCGCTGTCGAAATAATGCATTGCATAGTCTACAGACATGAAAACAACTCGAAATTGTCAAAATAATGCATGTAAAACGCTTTGCAGACACACTCGTTAATTGTAAACTTACGAAATAATGCAGAATACATTCGGGTATACAGTTAGAATTCTTCAAGTGTTATACTGATGTCACATGTCTATGCAAATAAGAGCCAAGTCACTCTCTGGACGCATACCTGTTTACAATTGCTGGCGTGATGCCTCTCTACCTGCAGTCCAGTGAAAACCTAATCACCGAGTGAATCACCCTCGCAGACGCAGCTTAAAGGTTCTCAATGGTATACTGACATCACAGGTCATGCTGTAGAAATCTGTTGCGATGCTTCCCAGAATAGCACAGGGTGCATTGTTCCTAGTGATCCTAATGGGACAAGTGAGACGCCTCCCGCTGTGCACGTTTACTGTGACTGACATCCACCTGCAAGTCCAGCGTCAAGTGAGAGATGTCTGCATAGCGGTTCGACTGCACAGGCGCAGCTAAAAGGTTCTCAATGATATACTGACATCACACGTCTATGTAAATAAACACCAAGTCTACCTCTCAAGAAAGGCAAAGTGCTGCAGAAATAGTTAATGGTCGCTTTTGTAGGGGCTTTCATGATGTCTCAGCTTGTCTGTATGGAAATTCTTGTCCTAACAGGAACTGTTTACGAAAATAGCCCAGAATAACACCGACTGCATTCTTCCTAATGGTCCTAATGAGGCAGCCCGTCCGTCACATGTTACCCTTTCTGGAAATCGCAATGTCCTGCTTTCAACATACATCTCAGAAATGGTAAACATTCTCGCCGCTATGTAGAGGCTCCTACGTCCCGGCACAAAGGATGTCTTGCGAATGAATAGCACATTCTGATCGGCTTTTACTGAATTTACCCGTCAGATTACTGACGCTGCCAATATGGAAGCACTCTCTGCCTTTTTCTTTCTCTCTGCAGGCGAGACTTTCAGCAGCTAAACTATTTTGTACAGATCACCATATTGCACTGACAGTTAAACCCTGCAAAAGTGACCTACAGGACGTCAAATACAGAAAGACACTTGTTCGATTACGCTGCTCTACCACTGAGAACAGAAGCTTGAATATTAGAGCGTGAAACCAATCTCTGACAAATGTCATTACTGTTAACTTTTGGTTTAGGAGCAGCAGCCTCCATTGCTTATAATAATGCTGAGCATAGTACTTTGAAAAGATTATGTTACCTAGCCATTCCTTCTTCATGTCCAAGATTCCAGTACCAAGTTGTACAGTTTCTTTTTAAATGAAAAGAAAGCGATATTCTGAGTCGATGTAGTTACAGTTCTTTTAAAATAATAGTGTGGGATTGTACAACTTGACGAGTATGTTGCCACCATTGCCTATAAGTTGCATTAGCTTAGAAAAATAGTCCTGTTTTTATGTAGTTCCATTGCTATGCCAAAACATAACTAATTTTGTTTGAAAATAACATTCATGGCAGAGCAAGAGTAGTTCTGTGCTGTGATCATACAAAAAACTAGTTTCTTTTTAAAAAATGTGAGAGACATTCAGATATGTTCCTAACTACTGCTTACAACTGTTTTGAAGTTGTAAGAATGGATCATGACTAATTCTGTAGTTACTACACAAAAATCTATGTACAAGACAAATGTGAGTGGGCACCATATATTTTTCTACATGTAAACTTTCTGTTCATGAATATAGGGAGTTCTGAAACTTTTCGTTCAAGTTAATACAGGAGCAAGAGAACATCAAAACAAATATATTTCAACAAGGAACATATGGTCTCTGAAATCAACATGTAATGTCAGAGAATATTTTGTTAGTGGTGCTGATGTGAACTGTTGTGTCAGTGTCACTGACTGGGAATTTGTACTGACATTCAAACCTGCTGTGTGTACAGATGGCTGGCTGTACTGGTTGGATGTGCATCTGAATGTTAGACAAATGATGTCCTTCCAGCATGATGAGGCACCAGCCCATTTCAGCACTGCTGTGAGGAATCATCCGAAAGCCACCCTGGAATCTATGAATTGGCCACGGTGTCTTTTGACCTGGTCACCCACATCACCTCACACCATGTGTCTGGATTTCTTCCTCTGGGGGAATATGAAGCACCTGGCACATGGAACCGTTGTGGAAACAGTAGAAGACTTCATCGTCAGAACTGCTGTCACTATTGGTACCATTGCAGACATACCCGGAATCTTCAACGAACACAACAATCAATGGTCAACATTGCTTACAGACCAACGGTTGTGCATTTGAGAATTTTCTGTGAATGCCAGCGCTGTAATTAGCATTCTAAACTACATTATGTATTAATTGTTCCTGCCATCATGGACCTCATGAACATAATTAAATATGTTAGTTTTGATGTTGTCTACCTCCTGTATTAATTTCAAGAAATAGAAATAGTTTCAGAACACGTTTTATAATCCCTAAAGTACATGAAATGAAAAATTTTTCATCTGAATTGTTTACAACACTACAAGCATGTTTTTTTTCCTTCACCAACTTAAATTCTCATAAGTATGGACACCCAAAGATTAGAATTAAGATAGGCATATGATGTCCAAGATCTTTTCTAAGGGCTTAAATTTGATGCTCGCCAATACTAGTTCTAAACCATGTATGACACTCATTTATTTATATTTATTATTATTTTAATTCCATGCATGGCTGCCTTTGTTGTCACCCCAGTTGTCAATTACTTTTAGAGAAGAAACTTACGTGCACCTTCTGTCTATGAATGGTGCAGAAGTTGTTATGTACTAAGCGGTTAGGTGACACACAAACTGAAAATACATTCCTGTATTGTTTTCCAATGAGAGATGATGGCAGGTGTATCACAGGGTCCATTTCATCTCATGTGAACATTCCCTACATAATAAACTCTATTGTTTGTTAGCAGCAGATTGCACTAACTCACAGTTTTCAATTTACTCACACCCCATCAGTCCAAGAAGTTTTGAGACTGGATTAATAAACTAAAATATAGAGATAAGTTAAAGATATTGCTTTTAATGATATGGGTGTTCTATGCAGTCTCCCCCCCCCCCCCCACACCTGAGTAAAACATGTAGAATGTTAATACAAGCATGTGAAACGGTCAGAAAAGCCCTTCTCATAGATTTTGTTCAACTCACACATAACATTTGCATGTTCTTTGGCCTTGGTGAACCATCATGAACTCATTATGCATTTTGTCATTTTGTAGTAGGTTCATATCGATAACACCAAGTCTTGCCACCCATGATGGTTTCTTTCAGAAAAGAATTGTCTGTATCGTGCATTTGAAACAAGTTACGGAAAGTGTGCATGAATCGTCATTTTTGTTTGGGAGTCACATTGTTCAGGGCAAAGTTTGCACACACTTTCCTCTTCTTCAAAATATTCTGGAGGATGCCTAGAACACTTGATTTAGATATGTTCAGTTCCTTGGTCCATTGTAATTTGTGACACAACACTGATACACTACAGCTGCATCTCCACTACTTAATAATGCCTGCTCACAACCGAGTGGTCAAATGCACATCTGTTGCTTACATTTGTTAGTTCAAGTTGTCACCATAGCTACTGCACTTACGCTGTTTATACAACACGATCAAACTCAGTTTCAGAACTTTTCGGATGGATGATGTACATTGCCATTAGTATGTACTGATGTATACGATGACTCATTGGTTCGGGCACTTTTTGCCACGATTCAGGCCTGCAAAGGTTCTGCATTCATGACAATCTCTTTGTTTTTTGTGAAATGCAATGCACAGAAGTATACGTGTCAGGTGATGGGTACCGTACGCTGTACTGAATAGGTGGTTCTACAGGACAGTATGACTGTTCAGCAGTTGACAGTGGCCACTGTCATCAACATGTTACCCACTGCAGTTTATTCCGGCAGTAACAGTTTTATCTGAATGGAGTACTCATGATACACACTAGACACAGTGAAGTATGATAAGCTCAAAGCCTCTACAACATCTGAGATGGAATGTCACACACTTTGAATGCATGATCAAAACTGTTGATATCATGCATTTTGCACACTTGTATAAAATGTTTTCAACTCAACATCAAATGTACATATACAAATAATTTACATAAAATTTTTATTTTTGTCATTCATTCTAAAATAACTATGTACAAAATAATATTTTTGTAGCTTGGAAGACCTCATTACAAAACAATTTTTGTATTGGGTCAAATTTGTACCATATGGAAGACTATTCAAGGCATGACTTAACAGCATCAATACGAATCTGTAAGTTAATGGAATTTTTCCAGCTCAAAAATTAGTTCCACTGCTTCCATTACATCTTTTACAATATATTTTGGTTTTAGATCTTCATGGGTAGGTTGGAAATCCCTGGGATTATGATCTAAATTGGAATGTTCCTTTTGGTCCTCTTTCGGGGAATACACACCAGTCTGTAAACAAATTAATGTTATATACTTTAACTGTATTTACAACTAAAATTAGTTACATATTACACAGATGAGATTAATGACAAATGTCATACTATGCAATGTATCACTTCCAAACAGTTACAGGAGACTATGGTGGGTTATTGACTGTTTTCAAATTTTTGTCTATTATCAAAGTTCTTCCATCATGAAAGATCCACATACTATCTTTTAACTTATTGTGATGTGTACATACTTGGCCAACTTAAGTATCAGGAAAATCAAACAATTGTCTACTTGTGTTTGTTACTCCTTTATGAACCGAAGTTAGATTCAGAACAAATTTATGAATATAATTCTTCCTTTTAATATTACATATCTAAATGCATAATTATTCAACTAATGCAGATTATTGAATACAACATGATGAAGTACAGCAAGTGCCTGATTATTAGGGTTAATGCAGACCAACTTCATGGATTAACGAAAAAAAAAGATAATCTAAAATATACATACCTTTGCTGGAAACTACTGCTTACTGTATTTTTAAAACACCCTAAATTTCACATTTGCAGACCCACTGCATCAGTTTTGTGTTACTTTCCAGAAGCAACAGGTTGGAAATTTCTGACCTTTAGCTGCTAAGGAAAGGGCTAGGAAACACATAAACAGCAAATCAGCCGCAGGCATGTTACAATGGTAGAGTGTCCACATTTACCTGAAGATAGTGTACCAGTAGTAAGGGATGAGTCACATGCAAAATAGCATATTTTCAAGAAAAATTTTCACTTTAATTTTTCCACAGTACTTCGAACTTAATTTTTATTTTTTCAATAACTGCCAAACTATGTACACATAATCCACAAACTGGATAATAAACGGTGGCTACAAGAAGTTTACTGTAAGACTGCATTCTTAGCTGTTGATACTGATGCTACAAAATGTATGCAGTTGAATGTCCAACACAGAGATCTAACTACTTTATGTTTAGATGCAAACTATTTGGCACAACAGAGTTAATCTGAAATATTCTACTATGAACAAAAATATATCAAGAATGTTAATTTGCTGATTCATGCCATTGTGATATAACAATTATTCTTATGGCAACAGTAGATGAAGAAAGACACTCTGGAAAATCCATTGTTATACTACCACAGTTTGATGCACTAATTTCCTTTAAAAGCTGCTCCAGCTTCGGCTCTGTCACTGTAACTGCTATGAATAAAAGGCTTTTTTAACCAGGGATGTTTTACTGATGGTCCACTGTTTGACTGAAGCTACCACCACCACTACTCCACCTATGTCCAGATGAAGGAATTGCACTTAATCTTGACCTACCAGCAACATCATCCACCTGCCCCCATAGGGGTCATGACCAGACACCCTAGATCTTGGAGACAGAATTGTTCACTGCATGTTGCCGTCATTGTCATAGTTGTCATCATCATCATCATCATCATCATAATAATGTGGTGAGAGGATTTAATATTTTGTTGCCTCCCTCTGGTCTTGAGCAAAGACATGACTAGGAAATTGGAATGCCACACGCATTTAAGAGCAGTATGTGAAGGCTGAGGAACCTATCAACCTTTCTCAGTTCACAGATATTACTGAGGAAGACTATGTTGGCATGTGGGCAGTAAGATATACGCAGTGCAACTTGTATGGTACAACATGTCTTGTACTCAGTCAGTGCCTGTTAAATACAGTATTTGCCAGCACTATGGTCACTGTGCGTGGTTCAAATAGCTCTGAGCACTATGGGACTGAACATCTGAGGTCATCAGTCCCCTAGAACTTATAACTACTTAAACCTAACTAACCTAAGGACATCACACACATCCATGCCTGAGGCAGGATTCAAACCTGTGACTGGTGCGGTCGTGCAGCTCCAGACTGAAGTGCCTAGAACCGCTCGGCCACACTGGCCGGCTCACTGTGTGTGGCAGTGTTCATGGTCAAGATGGTAAATGACTAGACACAAAGACTGAAAGCATCGGTTGTTGATATTTTAGAGTGTCTTTAGCGGCTCTGTCCATTTCCGTATTGTGTGCGTTTAGCTTGTAATTTTTTTGGTAAGGGTTTTCACAATTTCACAGTCAGATACATAGGGTGACTGTTACTGCAGGCATTTCAAGCTTTAAAAGAACAAATAAAGAAGTTGACAACATACAACACACAGATACGCAAGGAAACAGCTGAATCAAAGGCAGGGAAAGGTTCACTCAATGTAATCAATCACACTTTGGTTAGATTTGACTGCTGCTGGCCTGACTACTCCTTTTCAGGCAAGACAACTGAGGATGTGTAGGCATTTGGAGGCGACACTGAAGCTGCCATGTAGCTAGGCATCTTGATGGATAAGATACTGTGGCAGATGGCCAGACTACGCTAAGCAAGTGAGGCAAAAACCTAAATAATGTACCACGAGGAACTGAATAATGCATGTACATTTCAGCAGCTTAAGGATGGACTTTTACAGCACTGTCAGAAACAAAACAGTACTAGGTTTCCTCAGGTGCAGTTCAGTGGAGTATAGCAAAAGCAGAGTGACTCAACAGTTTTCTAAACAGGGTCACAAAAATAAATGCTCAGACCTGTCAGTTAATGGGACGTGAAGGGGCAGACAAAGTTATCCCGGAAGAGGTTGAGAATAGAGCATTGGACACTTTTTAAGGGGACTTCAGCGCGAAATATCTAGGCGAGTATGGATGGAAAATCCAAAGGGTTTTGTTGTTACAAGGAGGATGGCTAAGCAGCTAGAAGAGCAATGTGAATGCAGGATAAATAAGGTGTTTTTCCTATGGATTTTTTCCATGGATGTGGGTGCACAGATCACATTTGAAAGCAGTGTCACCAGCCATAATGTCATAGGACTGGAGTGCTTGGGTGCTGCATACAAGACTGTAGGACTTTCACACCACTTATTGCCTGAACCGCCCATTTCTGAGCCAAAAGTATTCTTTTAGAATGGGAATAGTTACCTCAAAATATAATACCATACGGCATAAGCAAATGAAAATAAGCAAAGTAGACTAATTTTCGTTTCAAATGATCACTCACTTCTGATACCATTCAAATAGTAAAAAAGGCAGTATTAAGTCTTTGAACAAGATCTTGAACATGGGATTTCCACAACAGCTTACTATCTATCTGAACACCTAGAAATTTGAACTGTTTAGTTTCACTATTCACATGGCCGTTCTGTGAAACTAAAACGTCAGGTTTTGTTGAATTGTGTGTTACAAACTGTAGAAAATGAGTCTTACTGTGATTTAGCGTTAATTTATTTTCTACAAGCCATGAACTTACGTCATGTACTGCACTGTTTGAAACCGAGCCAATGTTGCACACAACATCCTTTACTACCAAGCTAGTGCCATCAGTAAACAACAATGTTTTAGAGTTACCATAATACCACTAGAGGGCATATCACTTATATAAATAAGGAACAGGAGTGGCCCCAACACTGAAGCTGTTTACCTAATGAAATAGTCCTTTCTATGGAACTATGGCCCCTTAATACAGGCTTACCTGTATGTTTTAGACACATTATTTGGAGACAAAAAATGTAAGGGGCTACCAGACCAGAAGAATCAGTTACTTCAGGTGATTTCTGTTCACATTTAAATACCACTAGAGAACTGAAGCAATCTTACAGGAAGTGTTTGGTTTTGAACAGCCCCCTTGTATTACCCCCTTGGTGACTTGGCTGTTGCATGGAGGGTTGTTTGAGGGAATACACAGTTCCTTCAGACGACCTTCAATGCCCAAGTCATTTGTTAGTTGGTCTTCATCTGATCTCTCTTTTATTGCCACAGAAAGATTACCAGAGGGCTTGGTATCATATTTTGCTTTTCAGACACACAATGTTGGGAGCCTGTGATGTAAGAAAACCACTGACAAGCTGTTTCTTTCCTGCCTGAAGGGATATAACCTTTAGTTTTAGCACACTCTTGTTACAACCTTTTGCTTATGTACAGGAGCTCATCAATTTCTCAGTACATCTGCTTTGCAGTTACATTTAAAGACACACTGCTGCAGCCAGATTCAGATGTTACTGTCTGTGTAGAAGAATCTTCTTTTGAAAAGGTGTTATTGGTCACAGAAACAACTGACACAAATACTAGTGGTCCCTGCCCCTGGCATACTTTTCTAGTTTCAGAATAACTAATGTGTTTCATGGCATTTCTTGAATATTTTATTTTTAAGTTTACAATACTCTCAGCTCCGTACCTGTTATAACCTTTAATCACCAATAATTGCGTGGATATACAAACACACTCACTTAGAAACAATAGCTGGTTACATGATAACAACTCAGTATCTCTTATTCGACTGCTGTGCCGTGACATGCAGCCGACGGCGTTCGTAGCTAGGTGGCACTCCCGCACTCAGCCGAGTTGCGGAGCGCCTCTATCGCCGTTTGCGCGTACTGTCGTGGTGGCACTGTTAAATGTTGTGGCACTGTCACAACACTTTTCCCCCCTTGAAAAAAAAAAAAAAAAAAAAAAAAAAAAACACTCACTTCCTTGGAGACACGGACAGTGCGGAGACATCCATGGCCTCTTGTGAGGCCCCAAGAAGATCCCGCGGAGAGACACGAGAGTATGGTCGAAAATGTCCAGGACGGAAGATCGTGCGTGGAACGTGCCTCCTGGACGAGATGATGGGTGAAAACTCCGGAGCAGCATCCATAGGTGTCGTGGACCTGGGGGTGTGCTCCAGCGAGATGGGTCCCGGAGAAGGCGGCGTCGCGACTGGGGCCGGTTCCGGTGTACTTGGAAGCGGTAGCGACGTCGGCTGCATCAACACGTATGGTAGATCGGCAGCAGCGACAGGACTGGCTTCTTGGGCTGTTGGAGGTGAAGGAAGGGGCGGTGGCACCGGCATGGCCACCACTCATGGTCGCATCTGGTCATAATGGCGAACAACCATGCTGTCGTCCGTACGTATTTCACAAAGCCGGCGGCCGCGAAGAGCCTTGACCACCCCTGGAATCCATTTAGGGCAAGACCCATACCCACGTGCCCACACGTCGGCACCCACCAAGTATTTTCCCGCACTAGGGGACACAGCACAAGGCCTGACAGGGTGAAGCAGGTGCTGTAGAGTGCGCGGTTGGCAGCCATGCAAGAGTTCAACAGGGCTGCAATCACTCAGAGGCGTGAAGCGATAAGAACTCAGAAACTGCAGCAGAGCGTCATCTGTGGAAAAATCACTAAGGAATTTTTTCATCTGGCTTTTGAAAGTGCGGACAGGGCGCTCAACCTCCCCATTCGATTGCGGATGGAAGGGCGGTGCTGTAACATGATGACTCCCTTGTCCAGTACAAAAATCATGGAAGGCCTGCGAAGAGAACTGAGGGCCATTGACCGTGACGATCGTGGATGGAAGACCTTCTAGCGCAAAGACTTTGGACAAAGCCAGCGTCGTCGCCGCAGTGGTGGGCGACGGACATCGAACAACAAACGGAAACTTCGAGAAGGCGTCAATCAACAGTAGCCAATAAGTACCGAGGAAGGGGCCGGCAAAGTCAGCGTGCACCCGTTCCCATGGTTGCGCCGGATCAGGCCATGGAGAGGGCATTGTACGAGGTGCAGCCAGTTGTTGAGCACACTGACCACACGCAGCAACCATGTGGGCAATGTCCGAATCAATACCGGGCCAATAAACGTGCCTGCGGGCCAGGGACTTAGTCCGAGAAATACCCCAATGGCCTTCATGCAACAGTTTGAGAACATCTGTGCAAAGAGAGGCTGGCACCATGACCCATGGAGATGCGCCATCCGTGGCCAGAAGAACAACACCATCACGAACAGACAGACGAAGGCGCAAGGCATGGTAGTTGCGAAGGGGATCCAATGCCCGGCCCTTGGTCCTGTCCGGCCAACCCCGTTGAACAAAACCGATCACCTGACGCAGGACCGGGTCCCGCGTAGTAGCCGACGTGACCTGCGAACCTGTAAGTGGAAAACCCTCGACCGCACGATGTTCTTCCTCATCAATGTGGAAACAGAGTAGTTCATCATGATCGAAAACCGGGTCAGGGCCCATCGGCTATCGCAACAATGCGTCAGCGTTGGCGTGCTGGGCCGTGGGGCGATAGCGAATCTCATAGTGAAAACGAGACATAAGGCCCAATGTTGCAGGCGGTGAGCTGCCTTATCCGGAAGCGTCGCCGATGGGCTGAACAGAGAGACCAGCGGCTTGTGGTCGGTGATGAGGTGAAACTTAGAACCATACAAAAAAACGCTGAACTTTTTTAGAGCATAAATGATAGCGAGCGCCTCCTTTTCGATTTGAGAGTAACGCCATTGCGCATCATTGAGGGTCTTGGAAGCATAGGCAATGGGTCGTTCCGACCCATCCTCATACCGATGGGCGAGAACAGCCCCTAGGCCATACTGTGACGCGTCAGTCGCCAGAACCAAGTGCTGACCCGGACGGAATGTGGCAAGACAAGGCGCCGACTGCAAATGAGCCTTCAGGCGAACAAAAGCCTGCTCACACTCGTCGGACCAACAGAAAGGGACGTTTTTGCGTAACAGCTGATGCAGAGGATGAGCTACCGCCGCCGCGGATGGAATGAATTTGTGATAATAAGCAATCTTGCCTAGAAACGCCTGAAGTTCTTTGACCGTAGACGGCCGGGGTAGAGCGTTAATGGCCGCAACGTGCTGACGTAGAGGACGTATACCCTCACGGGACAAGTGGAAACCAAGATACACAATGGAGGGTTGGAAGAACTGTGACTTGTCCAGATTGCACCTCAACCCAGCTAAATGCAAAACCAGAAACAGTGAACGCAAATTGCGAAGGTGCTCCTCAGTGGAGGCCCCTGTGACAACAATGTCATCCAGATAGTTTATGCAGCCGGGAATGGAAGCTGTGAGCTGTTCCAAAAACAGCTGAAAAATGGCCGGCGCACTAGCGACGCCAAATGGTAACCGCTGGTACTGATACAACCCACAAGGAGTATTGATAACGAGAAATTCCTTGGAAGAAGCATCCAACGGCAACTGATGGTACGCCTCCGATAAGTCAAGTTTGGAAAAGAACTGGCCCCCAGCGAGCTTGGTAAATAACTCCTCAGGACGAGGAAGAGGATAAGTGTCAATGAGGCTCTGAGTGTTGACAGTGGCTTTAAAATCACCACACAATCGCAGACTCTCGTTTGGTTGGCGATGACTACACCTTTGTCTTTGCTTATACACTCTAGGACAAAACACAGTACAGCGATGCCCATTCGCTGGAGGTAACAGGAAGGAGAATCCCTGAAGCTCTTAACCTGTCTATCTCAGCCTTGACAGGTGCACGCAACGCCACCGCAATAGGGCGTGCCCGGAAAAACTTAGGGCGAGCTGTAGGTTTAAGAGTAATGTGGGCTTCAAAATCCTTGGCACGACCCAGACCAGCAGAGAACACAGACGAAAATTCAGAACACAATCCATACGGCTGTTGATACGGAATATCCTCAGATATGAGGTGCACATCATCATCAATGGAGAACCCGAACAACTGGAAAGCATCATAACCGAACAGGTTTTCAGTGCCCGCATGATCCACAACATAAAACGTGAGGGCCCTAACAGACTTGTAGGCAGTGGAAGCAGCAAACTGGCCAATGATAGTAATTTGCTGTTTATTATAAGTTCTCAGATTTCGCGTAACTGGAGACAAGGGAGGGGAGCCCAACTCCAAATACGTGCGAGAACTAATGAGAGTTACTGCAGAGCCAGTGTCCACTTGCATGCGAATGTCTTTATCCAGAACACGAACAGTAACAAACAACTTATTTGTTTGAGAAAGCACACAGTTAACATCCATGTCCAATGCCTCGTCCTCGTCGACAGGAACTTTAGGGGACTGACACACAGAAGCAATGTGGCCTTGTTTCTTACATAAATTACACGTGGCCCAACGTTTTGGACACGCGGCCCTGTCATGCTGTACGAAACAACGTGGACAAGAAGGAAGTGCGGAACGAACCTGCTTCTGTGGTTGCTGTTTTCGCTGCAAGTGTTGCGGCCCAACGCGACGTTGTTTACGCGAGTGAACTGCCACCACATCTTCGTTCTCCTGTGAAACAGGCAAATTGTCCGCGTCGAAAGTTGACTGTACAGCGCCTACATCACACCAGGCGTCTATTTGCGCGCCAGCAGCGTGAGACACTTCAAAGGATTGAGCGATGCTTAGAACTTCCGACAACGACGGGTTTGGCAGTTGTAGGGCACGTTGCCGAACTACTTTATCAGGAGCAAGCCGTAGAGTAGCATCCCTAACCATTGAATCAGCATAAGACTCACGATGAGTGTCCATGACAAACTGACATTTCCTACTCAGACCATGTAGTTCCGCTGCCCAAGCCCGGTAAGATTGATGGGGCTGTTTACGACACCGGTAGAAGGCCACGCAGGCGGCAACAACATGGGTGTTTTTCGGGTAATAGTTAGACAATAAGTCACACATTTCTTGGAAGGACAGAGAGGCAGGTTCCCGCAGAGGGGCTAACTGAGATAGCAGCTGATAGATCCGTGGGGAAATCCAAGATAGAAATAACGACTTACACATAGGAGCGTCGACAACGCCGAAAGCCAAGAAGTGTTGCCGCAAACGCTTCTCATAATCCTCCCAGTCTTTAGCGGCCTCGTTGTAAGGAGGGAATCGAGGCGGAGAAGAGGAAGATTGGTTGGTTTGGGGGGAGTAAAGGGACCAACTGCTATGGTCATCGGTCCCTTTTTCCAAAGACAAAGAACACCCACAGAGAATAAAAACGAGGAACAGAAGAGATCACAGACGATACAGAACAAGAGAAACTGAGACAAGGACAAGACAAAACGAACTAAAACCACACAGAGTGTGACGGTGGTTGGCCGACCATAGAAATAAAAAAGGAAAAGCCAACCACTTAGAAACACATTAAAAAATCAGTTGAAAATCATAGGCGAAAGGCCAGAATCAACACAAAACAATAAAATAAAACAGAAACACTCAGATTAAATGATAAAATCCCCCTGCCCGAATAAAACGTAAAACTAAGTCAGCCATAGTGGAGTCGTCTGTTAAAAGGGCAGGGAGCGTATCAGGCAGCGCAAATGTCTGCCTGACCACAGCTAAAAGGGGGCAGGCCAACAGAATGTGGGCCACTGTCAAAGCTGCCCCACAGCGACACAGAGGAGGGTCCTCCTGGCGCAGTAAATAACTGTGTGTTAGCCGGGAGTGGCCAATGCGGAGCCGACAAAGGACGACGGAGTCCCTGCGGTTGGCTCGCAGGGATGACCGCCACACAGTCGACGTCTCCTTAATGGCACGGAGTTTAGTGGGTGTAATCCGATCGCGCCATTCAGCGTCCCAAAGCGCAAAAACTTTTCGGCGGAGGACTGCCCGCAAATCAGTCTCTGGGAGGCCAACATCCAGAGATGGTTTACACGTGGCCTCTTTCGCCAGGCGGTCAACATGTTCATTGCCCGGGATACCGACATGACCGGGGGTCCACACAAAGACCACAGAGCGGCCGCAACGCGCAAGAGTATGCAGGGACTCATGGATAGCCATCACCAGACGAGAACGAGGAAAACACTGGTCGAGAGCTCGTAAACCGCTCAGGGAATCGCTACAGATCACGAAGGACTCACCTGAGCAGGAGCGGGGCTCGAAAGATGGCGACTAGCTCAGCAGTGTAAACGCTGCAGCCAGCCGCCAAGGACCGTTGTTCGGAACGGTCCCCTAGAGTTAGCGCATACCCAACACGACCAGCAACCATCGAACCGTCGGTGTAAACAATTCCAGAGCCCTGATACGTGGCAAGGATGGAATAAAAGCGGCGGCGGAAGGCCTCTGGAGGGACCGAGTCCTTCGAGCCCTGTGCCAAGTCGAGCCGAAGGCAAGGGCAAGGAACACACCACGGGGGTGTACGCAGAGGCGCCTGGAAAGGCGGAACAGGGAAAAACCCAAGCCCGCAGAGAAGCTCCTTGACGCGTACGGCGATCGGACAACCCGACCGGGGCCGACGGTCCGGCAGATGGACGACCGACTGCGGGAACAGGACACGGTAATTTGGATGCCCGGGCAAACTAAAAACATGGGCAGCATAAGCAGCCAGTAATTGTTGGCGTCGTACCCGCAGTGGAGGTACACCTGCCTCCACTAGTACGCTGTCCACAGGGCTGGTGCGGAAAGCACCAGTGGCAAGGCGTATCCCGCTGTGGAGAATTGGGTCCAGCACCCGTAACACAGATGGGGATGCTGAGCCATAAGCCAGGCTCCCATAATCCAGACGGGACTGGATTAACGCCTGGTAGAGCCGCAACAGGGTAGAGCGGACGGCGCCCCAGTGGGTGTGGCTCAAGCATCTCAGAGTGTTTAGATGCCGCCAACACGTCTGTTTAAGCTGCCGGATATGAGGCAGCCAAGTCAACCGGGCATCGAAAACCACCCCCAAAAACCTGTGGGTCTCCACCACAGCAAGGAGTTCGTCGGCAAGATAAAGCCGCGGCTCAGGATGGACTGTTCGGCGCCGGCAGAAATGCATAACGCGGGTCTTGGCTGCCGAAAACTGAAACCCATGCGCTACAGCCCAAGACTGCCCCTTACGGATAGCGCCCTGTAGCTGACGTTCAACAGCTGCAATGCCAGTAGAGCTGTAGTAAAGGCAGAAGTCGTCAGCATACAGGGAAGCGGAGACAGAATTTCCCACGGCCGCAGCAAGCCCGTTAATGGCTATTAAAAACAGACAGACACTTAAAACAGAGCCCTGTGGCACACCGTTCTCCTGGACGTGGGAGGAACTATACGAGGCCGCGACTTTCACGCGGAAGGTACGACACGACAGAAAATTGCGGATAAAAATCGGCAGAGGACCCCGAAGACCCCATCCATGAAGCGTAGAAAGAATGTGATGACGCCATGTCGTATCGTACGCCTTCCGCATGTCGAAAAAGACATTTGCACAGAAAAATTTTCAGTGTAAATGAAACACTTTACTAATAAGTTATATCTTGAAACTCTTCCTAGATACACTTTCCAGTACATCTACTATGTTACGACTTATCTCATCTAAATTGAAGCTAAATTAAAGTAATAAAATAGAATAATCAATAATGAGAGCGACGGGCGATGTGTACACACCTCAGAGCCAATATCAGTTAAATTAAATAAATTAAATTACTATCAAATCCACCTTCATTAATAGTATTTCACCATCAAATCCGTTATAAACAAAAATCTATTGTAACCCACCTCCTCTTAATTATAAGCTGCACCTTGACCTGAAATACTTTATAATTATAAATCTTGAGAATTTAGAATTATAACTCTAAAAAGATTCTCTGATAACGGAGATATACAAACAAATAAATTAAGTAGAGTAAATCGTGTATTATCAATCATGGGGTAGGTTCCTCTGAATGGAATGAGATACCGCCAAATTCTTTGGGTTTAAAGACCTTAACTAATAGTACCCAGGTAAATATAATTAACATTTAAAATAATAGGGTATCTAATCCTAGTTTATTATTTAAATTTCACAGATTCATAAAAAGAGCTATAAATAAATTTTAACATTTCACCTTACAAATTTATATTTTAACCCTAAAAATATAAATAACTGTTTTAACCAATAATATTCACTTGTATCAATCGTATAACCGCGGCTGCTGGCACGAATTATGCCGATACTAAATCAATTGCTAAATCCAAAATCACTTGATAATTAAATAAGCGTAGAAAGAATGTGATGACGCCATGTCGTATCGTACGCCTTCCGCATGTCGAAAAAGACAGCGACCAGGTGCTGACGGCGGGCAAAAGCAGAACGGATGGCCGACTCCAGGCTCACCAGATTGTCGGTGGCGGAGCGGCCTCTACGGAACCCACCCTGAGACGGAGCCAGAAGGCCCCGAGACTCCAGTACCCAATGCAAGCGCCGGCTCACCATCCGTTCAAGCAACTTGCAAAGAACGTTGGTGAGGCTAATGGGACGGTAGCTGTCCACCTCCAGAGGGGTCTTTCCAGGTTTCAAAACGGGGATGACAATGCCTTCCCGCCATTGCGACGGAAACTCCCCGTCGACCCAAAGACGGTTGTAAAGATCGAGAAGGCGCCGCTGGCAGTCCACTGAAAGGTGTTTCAGCATCTGACAGTGGATGCCATCTGGCCCAGGAGCGGTATCAGGGCAAGCAGCTAGGGCACTGCGAAATTCCCACTCACTGAATGGAGCATTGTAAGATTCCGGGTGGTTGGTGCGAAACGAAAGGCTCCGACGTTCCAGCCACTCTTTAATGGAGCGGAAGGCCTGGGGGTAATTTGCAGAAGCGGAACTCATAGCAAAATGCTCTGCTAAGCGATTTGCAATGACGTCGGAGTCAGTACACACGGCTCCATTCGATGAGAGCGCAGGGACGCTGGCAGGGGTCCGATAGCCGTAGACGCGTCGAATCTTGGCCCAGACCTGTGAGGGAGTGACATGGAGGCCAATGGTGGACACATACCGCTCCCAGCACTCCTCCTTGCCTTGGCGGATAAGGAGGCGGGCCCGCGCACGCAGCCGTTTGAAGGCGATAAGGTACGCTAAGGAGGGATGTCGCTTGTGACGCTGGAGCGCCCGCCGGCGATCTTTAATCGCTTCAGCGATCTCAGGCGACCACCAAGGCACAGCCTTCCGCCGAGGAGACCCAGAAGAACGGGGAATGGCAGATTCGGCGGCAGTAACGATGCCGGTGGTGACCGATTGAACCACCGCATCAATGTCATCAGTAGAGAGAGGCTCAAAAGCGGCAGTGGAGGAGTACAAATCCCAGTCAGCCTTATTCATAGCCCATCTGCTAGGGCGCCCAGAAGAGTGACGCTGTGGTAGTGACAAAAAGAGCGGAAAGTGGTCACTACCACACAGGTCGTCATGCACACTCCATTGGACAGATGGTAAGAGGCTATGGCTACAGATGGAAAGGTCAATGGCAGAGTAGGTGCCATGCGCCACACTGAAGTGTGTGAAGGCACCATCATTTAACAGCGAGAGATCGAGCTGCGACAATAAATGCTCAACGATGGCGCCCCGACCTGTGGCCACTGACCCACCCCACAGAGGGTTATGGGCGTTGAAGTCGCCCAATAGCAAGAAAGGTGGCGGCAATTGGGCGACCAGTGCAGCCAGGACAGGCTGCGAGACATCACCATCCGGTGGAATGTAAAGACTACAGACGGTAACAGCCTGTGGCGTCCACACGCGTACAGCGACAGCCTCTAAAGGCGTCTGGAGAGGGACAGACTCGCTGTGCAGAGTGTGAAGGACATATATGCAGACGCCACCAGACACCCTTTCATAAGCTGCTCGGTTCTTATAATAACCCCGATAGCCACGGAGGGCGGGGGTTCGCATCGCTGGAAACCAAGTTTCCTGGAGAGCAATGCAGAAGAAAGGGCGAAGGCTGAGAAGTTGGCGGAGCTCAGCTAAATGGTGAAAGAAACCGCTGCAGTTCCACTGGAGGATGGTAGTGTCCATGGCGGACAAAGGCGTGACGGGACTGGGAAGGCAGATTACGCCGCTGGGTCACCTGCTGCCTCCGATTGAGCACCCGTGCTAGCGCTATCCATGGCGTCTGAGGGACCGGCGAGTTCGAGGTCCTCAGCGGACGCCAGGATCTCCACCTCGTCCTCAGACGCAGATCTGGAAGGTGGCGGTGGGGTGGCTGCCACCGCGAGTTCCTTGGGCTTAGAGCTCTTCTTCTTTGATTTCTCACGCTGCTCCTTGGGTTTAACTGGCTGGGAGGGCTTCACCGATTCAGTCTCTGGGACTGAGGAGGATCGTGAAGCCCGTCGACCAGCTGATTGCGGGCACTTACGCCACTGTCGGTCGTCAGCCTTCCCACTGGTGGAAACCTGGGAAGGGAGGGACCCGAGGGACCCCTTGCGAGCGTGAGAAGCCGAAGAAGTTGGACACTTCTCCGGCTTAGAAGCAGGGACGGACGTCCCTGATGGGGGGGATGGTGTTGCCCCTGAGGTAGGTGGCGCAGGAGCAACCCGGTGGGTAGAGCCCCCCCACAGGCAAGGGGGCAGGAGGATCTCACTGCTTATCGAGCTGGCTGGAAGTCTCGAAACTGATGGGGCTAGCACAGGTGTTGTAGCAGCTGCATAAGAAGATGTCATTCTCACAGGATGGAGTCTGTCATATTTCCTCTTGGCCTCAGTATAGGTCAGCCGGTCCAGGGTCTTATATTCCATGATTTTGCGCTCTTTCTGAAAGACTTTGCAGTCTGGTGAGCAAGGTGAATGGTGCTCCCCACAGTTGACGCAGATGGGAGGCGGGGCACATGGAGTATCGGGATGAGATGGGCGTCCGCAATGTCGACATGTGAGGCTGGAAGTGCAGCGGGAAGACATATGGCCGAACTTCCAGCACTTGAAGCACCGCATCGGGGGAGGGATATAGGGTTTGACGTCACATCGGTAGACCATCACCTTGACCTTTTCCGGTAACGTATCACCCTCGAAGGCCAAGATGAAGGCACCGGTAGCAACCTGATTGTCCCTCGGACCCCGATGAACGCGCCGGACGAAATGAACACCTCTACGTTCTAAGTTGGCGCGCAGCTCGTCATCAGACTGCAAAAGGAGGTCCCTATGGAAAATAACACCCTGGACCATATTTAAACTCTTATGTGGTGTAATAGTAACGTTAACATCCCCCAACTTGTCACAAGCAAGCAACCTGCGTGACTGGGCGGAGGATGCCGTTTGTATCAGTACTGACCCAGAGCGCATTTTAGACAAGCCCTCCACCTCCCCAAACTTGTCCTCTAAATGCTCGACGAAGAACTGAGGCTTTGTGGAGAGAAAAGACTCCCCATCAGCTCTCGTACAAACTAAGAATCGGGGCGAATAACTGTTACCTCCATCCTGAGACTTACGCTCTTCCCACGGCGTGGCCAGGGAGGGGAACGTTTTCGGATCGTACTTCTGAGCATTAAATTGAGCCCGAGAACGCTTAGAGACTGCTGGTGGCTGGCCGCCAGCGAGAGATGATGTACCACGCTTCATTGCGGGTCATCCGCCCTGATGCCACCTACTCCGACCAAGGGCCCTCCCCACGGGCGCCACCCAGCCACAGCAAAGGCCACATGGCAGGATGGCCGTTGCTGGGAGTCCCGATACCCCAGGAGGATAGGCATCTACTCCTTGGCATACGTGGGGAGTTAACGGCGCAGGCATCAGTAGAGCGATCCCTGTGTTGTCAGGGGGCTACAACCAAGAGGGTACATGGCGGCCCCACCACAACGGGCTGGCTACCGAGCTGGATCTTAGGTGCAAAAATGTCCAAGGTCGTCGTCGCAGTGAAAAGAAACACTGCAGAGGGCAGCGTGGTAATCGCACCCAGGGACGTATCCTCGCCCAAGAGATCGAAAACGAGCGGAACACCATTACAACGACGAGAAATCCGGCTAAAGGTCTAATTGCACGACGGATACAGTGCACCATGTAAGGCGCCCTTCCCCAATTGGCTCGCTCTTCGGATAAATTTAGAAAGATGGAGGTCAAACCCGAGAGGGGACCATCACATAAGGCCGAAACATGTGAGACTCCTTTTAGTCACCTCTTACGACAGGCAGGAATACCGCGGGCCTATTCTAACCCCCGAACCCGCAGGGGGCAGAAGAGGAAGACAGACGATGAGTAAGTGACGTTGACAACGACTGAATAGCAGCTGTCAGCTGTGTTTATTGTTCAATGAGCGCTTGCATAAGCTGTTCCATGTCTGCCCCGTCACGAACACACAAATCCACAACGCAGTGAAAATATCCGTCCTCGTCGCCAAAAAGTGTTATAACCTTTAATCACCAATAATTGCGTGGATATTCAAACACACTCACTTAGAAACAATAGCTGGTTACATGATAACAACTCAGTATCTCTTATTCGACTGCCGTGCCGTGACATGCGGCTGGCACCGTTCGTAGCTAGGTGGCGCTCCCGTGCTCAGCCGAGTTGCGGAGTGCCTCTATCGCCGTTTGCGCATACTGTCGTGGCGGCACTGTTAAATGTCGTGGCACTGTCACAACAGTACCATTTCTTGAATATTTTATTTTTAAGTTTACAATACTCTCAGCTCCAGACTATGTGTATCCTAGAGCTATTAACAAATTGTCAGTGATAAACACTATATATGTTGCAAGAGACTGGGATATGTCCATAGTGGCAACATGTGAAGCATCTCATTGGATAGGTGATGTAAGGTCACATTTCAAGAACAAAAATATAACCTGTGTGTGTTCTGACAAAACAGATGAAGTACAGGACACTATAAATGTGGCAGGTTTTTTGCAGCTTGTTACTACCCCATGCACGATATTACTGACTGGAGCATCTCTAGACACATCTTCAGCCTGGAATCTCACTGTATGGACCAGAATTGTCTTCTGTGAAGAGACCCACTTCAAACTGAGCCCCGATGATCAGCAGAGACATGTCTGGAGCAGCCCAAGAGAGAGGTGGAGTAACAACCTGACTGTCGCCGACCAAGAATGATGGCCTGGGGTGCCACTTCTTTTGATAGCAGGGCCCCTCTGGTTGTCATCCTTACAGTACAGCAGTACAATGGTGATATTCTATGCCCCATCTTGTTGCCCCTCATAGCAAGTCATCCTAGGCTTACATTTCAGCAAGCTACTGCCCACTTGAACACAGTGACAGTTTCTACTGCTTTTCTTCATGCTTGCCAAAGGCTACTTTGAGAATATTTGGAGCATTATGCCCACATCCTCCAACTAGCTCAGGATTTTGAAGATCTAATGAATCAATTGGGCAGAATTTGGCACGATATCCCTCTCAGGATGACATCCAACAACTCTATCAATCAATGGGAAGCTGAATAACTGCTTGCATTAGGGCCACAAGTGAACCATCCCATTATTAACTTGCTCAATTTGTGAAGCACTTACTCTTGAATAAAGTCATCCAATGTTTCTGAAACTATAACCATTTGTTTGTCTGTAAATGTACATCACATCTACCAATTTCTGTCCAATTCAGATAAGTCCTTCATGTTGTACTGTGTTTTGTCCTAGAGTGTATAAGCAAAGACAAAGGTGTAGTCATCATTGATGGATGACACATACTATGGAAGACGTGAAGTGACTGATATGCTTCATTAGCTGAATCTGAAATTTTTAACTTTAACTGGGATGTCACCAACTAACTTTGAAAATCTAACACATGTGAGAGAGAGATTTGTTTCAAAGAAAGATGCAAATTTTAGAAAAGCAATTCCTGAGAAGCAAATACTTGTATTACAATTCAGTTCAGTTCAGCAATGGGGAATTCCTTTTGAAGCTTTTCTTTTATTCAGTATTACGCAATTGGTTAGATAAGAAATCTACTCACCAAGCGGTGGCAGGAGAAAACACATATAAAAAGGTTTTACTTATGCAGCCAGTGGCTCCTTCTTCTGGCAGAAGCGTCGAATGGGAAGGAAGAAGGATCATGGGAAAAGAACTGGAGAGGTTTAGGACAATGGTTAGAGTTCAGAAAAGTCACCCCAGGTAAGGGGAGACTTACCAGACGGGATGTCTCATCCTGTCTGGTACGTCTCCCCTGACCCAGGGTTCTGGGTGACTTTTCTGAACCCTAAACCTTGATCTAAACCTCTTGTATAAATTCAATTCTGTCTCAAAGATAACCATATATAATGTTTCCTTTTGTAAGTCTTGGCAGCTGCTGTTAAACACAGCAACAATTTCTTGGTTCTGTTTCAACTTGGCATTTTGTATTGTGCACTTCACACATTACAGAGGTATTCCTCAGTCTTATATAGTGTAATAAGTTTAAAACTCTGTTGTCTTACCCATTTCATTATTGCGCAACACAATCACTGTACTCGGATACATGAAGTTTATGGAATAGAAACACTGGTGCCATACAGTGGCATTTAGTGGTAGCATGCCAGAAATCCTGTGTCCTTTGATCTGCACCAACACAGCAATGGATAGCTGTTTTTATGTTTGAAAAATGTTGCAAACATAGATGTCCAAGCAGTAGCTACAAACAATGTTGTCAACACTGTTCGAAAACACGTTTCAAGCTGAGGGTAAATGCAGATGAGAGAATCTCAAAACTTGTCATCCTTTGCTATCATGCTCTTTTCACACACACACACTCTTAATTCTATTCATGCCCTCATCCATACTGAAAATAGCTATGATACTAACACTTCGTACAGACTGGACAACAATATTAGACTGAACACATTCAGTGAGTTATAAGGACATTGTTTCCCAACATAACTTGTGATAAATGAACACACATCACCATACCCCGGCATTCATGAAGTTCACTCTCTGGCATTGCCATCCACAGCCACCTTCCTTAATTTTGATAACACTAATTTGGGAGCCATGAGGTAACATGCCAGATTATACCATGCCATTTGTATTTAGAGAGATCTGATTATTTATACAAACAGTACTCACTGTCACATAACTTATGGCTTTATGATGGATTCATTTACCACAATGGGAATGCCCTCAGTTGAAAATCAAACAACTGCTGCAGTTTATTTATTTTGAACAACCACTCTTCCTGCTTTGTTTAGAAGCAGATTTCCTGGCCACATTTGCTTTTTCCATACCATAAAACTCTTGCCCACACAACAATCAAACATTCATTACTATTACAAGTTGCAATACATAATAAACATACTACTCCAGTGAGGTTGTGGCTCTGGATAAGTTCAAAAGTAAGGTCACCTTGTCCATAATCTTTCTGAATAACTTATATTCTATTTCCATATTTTATCTGTGTCATGCTTACCCATTTGTTTGTCTAACAGTTCTCAGATATGCAATTACCACATTTGGAAAAAATAGCTAATGTATACTTGAACAACTATCAATTTAAGACCCAGCATGGGCGTGACCTATACCATTATAGGTAAAAAGGAATGAAAACTCCCATACTCTAAGCCATTCTAACAATTTTCACACAATTTATGTAGTTTTCTGAACATCGACACCAAGGAATCATAGCACAAAAAGTAATGGGCCTAGAAAAATATCTGCACTGGCACTTACAAGTAATCTTTTGCTAGGCAAGTGCTGCAGCATTGCCTAAGCACACACCACCTACTGCTGTTGTAGATGAGAAGTGGTAGTTCTCCAAATTATGAAAAGCACTATTTATCAGCTTTCATGCCAGCAGCTCTGTTTATGAACAGTTCATGTGCTGAGAAGAGGAAAACTTATTCAATGTTGACAAATGGCATGTGCCTACCTGATATGGAAACTCTAGGGCACCTCCTAGTAGTGATATGAGGGTTGTATGTTAACTAATTGGTGCCTGTGTCAACATGTCAGTTATACACATATTGCTCCTACCAAAATGAACCAGAGGCTACTGATGTGTGTATAAATTAACAGCTCAGAAAATCTTCTAGTGTCTGGGGCTCCAAAGGAAATTGATAGGCTTAATATTTATAATAGGTAAGTCAGGATATAAAAATGCAAATAAAGGGATGATGTGCAGTAGCAAGTGGTAGTGCACTTTGTCACACAATAGCCAACAGTACCATTGTGCTGCATCTCTCTGTTGCCTACACTTTGGGGGGGGGGGGGGGTGTTGAATATTTGGCAATGGTTTTTGTGTTAGTGGATAAACTGTGTGGCTATTTGGCCCCTTTAATGTTCATTATTGGGGACACAGGAAAATACTGCACCAACATCTAAGAGTGACAGTGTTCTACTTATACCAATTTTATGAGAGAGAATCAGAAGCAGAAACAGAGTTTGCACATAGCAAACAGTGCCAGTTGCCAGGGTACAGAAAATCGGGAGCACATGGGATGGGACAGAGGCAGAGAGGAAATTTGGGAACTCAAAGTATTTTCTTATTGAAATATGCATTATGCAATCACTTTCTTATGGGCACACTTCTCTAAAAAATAATAAATATAGATTGCAATATTAAAATTGGATCCCAGTGTGTGGCAAAAGCTTGTCTTCTCTTGTGAGCCTTATTTCCTACTTCACGAGAAGCATAGTGTTATGTCAACAAGAAACAAATGAAAAAGAAATATCCTACAACCACAATTGGAAAAACAAATTGATAGTTCCAGTTTTAATGTCTTAAGAGTATTTTTTGCAGTTGCTTGACTACTCATTCCAAGTAATATGCGCCACATGATTTAACTGTGGGTGAAGTCTTGCTACTTGTAAATCAGCACCTTGCCTGTCTGGGGTGTTAGGGACCTTGTACTAAGACACCATGTCACACATGATAAATCGCCTGCATCACTTGGCTGTACAAGATTTCTAATTTATTCTACTGGCTGCCTAATTCCCCAAATTAAAACCAAACTGCCAAATTGCAAGGACAGCTCAGTCATCATGGCTCCATATCTACATCTACATCTACATTTATACTCCGCAAGCCACCCAACGGTGTGTGGCGGCGGGCTACTGTCATTACCTCCATTTTCTGTTCCAGTCGCGTATGGTTCGCGGGAAGAACAACTGCCGGAAAGCCTCTGTGCGCACTCGAATCTCTCCAATTTTACATTCGTGATCTCCTCGGGAGGTATAAGTAGGGGGAAGCAATATATTCGATACCTCATCCAGAAATGCACCCTCTCAAAACCTGGACAGCAAGCTACACCATGATGCAGAGCGCCTCTCTTGCAGAGTCTGCCACTTGAGTTTGCTAAACATCTCCGTAACGCTATCATGCTTACCAAATAACCCTGTGACGAAACGCGCCGCTCTTCTTTGGATCTCCTCGATCTCCTCTATCAACCCAACCTGGTACAGATCCCACACTGATGAGCAATACCCAAGTATAGGTCGAACGAGTGTTTTGTAAGCCACCTCCTTAGTTGATGGACTACATTATCTAAGGACTCTCCCAATGAATCTCAACCTGGTACCCACCTTACCAATAATTAATTTTATATGATCATTCCACTTCAAATCGATCCGTACGCATACTTCCAGATATTTTACAGAAGTAACTGCTACCAGTGTTTGTTCCGCTATCATATAATCATGTAATAAAGGATCCTTCTTTCCATGTATTCACAGTACATTACATTTGTCTATGTTAAGGGTCAGTTGCCACTCCCTGCACCAAGTGCCTATCCACTGCAGATCTTCCTGCATTTCGCTACAATTTTCTAATGCTGCAACTTCTCTGTATACTGCAGCATCATCCGTGAAAAGCCGCATGGAACTTCCGACACTATCTACTAGGTCATTTATATATATACTGTGAAAAGCAATGGTCCCATAACACTCCCCTGTGGCACGCCAGAGGTTACTTTAATGTCTGTAGACGTCTCTCCATTGAGAACAACATGCTGTGTTCTGTTTGCTTAAAACTCTTCAATCCAGCCACACAGCTGGTCTGATATTCCGTAGGCTCTTACTTTGTTTATCAGGCGACAGTGCGGAACTGTATTGAACGCCTTCCAAAAGTCAAGGAAAACAGCATCTACCTGGGAGCCTGTATCTAATATTTTCAGGGTCTCATGAACAAATAAAGTGAGTTGGGTCTCACACGATCGCTGTTTCCGGAATCCATGTCGATTCCTACAGAGTAGATTCTGGGTTTACAGAAATGACATGATACAAGAGCAAATAACCATGTTCTAAAATTCTACAGCAGATCGATGTCAGAGATATAGGCCTATAGTTTTGCGCATCTGCTCAATGACCCTTCTTGAAAACTGGAACTACCTGTGCTCTTTTCCAATCATTTGGAACCTTCCATTCCTCTAGAGACTTGCCGTACATGGCTGTTCAAGGGGGGCAAGTTCTTTTGCGTACTCTGTGTAGGGTCGAATTGGTATCCTGTCAGGTCCAGTGGACTTTCCTCTGTTGAGTGATTTCAGTTGCTTTTCTATTCCTTGGACCCTTATTTCGATGTCAGCCATTTTTTCATTTGTGTGAGGATTTAGAGAAGGATCTGCAGTGCAGTCTTCCTCTGTGAAACAGCTTTGGAAAAAGGTGTTTAGTATTTCAGCTTTATGCGTGTCATCCTCTGTTTCAGTGCCATTATTATCCCAGAGTGTCTGGATATGCTGTTTCGATCCACTTACTGATTTAACGTAAGACCAGAACTTCCTAGGATTTTCTGTCAAGGCTGTACATAGTATTTTACTTTCGAATTCACTGAACGCTTCACGCATAGCCCTCCTTACGCTAACTTTGACATCGTTTAGCTTACGTTTGTCTGAGAGGTTTTGGCTGCGTTTAAATTTGCAGTGAAGCTCTCTTTGCTTTCACAATAGTTTCCTAACTTTGTTGTTGAATCACGATAGGTTTTTCCCGTCCCTCACAGTTTTACTCAGCACGTACCTGTCTAAAATGCATTTTACGATTGCCTTGAACTTTTTCCATAAACACTCAACATTGTCAGTGTCAGAACAGAAATTTTCATTTTGATCTGTTAGGTAGTCTGAAATCTGCCTCCTATTACTCTTGCTAAACAGATAAACCTTCCTCCCTTTTTTTACATTCCTATTAACTTCCATATTCAGGGATGCTGCAATGGCCTTATGATCACAGATTCCCTGTTCTGCGCTTACAGATTCGAAAAGTTTGGGTCTGTTTGTTATCAGTAGGTCCAAGATGTTATCTCCACGAGTCAGCGCTCTGTTTAATTGCTTGAGGTAATTTTCGGATAGTGCACTGAGTATAATGTCACTCTATGCTCTGTCCCTACCACCCGCCCTAAACATCTGAGTGTCCCAGACTGTATCTGGTAAATTGAAATCTCCACCTAAGACTATAACATGTTGAGGAAATTTATATGAAATGTATTCCAAATTTTCTCTCAGTCGTTCTGCCACTAATGCTACTAAGTCGGGAGGTCGGTGAAAGGAGCCAATTATTAACCTAGCTTGGTTGTTGAGTATAACCTTCACCCATAATAATTCACAGGAACTACCCACTTCTATTTCACTACAGGATAAACTACTACTAACAGCGACAAACATGCCACCACCAGTTGCATGCAATCTATCCTTTCTAAACACCGTCTGTGCCTTTGTAAAATTTTCGGCAAAATTTATCTCTGGCTTCAGCCAGCTTTCCGTACCTATAACAATTTCAGCTTCGGTGCTTTATATCAGTGCTTGAAGTTCCCGTACTTTACCAACGCAGTTTCGACAGTTTACAATTACAATACCGATTGCTGCTTGGTCCCTGCATGCCCTGACTTTGTCCCGCACCCTCTGAGGCTGTTGCCCTTTCTGTACTTGCCCGAGGCCATCTAACCTAGGAAAAAAAAAAAAAAAAACACGCCCAGTGCACACCACACAATCCCTGCTACCCGTGTAGCAGCCTGCTGTGTGTAGTGGACTCCTGACCTATCCAGCGGAACCCGAAACCCCATCACCCTGTAGCACAAGTCGCGGAATCTGCAGCCCACACAGACACAGAACCGTCTCAGCCTCTGATTCAGACACTCCACTCGGCTCTGTACAAAAGGTCCGCAGTCAGTCCTATCGACGATGCTGCAGATGGTGAGCTCTGCATTTATCCCGTTAGCGAGACTGGCAGTCTTCACCAAATCAGATAGCCGCCGGAAGCCAGAGAGGATTTCCTCCGATCCATAGCGACACACATCATTGGTGCCGACATGAGCGACCACCTGCAGATGGGTGCACCCTGTACCCTTCATGGTACCTGGACGGACCCTTTCCACATCTGGAATGACTCCCCCCGGTATGCACATGGAGTGCACGTTGGTTTTCTTCCCCTCCCTTGCAGCCATATCCGTAAGGGGCCCAATTACACGCCTGGTGTTGGAGCTCCCAACTACCAGCTAAGCCCACCCTCTGCGGCTGCCCGGATCTTGCAGACTGAGGGGCAACCTCTGGAACAGGACAAGCAGCCATGTCCGACCGAAGATCAGTATCAGCTGGAGACAGAGCCTGAAACCGGTTTGTCAGACAAACTGGAGAGGCCTTCCGTTCAGACCTCCAGGATGTCTTTCGCCCCTGCCACACCTCGAGACAACCTCCCACTCTACCATGGGTGAGGGGTCAGCCTCAATGTGGACAGTATCCCGGGCAGCCACAGCCGTAGTCCAATCGTGGGATGCGTTGGACGAGCTGGCTGTCCCCATCAAACTCCCATCCAGACCCCCACAGTGATGCCCATTGGCATGCCTCAAGCTGTGTGACCGAAGCCAACACTACCTGAAGCTTGGAGCAAAGAAATGCCAACTCAGCTCGCGTCCGAACACAGCAGTCGCAGTCCCTATCCATACTACATACCGTTGTGCAAAGAAAGTCTGAACTAACCTACAGAGAGCACAACAATTCGGCCCAAAATTTAAACAGTTATTAAAATACAAGACTGCCTAGTAAATGCAGTAATGCTGCTACTTGCGCACTGCTGGCACAACGCTCGGCGGCAGAAGGCTAACTGTATTGTAACATATGGATGTAACAGCTTACGTACAAATTGCGGTATTGTCTCAGCAAGAGAAGTTTGTATTTGTAGTGCACATGCTAGACAATGTGTGTGTGTGGGGGGGGGGGGGGGGGGGGGGGGGGGGAATAAGGGGTTGGGCATGCAATGCACAATCCAGCCTATCAATCAGTACTTACCTCAACTAAAATACTACAGCATGATTCAGGTAGCTTCTGAGTTTCAGTAAACTCCCGCTTGATGATGGTATCTAAAACCTGAGCACTTGGGCTGCTGTGTGCACCTGGTTTCTCATTCAAGTATTTCTCATACAAATTAGCTCCATACACATCTGTGTATATGTTATCACTGTAATATAAAAACAGATATGAGAACAGTTTACTAACAAATACAATCACAATCTTAATCGTAATTATAGCACAAACTTAAAACTTTCTGAAACATTATTCAATAGAACAGCATAGCATAATAATTTATTTGACTGGGTAATTTTTATACTTGTACAGGATTTTGCAGCTTAATAAGAGGAAAAACATCATGTCATATATGCAGCTGCATGAACACAAACAAATGAGTTTAAAGAGGATAGGCATAAAGTCAGCCATAGTCTTGTTGAAGGAACCAGCCCAGTATTTGCCTGAAATGGCTTAGGAAAGCATAAATCAGGATGGCTAGCCAGAGCATGAACCTCCAGCCTCATAAAGCTAAGGCCAGTGGCTTAACAAATACACTGCCTCAATTCACTGTATGCTAAGAGTAAAAACGCACTTTTGGTTATAGCATTACATTAGTCATATTCCACGTAGAGTGGTGTCTGGGATGTGTGAAGGCTTCGAAGTTGTACATTTTATTTGTCAAATTCATTTCAACATTAAATTTCTGAGTTTCTGTGAGCGTTCAGTGGAGTAAGAGGCTTAAACACCACCACTTTATTTACATGAAATCTAATGTGCTCTGGCACAGTTGTTGAATACATCTGTATACATGCATCTTACACTTTTCTGTACTAATGTTAAGCCCTTGAAGTCTTTGTGGAAGTTGTTTGCTCTCCTAATAATGTATGCATGCTTTTCACAATTTTTTTGAGAGAAGAGAAATATTGGCAATGGCAATGGACCTTAAAGAATACATGTATCGCTAAGTAGTTGTCACCACATTTGTTTGACTAGATCTCTGCAGGGCATTCTAGAATTAAACTTGAGTACTTTGAAAATACTGTTCCCCAAGAAATGATTCCGTAACTTATTAGTGAATGGAATACTAAAATTAAACTAATTTCTTCATACTTAATTCACCTACAGCTGTAATCGTGCATACTGCAAACAAAGTCAAACTAAGGCAAGTAATTAATCCCAATCAAGGTTGTGATCAACCTGCAGCCCCCTAAACTTGACACTTTTTACCTCTTGTATTTAATTTTTTAAGAAACCTACTTTTATAGCTTGTGGAGTTCTAAGAGAAGTAGTGAACTGTGAGTGCTGAGTCTTGTTGAAATTCAGTGATAATTCATTTGCCTTGAACAACCTGTTGATGTGTTTGGATTTTCATTAATTGATTTTTTCAGTAAGAGGATTGTTGGTACTTTTTATTTGTATACTTGTATCATCTACAAAATGGGTAAAATTTGTAAGTGGTAGGTCATTTACGTAAGAAACAACAGAGAACCTAAAATCAAACTGTGGGGTACAGCATGTCTGACTGCTTCAAATTATGAGTGCCAATTGTTGTGTTACTGACATAAACTGAACATTTTGCTTTCACTCATACAGATAAGGTAAAAACCATGAACCTAATGTGCCTACTATTCTATATACAATATTTGAACTTTCACTTTAGGATATCATAATTCAGACAGTCAAAAGCTTTAGTTACATCACAAAATATATCCAATAGTAGTAATTTCTGATTCTAGTATATCATACGTCTAGAAAAATTTAGAATGTTCATCATATAACACAAACTTTCGTGGTCAGAATTTGTGTCCTTCGACCACTGCCTAAGGCCCACAAAACAAAATTAGCCAAGGAAGTACAATGTTCAGCTGACACTACTTTATGAAATCCAACCTGTTTCCTACTGAGTATGTTTCCTGTACCAAGTGATTATAAAGTCCATTAGATATTATCTTCTTGAACACTTTTAAAATACTGATAGTAATGAGATGGGTTGGTAACCCTTTACTGATGTTTTGTCTCTTTTGAGGAGTGACTTGACAACAGCATGTTTAAGTTACTATGGGAAAGTATTAATGTGGTAAAGATTCACCACATAAATAGCTCGATATACACAGTCCACTCACATTAATGTGAACGCCAGTCAAAAGCCTGAATAACCATCTTTTGCAGCACAGACATGCAAGAAGAATCAGTGACGTTCTGGTAGGTACCAACAGGAATGTGGAGGCATTCTGAATTCAGTGCAATGGTCAGCTACATTACGTTTCTTGGTTGAGGATCCATGGCGTGAACAGCATGACTGAGTTGGTCCCACAGATTGTCGAATGGATTAAAATCCAGGGAGTTTGGTGTTCTTTGAACCACACATGTACACTGCTATCTGTGCGACATGTTGCACTGTCCTGCTGGTAGAACCACTGTGCCGAGAAAAAAATGACCTGCATGTCAGTTTGGATAGGGCCTCAAGGACAGATGTATACTTTCATTGATCCACTATGCCTTCGAGAATAACAAGAACATCCACAAATGTCATGAAAACATTCCTCAGACTATAACACTCCCTCCTCAAGCCTGAACGCTTCTGATAATTGTTGCACGGTCATACACACCAACGGCCAACTGTCTGATAGAGCATAACACATGATCCATCTGAAAAAGCCACCTGTTGTCACTCAGCGGATATCCAGTTGCAGTGCTGACATGCAAATTCCAGCATTTGTCACCAATGAACAAGAGTTAGCATGGGTGCATGAAGTAGGCACCTGTTGTGGAGGTCCATACGCAGCAACATTCACTGATCGCCCATTAAGGAGACACTGTAGGTAGCCTCTTGGTTTATCTGGGCACCCAGATGGTTAGCAGTTGTATGTCTACTTGGTCATACACATCTCTGCAACCATCATTCACCCCTCATCTGCTGCCCCTGGTGCACCACAGCTGCCTCAGCACCAGTTTTGGATAGTGCCATTTTGCCATGCACGGTATACTTTAATCACAGCTCACACAAACTATTTACAAACTTAGCCATTTCAGAAAAGCTTCCTCCCTTCGCCTGAGAGCCAATGATCATGCACTTTTGGATATCAGATAAATCACTCCATTTTCACTTTACAACAATGACTGCACTGTTTCCCGCATTCCCCTGACATGCTTTATATGCCCTTCGCTATTAGTGCTGCCACCTGCCACCTGCCATCTACATCTATGTATATACTGCGCTAGCCACCAAGCAGGGTGTGGCAGAGGGCACTATTTGCGCCAAAGTCATATCCCCCCCCCCCTCCCCCCCTGTTCCACTCGTGGATCACGCGAGGGAAAAAAGACTGCCTGAACACCTCAGTATGAGCTCTAATCTTATCTTATCTTTGAATGGTGATCACTGCACGATATGAAAGTTGGTGGTAATACTATATGCTCTACATCCTCGACGAAGATCGGATTTTGGAATTTAGTGAGCAGCCCCTTCCGCTTAGCGCGTCGTCTATCTGCAAGTCTGTCCCACTTCATACTGTCTACGAGATTTATAACGTTCTCATGATGGCTAAATGTACCAGTCACAACTCTTGCCGCTCTTCTTTGGACCTTCTCAATCTCTTGAATCAGACCCAACTGGTAAGGGTCCCATACAGACGAACAACACTCTAAGACTGGACGAACTAAAGTATTGTAAGCAATTTCCTTTGTTGAAGGACTGCATTGCTTCAAGAGTCTACCAGTAAACCGCAATCTAGAGTTCGCCTTACCCATTACTTGTGTAATCTGATTGTTCCACTTGAGATCAATTTGAACAGTCACACCGACATACTTGACAGATGTTACCACTTCCAAAGACTGGGCATTTATATTTTTCTCGTACATTAATGGGGATTTTCGCTTTGTTATACGCAGTAGGTTACACTTACTAATATTGAGAGATAACTGCCAGTCATTACACCACACATTTATTTTCTGCAAATCCTCATTGATTTGTTCACAACTTTCGTGTGATACTACCTTCATGTAAACTACAGCATCCTTGGCAAACAGTCTAATGCTGCTGTCAACACCATCATCCAGATTGTTTATGTAAATCGTAAAAAGCAGCGGACCTATTACACTGCCCTGGGGCACGCCTGACGTTACGTCCGTTTCTGTTGAAGTCTCCCCATTCAGGACAACATACTGCTCTCTGTCTGTTAGAAAACTTTCTACCCAACCACATATGTCATCGAATAGACAGTAAGCGCATACTTTTTGGAGCAAGCGACAGTGCGGAACTGAGTTGAACACCTTTTGAAAGCTGAGGAATATGGCATCAACCTGGGAGCCGGTATCTAGAGCCTGTTGTATATCATGCACAAAGAGGGCCAGCTGTGTCTCGCATGACCACTGTTTCCTAAAACTGTGCTGGTTTCTGCAGATGAGCTTCTCAGAGTCTAGGAAGGTCATTATGTCTGAACACAAAATATGTTCCATGATTCTACAACAAATCGATGTCAGTGAAATTGGCCGGTAATTATGTGCACCTGATTTTCTACCCTTTTTATAGATTGCAATGACCTGGGCCTTCTTCCAGTCTCATGGAACTTTCCGCTGTTCCAATGATCTCTGATAGATAAGAATGGGGCTGTATTTTTAGCATAGTCAGCACAAAATCTTATGGGGATGCCGTCTGGGCCAGATCCTTCCTTGGCGTCTAAGATCCTTCCTTGGCATCTAAGGATCTTAACAGCTTTACAATCCCAGATACACTAAACACTATGTCAGCCATCCTTGCATTTGTTCGAAAAATTATTAAAGAATTAAACAGTAACCTATGGTAAGCTACACCTACTGATTATCCCTCGTATTTATAATGTAATGTAATATAAATAAATATTTACATACATGTGGAAATGACCTAATAAAACTATAAAAACTGCTACCTTCAATGTATTGAGTCTAAATGACACTAATAACCGTAGATACTGAGTACTGTACACTGATAGATGCAGGTACAAAACAAAACCTTTAGCTAACAATAAGAGTTCGAATGTAAAGCACAAATAAGAACTCTACTTTATAGGAACCGTTGGGCTTGCAGTACATGATCACCAAAGCCCACAACAAGCTAAGGGAATTAAGCAGAAGGCGAGGTGAGTTTTATCTTAAACTGTATGTGACAAGGGCTCAGAAGTTGTATTATAACACTGATTTACTAGATACTGTAGTGTAATACTAATTTACCACATATTTTACGTTTGCTTATCTGTTAACGCTCGAAGGTTGTGCTAGTCAAAACATTTACAAGTGAGGTGACTTACCGAACAAAAACGCTGGCAGGTCGATAGACACACAAACAAACACAAACATACACACAAAATTCAAGCTTTCGCAACAAATTGTTGCCTCATCAGGAAAGAGGGAAGGAGAGGGGAAGACGAAAGGAAGTGGGTTTTAAAGGAGAGGGTAAGGAGTCATTCCAATCCCGGGAGCGGAAAGACTTACCTTAGGGGGAAAAAAGGACAGGTATACACTCGCACACACGCACATATCCATCCACACATACAGACACAAGCAGACATATATATATAATTTTTCCCACGTGGAATGTTTCCTTCCATTATATTGATATCATTTACAAGTGAGGTTAGAATCCACTGTCAGTATCACTTTTGCTAATAAAACATATAAAAAACTGCTACCTTCAATGTATTGAGTCTAAATGACACTAATGAACGTGAATACTGAGTACTGTACACTAACATTAAATGATTCACCCTCATATTTATAATGTACACAACAATTAACGTACACGCGAAAAAAGACCTAATAAAACGTATAGAAACTGCTACCTTCAATGCCTCAAGTCTAAATGACACTAATAAACATAAATACTGAGTATTGTACACTGAATTAATTGATAATCCCACATATTAACATCAGTTAAGAACGTAAACAAACGTTTGCGTACACGCAAAACTGTGATTAACAGAAACTTTGCTTTTCCTATTCAGACGCAAATAAAAACTGAATCCTTCAATTTATCAAGTCTACCTGATACTAATGCACAGAAGTACTATAGAATGTACAGCAAAACAATTAAATTACTAGCTAAATTACTTATCTGGTAACACAGCAAGTGAAAAGCTCTCATAGCCAGCGTCAGGGCTGTGAGTGGTTATTACATGCTGCCATCAAATATAAGTGTAGTCACATTAATGGGACTGGACCAAGTATTACTACATTTAGACGAACAACATTTCATTATTTTACAACAGATTTCCTCAAGTTACTTGTACATTTTTTTAAAGAGATTTGACATGACTGAAAACTTCTTTTGGAGAGGTAATATGAAGCGGAACTGTATTCCTCAGTTTCTGAGCTATTCAATTTTCTCAACAAAAGCAGATCAGAACATATTCTTACAAAACTACTAGAGCACCAAGCAAAATGCCCTCATGCAACTAAAGCTGAATCACGACTCCTTGAAACATTCGATCTTTCTCCTTTGTGTCTGCCTCACATATATTGCACGTGATCAGTTTCATACCTTTTTGCAGACAATGTCGTAATTTCCCTCCTTGACCAATCTTCAACTATGAAAAGTCATCAGTATTTACTGAAAAGCAAATGAACTCAAAACAAGGCAGTTTTAATTGTCTTGAGTACAGAAGTAATTTTTTTGTCTTTGTTTGCAGAATACATAAACTGGCAACTGTGCAATAACATTAATTATTAAAAATTCCAAAATTCATACATCACGTACATGCTGTATTTATTGCCTCACTCATAATGTCAAGCAATTACAAATAATAATTTAACTCAAAATATTACATAGAGGATAGTTTTATGAACAAAATACTGTTTCATTTACTATTTAGCAACAAAATGTTTAGTTTATGTCATCCACTGACATATTCAGAGAAAATTATAATGCATCAGGAGGTTGCTTGTAATGAAAAGTTATAATTTCTAGGTTTAAGGCAATTTTTAATATCTCAACAATTATTTCAAGTGTTGATCAGATACTCATACAACAGTCAGGTATTGTTTGGAATAACATTTTGGGGTAACTCTTCAAGTCAAATAAAAGTTTTCAGAGTCCACAAAAAGGGTGCAATCTGCATTTTTATAGTGTGAATGCAATAACACCCTGCAAAAGCCGGTCCAAGAAACTGGATATGTGACTACTGCTTCTCAGTATATTTATTCCTTAGTGAAGCGTGTTGCAAATAATATCTCACTTCATAAAATGAGAAACAAGAACAACCAACATAAAAACTTAAAGGCACTTATTTCAGTGCAGGAAGGAATCCACAATTTGGTTACACACACATTCGAAAACTTGCCAACCGCCATAAGAATTACTGTGGTCATCCAAATTTTAAGCATATTCTTTCTTGAACTTTGAAAGATGTGAAATAAATATGGGTCTCTAATGGAAACATGATGGTTTTTGTTTAAACTTTGGAACAACATATTAATACTGGGTGTACACGTTCCTGTGAGATAATTCTTCAGATAATATTTAAATTGCTCATAAATACCTTTGAAGTCAGTACAGTTTTCTCATAGTGACTATATCTGATAGTTTTAGATAAGATTTTCTACTGCAACTGGAAAGACTTTTTAGCTCTTAAGCAGCTTGTAAATAATGGCTCAAATGGTGGGGTCACAATTTTCACAAGCATTACTCCCATGCTGAGTGGCAACTGATATTCCATGATAGGATCTTCTTAGTGAGCCATACATTATGCAGCCACAGTCAAGTTGGAATGGATGTAGGCCTTGTAAAATGGTAAATGGTGAAATGTGTTGGCTCACTTTTACACTACAAGTAGGTAACTACTCTGCAATTCACAATTCATAATCCGGAAGTCAATGTACAGTGCGTGGCAGAGGTTACCCTGTAAAACTACTTGTCATTTCCTTTCCTGTTCCACTTGTAAATAGAGTGAGGGGAAAGAGACTGACTGTATGCCTCCATATGAGACCTAATATCTCTTTTCTTATCTTCATTGTCCTTATATGCTCTTTCACTGAGTCTTGCAAGACTCAGCAGAAGAGCGCCTCTGAAGATGTCCAGTGGAGTCCTGGACAAAACATCAGGAACGAAGAGTTACTTGGACCACGACATCACATCCCGAAAAGTTTACCGACAGTGAAACAATGTTGTCAGAATGGGGAACAATCACTACAGGTATACTATAGGGATCAATCTTCAGGGTGCTGTTCTTGTCGGCATTGTCATTGTCATTGTTATTGTTATGTCCAAAAATGCAACTATTATAACCATGCCTAATGGAGAGACTGCAACACTTGGAAATGTACATAAAATTTACTTGAAAATTAATAACTGTTTCCCTGCAAATGGGCTGTCATAGACTAAGATAAAACATAATAAATACATTACTGTATGTATTACACAGGACAAGGCCATATCAACAGAAAGCCATTACAAGCAATACTATTACACCATAAAAGAAATTTAAAGTCACGCTTATTATTTTTAATACAGTGGACTCTTTATTATGCGTGTAATTGGGAACTTGAAAACCACAGATAATTGAATTCTGTAGATAACCTGCAATTAAAGGTAAGGTATTAAGAGTTGTTCGAAAACAAAAATTAACTACAATGTCATTATTAAAATCACTCAATTAATTTTTATTATAAATTCTACTTTATTCTTCGTACTTTGTGTGAAAATACAGTACTTACAAAGAACAGAGTGCAAGCCAGTTTCAAGTTACACTACATGACTTTGAAACAAAATAGTTTTGAATTTATTTCTGTCCCACTGAGGTAGCTTGTCTTTTACATATCACACTACGAATTTTATGCAATACCAACTAGTCAGAAAGAGGAGCATCTTCTTGCTGCTCCCGGTAGTCTAGTAACCCTTTGGACCATTGAAGTGCTGATGCACAATTGATTGCTGTTTCTGAAATTAGATGATTGTTGTCATCTTTGTCACTGTCATTCACCACCTCAGATTTTCCTTGTACTCGCTGAACAATAGCACTGTCACCCAACATATCATGACCTGGCTCTGTGTGGCCCACGTCACACCATTCAGAAGCATTTTCTTTGTCAACAGTGTCACACCCTGGAGTACTTTTAAAAACAACAGCTAACATTGGTAATGAGCAATCTTGTTCATCATTGGAATCACTGATTTCATCAGTTTTAGGACTGATGATTTCTATGAATTAGTTATGGTTGATTGCTTTACCTTACTCCACACCTTCAACATTTCACACATTGCATCTAGCACAGTCAATTGTTTCCAAAATGTTTGAAGATTGCTGCCCTCATCAAAAAGTTTTTGTAGCAGATTTCCTCTATAAATTTTCTTCAAAGCAGCAATCCATTGGCTGAATTAAGGCTGTCACATTAGGGGATAAATATTTTACAAATATCATCAATTTCAGAACAAGCTAATTTGGATGGGATGGTGCATTGTCCATTAACAATAAAGCCTTGCAGGTAGACCCTTCAATCTTAAATGTTCTTATACCTGTGGCACAAAACAATTATGGAACTATGTTTGAAATACTGTGCAGTTCATCCAAGCCCCTATTTGGTGAAAATAATGGATAGGTAAATTGTGCATTTCTTTTCCTTTGAAACAGCATGGTCTTTTAGCTTCGCCTATTACACCAAGCTTAACTTTATGTGATCCCATACCATTAGCACAACACAGTTATCCTTTGCTTACTTGATTTATGACTAGGCACACTACACTTTGTCTTTTGAGAGCTAAAGTCTTTGCTGATAGACAGTTCCAAAACACCCCAGTTTCATCCACTTTGTATATTTGCCTCAGCTCTAAATATTCTCATGCAATAAACTCTTTGATATCATTACAAAATTCAGAAACAGCCTTATTATCTGCATTTAGCTTTTCTCCTCGGATGGCAATCTCCCAGATACCATGAAGCTGTTTAAATATTGTCAGCCACCCAGAAGATTCATTAAAATCTCCTTCAATCCCTAAGCGTTTAAAGAAAAATTGGGGTTGTTTGGCACATATTGGGCCAGATACTTTCGTGCCCTCTGCTCTGTTTTGCTGAAACAATTGCAATATGGCTTTATCCAGTTCTGCACATGTAGGCATTTTCATAGTTTCCTGCTTTGACAAACTTTTAGATCAGTCAGAACTGTTGCCAAACTGCACTATTTTGCCTTTGATTTTTCCAAATATCACAGATCACAGTTTCATCCACATTGTAAATCAATGCCAGATACCGCTTATCAATACTGCCTTCCTCAAGCTTGTGTATTATTTCCAATTTCTGCTGTATCATCAGCACAATGCATTATCAGTTTTCGGAAATTGTTCAGCACTAACAGAAACAAAATGACTACAATATCCGCCACAACAATACAGTCCAGAACTTGAAGTTTTCAAGCAGCATATTGTTTACGATATTCATGTTGTAACATGACATTACTGTTCACAGATAACTACTAAATGTTCACAGGCAACTACTACTAGGAAAAGGAATTTTCAACAGTTTAAAATAAATAAATAAATAAATAAAATAAAAAATAAACAAGAGTATACTGTACTATTTAACTAACTAACAATGAAGATTTTAAGCTGTAAAAGCATTTGTTGAAGATTTAGTTTGAAGACATTATGGGAAACAAATAGAATGTTTTTTGTAAATAATTGTTACTTACATACATTTTAATGACAGCACAGAATAGGAAACACTGGACACAATGTGAGATAAATACATAAAAAAGGAAGCCTATTAGGGTGTTCAGTGGTTTTTTAACATATCTGTACCTTCCCTCATCTAACAATGATCCATTTTTCCATTTGAGTTTTACAGACATAAACCAGCATCAAATATCTGCAGATAATCAATCAATTAAAAAAAACAAACCATTCATTCATATAATCTATACCTTCTTTCACTGTATCATTGTATTACTTTTAAGTACACTGAAAAATGTCTATGGCATATCAGAAATAAAAGGGCTTCACTGGAAAACATTTATTTTCATGCACCATATTTAAAATAAAATTTACTTACCCTATCCCATACAGCCTCTGAGGGTATGTTGTTAAATCAGCTGCCAGTGAAATTAAAATATTATTTGAATAATAGTACGTTATTTCACTTGGCTTTCCTACTAGTGCAGAATATATAATGTCCATACCACTTATTTTTTTGTAGAGTGCTTCTAAGCATGTCAGGAATGCTCCGTGACCAAACCTAGTTAACAAGAAACAAACTGTCACTGTATTTTTTTGAAGATAGTATTCCCTGTACAGAATGATTTAGGCAGAAAAAACTGAACCTTGTAGGAACCTATGAATTCACAAGAATGTTTATTTTACCTATAAGAAAGAAGTCATTACAAAATTACGGTACTGAAAAATTTTTCGGCCAACCAGCTGTATACAAAATATAAGAGCTTAAGTGTTTTGTTGGAGACCTCATCTCAAATGTATTAATTGCCTAAAGTCATTTGACAAAAACTGGATCAGATTTTCCTGTATGTGTCATGTCAACACTGACTTCTCAGCATCCAGCAACAAAACACAGATCTTATATCAAAGGGACGTTTTCAGTATATATAATGAAGATTGGGCTGTTAAACTCCAGGTATACATTCTACAAAAAAATCATGTCACTGGCAGAAAACCAATGACTGTGCAATTGACTCTGTAGGGTGTACGAAAGTACTTTCGACATCAGCCACATGTTAATAGGATGAATAAGGACACTGGCTTTCACTTTACCTAGATGTTTTACCTTTTGGTAGTGAGACTAAGGCAAATAATAATTGCCTGTGATGTAAGCACAACACAGATAATCATTTCCAAAATGATGCAGTACTAAAAATGTTAGCTAACTTAGCACTTCGTCTACAGTGGTCCCAGGGTTGATGATACTCTAAAGGTCTCTCTCTCATCCCCCAATCACTCATTCAAAATTGTTTTATTTCTGTCTTTTGGGTACATTTCCCACTCACAAATCAAGTATCATGACCCACAAACCAACAGGGTGCACAAATTTCTTTGGTAATGAATATGCTTCTGCAGCCATTGTTATGACAGTGGCCAAAATATGGGAGAATTTTACATAGTGACAATGTTCTCACATACCCAGAATAAATTTATTTGTTCCAAATTATTGAGAGTTTGTATGCTGAACAACAAAAATAAAAATCATCAACTAACATTGAACTGATCTAAAAGGAAGCAAAGAACAAAAAACCACAATCTGGTTTTCTTGTGTGAGAGAGAGCACTGTGGTGTGCTAATTCAGATAATACGAAACACACATTCATGATCCAAAAGTCAATGCAAGAACTTTAACATATGCAAACAGTCATATAACTTTGAGGGAAACCACCATTGTACAGATTCGACTGAAAGAGTTTAAACCTAAAACAATGAACAGTCCAGGTAGGAAATCAATAATATTATGAAAAGGATAAACTGCAGACAGTGTTCAGAAAACCACACACACACACACACACACACACACACACACACACACACACACCTCACAGAGTGGCTGGAGATGTGCTGGCTAGTGTGAATGTATGTTCTTTTTCTTTTCTAAAGTAGGCTCTGATCAAAAGCTAAATGTGTAATAGTCTTCATTGTAAGTAAAGACAAAAAATGTTATTCATTATTTTATCCAATATGTATGTTGAATGTGTATTTGTCTCTATTCTATTTTCCAGTTTCTTATGTTAATAAAATGCCAAAGTAGTGTGACCACAACTGTATGAAAAAGTCTAGTGAGCTTCCAAATAAGATTTCCATTCCTTAAGAGTATAAATCACAGGGCAAAATATCGCAGCCAAATTGTAACAGTTATTATGAGAGGCTTATTTTAAACAAATGTATCTCCTCCACAATAAATAGATAATCTTTGTTAAAATAAAGTCTGATATTTTAGATCATACAAGTAGTGGCACAAAAAATGACCAACAAAGCTTAAGTATAGAACACACATAAGTAGAGTCAAAGGGCTACTGAAAAAACTTTAAGAATTAAATATAACTGATTGAAAGGACACAACTGAAGTATTTACAGTCAACACACTGAACACTTTCTCTCAATTCATATTCTCCACTACAATCATCTTATGTCAGAACTGACTATCTAAATTCATCTCCTAAGCTGTGTGGTCAGTGCGGCTGACTGTCATACGGAGGACCTGGGTTCAACTTCCGGTACTGCCAGGGATTTTACATTGATGGAAGGACTGGAATGGGGTCCACTCAGCCTTGTGTGGCTGATGATGACATGACAGTCGGCAGGCTTGATTGGCCCATTAATGGCCAGAATGCAAACCTTTACCTTTACCTTTACCTTTGTTTCCAATAAACTACTGCTATATCTATGCTGACAGAGTGTTCTGCGTATTTAATTCTGAAAATATTTTGTAATGTGGTGGTAATGAAGCATAATGTTGCTCATCTGTTGTTGATAAAATTTAGAAGACAGCAGGCAAATTCTGAACACACCTAAATAAACTCTTCATAAACACCAACGATTTACCTTTACAGGATAATATTTTTGCAACTGGACCGCTACTTATTATCTTTGCAGAAGAGAATCAGTGAATTTTATGTGAAGCAATTATCGAAATGACATTGGTGATCTAACATCCCCTATCCTGCATCAATTAAAATAACACAATGACCACTTTCATAGAAACTGTTATTCCTCACATATTACTTAATGAAAACAGCCCATTATTACGAGTTTACAGAAAAATCTCATTCTTGAGTTTATTACATGAATAACACTCAAATGGGATGGATGACTTTCTGTAACTTCTTCACTGGTTGAGTACCTTTTGCTAAAACATAAGCAACGTCTAATTTCAGCTGTACACTATGTTCACATGCCTTATATTTTGAACAGTGTCATGTTATATAGCACTAAAAGTACCAGTTTGATCAAACCATAAAAATGATACATGTAAATTTCTTAGAGCATTGTACTTAGTCTCAACCACTTAAAAAAAACTGGGTTTTGTTGCAAACCAATAAACATTACAAAAACTGCAAACTGGAAATACCTCCAACTGAAGAAAACAGCCCATGTCCTAGCCACATATATGCTAGGGAGGCATCTTCAATCGAAGTAGTTCAAAAGAGGTTCAATTTGGGCCATGATGGGTCTTAAAAATTACAACTTCTTTTTACCACAACCAGCCATTCATTCTCTCACTTACATATTACTTCTCTACTTAAAATAGAAGAAACCGAATATCAAATACCTCTCATGTATTATGCTGGAGAATGGTGTAGATGTAATAGCAATACACGAGACCCACACTAAGGCCAATGCAGATCTTTAAACGATAGGAAAAATGTAGACTGTACTCAGGGCCATATTTAGGGTGTGTGTTGCTGCCATGCAGTCATTTATTTTATGGCCCCCTTCCTAAACTACACCACTGTCATTCATTTATGGACTACCACCAATAAATCTCCATAATCATTAACTTCAACTTTAATCTTTATTGAAGTATAACTACCACATAAACAACAAACTTGGCCACAATCTGTGGTAAAAATACAAAGAAAATCACTACAGTTTAATAGCCTACATCCAAATTACTTCACTTACAGGTAGACTAGTGGTAAAATATGAGTTTAATGACAGGTAGAAATATTTGCCAACACTTTGCCAATAAATTATCGAATGCCTAAATGCTGATGCAATGCACATTAAAATCAAACTTAAAAATTATTTTTCAGTGACAACATTTTGCCATCCCCAAAATTTTGACATCCTGCGCAGTTGCTCATGCCTAAATACAGCTCAGGCTGTACTATTGCTGGGAATGGAATTGCTACAGATGTCAAGTCATAACAGATGGATTTCAAATCAACCCACAAAAAGAGATCAGGAGATATATTTGTTCTGGCAGTTGAGCTAGCCAAAATCACTGTGGTTAATATCTACAAACCTTTGGAGTCTGCTGCCTTACAGTCAGTAAATAAAAACCATTAGTACATCAATTCTGCTAAGCTGCTGATATGGAAACTATGCCACATTCATTCAAGTCCTGGCACTCCTTTAGCCTGAGAAAGTGGAAGAGTATGGTTTGGATTATAATATATCACGAAACCTCGTGTTGTCCACCTGAGTGACATCTTCACACAGCATATGCAAGTCACAAATGCTCAGTGCTACTAATTACAACTGTACAATTGCAGTCAAACACATGAGCCACCCAAACTGAAGACATGAAACTATGGGCTTTTCATAGAACACCGAATCAAAGATAGCACATAAGCATCCTGAATGGGGTGAAACTGCTGTGGTCAAACTCATAATCGAGTCACTGTTAATGTTGGATAAAAAAAATAGGAGCAGTTGTGTCATCTTGAATCAACTTGTTATGGAGCTAAGAATTTAGGTGCCACATGGTTACTTTTACTTAGTATTGGTAAAGGAATGTCTACACTGGATGCTCAAAGCATGCAGAGAAGACTGTTGTGTTGTCATACAAGTTGATAAACACTTGTGGCATAGTACTGGAAAGCCTGGTAAGCACTGGATCTCTCTTGGCAGTAGGTTACAGCTCAGGTCACTGACAGCAGCATCAGTACTGAATATGTGGTATGAAATAAAGTCTTTGGTATATTTCCCATTTAAGGTTACTTTAGTATATTTACCATTTAAGGTTACTGCTGTCACAGCTCACTCAATTATATATGAATGTGTATGAGCCTCTTTAGGAAATGGCATCAGTGAGTTGCAAGAACTAGTGAAGCTGCCTCTCTGGGCTTAAAAAATATGCACATAAAACCCACAGTACAGTGCAGTCAAGGGTGACACAAAATTATGCTTCCAGCTAAATGAATGAGAATTTCATGACTGAGAACAAGAGTTATAAATTAGCGATCCAAAGTAGAAACAAGATGGTTGCGATAGGAAGTTCACTTAAAATGTTACGGTTCACAAGAACATGCAACTTGGTTGTTTATAGAGGAGAACAACTGCCTTCTTTTCCTTGTGCCTTTGCCCTGCATCTGCACAGAGTCAGTATGGTTATTAACGGATTTGGTATAATTAATTTAAGGGATATCCTGTTGCCACACCATTGCCCCCCCCCCCCCCCCCCCCCCCCCGGATGGAATGAGTGTACCCCCAACTGTCAGCATGTAGAGCGATTCATGTGAAAGTGTGCAAAGGTTTTCGAAATGTTTGGTTTGCAAACTGTGTAACTGAGGCAGGACTTGTTTACAAGCCCAGGATTCACCTAAACAGATGTGGGGAAATGCTTAAAAACCACATCCACGCTGGCGGGCACACCGACCCTCAACATTAATCCTCTGGGCAGATTCGATCCAGGGCCTGCACACCTCACCGGGCAGATTCGATCCAGGGCCGGCACACCTCACCATCTACATACAGCTGTCCAGGTGGGTGCAGGAGGACAAATATATGAACAAGATATTCAATTGTCTGTCATAAATTCAGATCCTGTTAATTAACTTTAGCTTCATGCTCTGCATATCCCCAATTACAAGAAATCCCCACTCTGAAAATGAGGAAGATTGAAGTGTAATTAAGAAGATCCAGGAGGATACACATGGTGATGCATAGTATGTACTTTGAGTTCAGCTCAGTCTTCAAGGATGCCAATACAGTCAAACCACATTACATGGTCAGAGTGCTGCATATCAGAAAGTAGTGCACTTTTTTATAAGAGCAACACTGAAAAAATGTTATAATAATCTGTAAAGTATACATTTTGAGTAGGTACAGTTACAATTTATAGGCTGCAGAGCTTCATTTAACAATAAGTGGCAACAAAAATTTTAGTGTAGAAGATGTAAATTGTGGTGTCACTGCAAGGCACCACACTTGCTCTGTTGTAGGCTTCAAACCAGCCGCGGTCCGTCAGTACATGTCGGACACGCGAGTCACCACTGTCGACGCTAGAAGACCGAGCACCGCCACTTGGCTGGTCTTACTCGACAAGCTAGCGCACTGCCCAGCTCTACAGCCGACTTTAATAGGAATGGTTCACTTGTTATAGCTTCAGAGATCTCATTTGCAGAGACGCTAGTTAGCATAGCCTTCAGCTAAGTCAGCAGCTACGACCTAGCCAGGCGCCACATACAGTTTATGCATTGCCAATTGATCTATATGTGTGAAGCAATCAGAATTGTAAAGTAGTATTCGCAGTTCAGTCTATAACTGCACTTGTAAATATTACTGTACAAAGCCAAGATCGACGTTCATCGCTGATGCTGAATTAAAGCTACGTATTTAATTGTATTTCTCTCTACTTACTTCTAATCACCTAAGATGTTCCAGGTACATCCCGTCAAGTGTAGTTCATTGATCCTCACGTCAGCCTACGTGATCAACGCATGCAATAATGGCCACCCCTTGTGATCAGACTAAGAGTCAAATTGTGTGACTCAGCCAGGTCACCCTTTTTCCATGAGGCCCATAGTTCCGCCTCATACACAACATAAATACGCACAAAAATTCTGAAATTATTTTAGAATCAGACACAAATTCCATATTATTTTATTTATTATTTATTCATGGAAGTCTAACCTGTTATAATTATAAACTCGGGGCACCGGTATTCAGTTCAAAAGTGGAGGTAACAACACTGGTAGTTTGACAGGAATTGCAGAATGTTGAACTTAACCAACTGTTGGAATACATAATGGAAATGAATTATAATATTCACCAACAAATTGATGAATTAAAACCAAAAAAAATTGATGACATTTAATGGCAAATAGAAAATCAAATTAAGAAGAGCAGTCTTGAGTGTGGTGTTGCAGTCACATATGTGGAAAGAACCCATTGATAAATTCATGGAAAATAGGTAGAGTTCCATAATGAAGTTCACAGAGAAGAGAATGAAATAAAGACCAAAAACGAATGTAATCAAAAAACAGAATGAGGAAGCTTGAAAGGATAATAAAACGTAACTTGATTAATTCGAAGACAAAATAAACAAACAATATGCAGAAGCTCCCAAAACTAAAGAGATGTTCAAAAATGAGAAGTCGCTTGTGAATTTTGTAGCTGGTGTACAGGAACAATATACAAACCTGGAAGCCGAAATCAAGAAAGTACAACTGGCCGCTGCAGATAGGAGCCATTGTCAGCCCGAGTTAGATGAGCACCTGTTGGAAAAGAAAATCAATACAACAGTGCAAGAAAAATGTCACTATCTGGTAAGTGCAATTCTAAAGATGGCTGTTGATGTTAGTATTAGTACCTGTAAGTTTCAAGAATACAAACTGACCATGGATCACACTAAGCTGGATTAATGCGACAGTTCAAACAGGTGTTTCTGTCAGTGCACATAGAAAAAGCACAAAATAGATATCTGCATAAACAATTTGGAGGATGGCCCACATACATGGGGTATAAGGTTAGAAAGACAATTTTCCACCACACAGTTCACAGGACAGCTATTAGTAAGTTTCAGATGTGATCCACTACAAAACTGAAGCTATGGAACTGGGATCAAAATTACCAATCCAGAAAGTGAAATGTCGTGTGGCTAGGGCCTCCTGTTGGGTAGACCGTTCGCCTGGTGCAAGTCTTTTGAGTTGACGCCACTTCAGCAACTTGCATGTCAATGAGGATGAGATGATGATGATTAGGACAACACAACACCCAGTCCTTGAGCGGAGAAAATCTCCGACCCAGCCGGGAATCGAACCCAGGCCCCTTGGCATGACATTCTGTTGCACTCATCACTCAACTACTGGGGTGGACCAATCCAAAAAATGAAAGTTGACATTGGATGGGAAATAATGGTCCAACTTTCATGGGAAGAATGGCACCTACTAAGACACTTTCAAGCCAATAACTGAAGCTGAAATAGGTGGAAGCGCATGATTATTCCTTCATGTCCTGGATGTAGAGCAACTGAAGTTATGGAAAATTTTTAACGAATTTAATGAGAGAATCGCCATGACCATCTTTCCACTTACGAATAATAAGTGCAGCTAGAAATAAATGCTAGACATCCCAAACAAAAATTCAGGATGGAGATTTTCTTTTGTCAGTAGTCCCATTTTTAAATGTTGGAGTTGTTTTTTAGGGCACACTAGTCGGTAGACAAGTATTGTTTGGATTTAATTTCCATCAATGGAATTAAGATATACTTTAAAGAAGTTATTGATGATGAATGTGACGACACTTAATAAGTGAGTCCAAGAGTTCTTTATATGAAGACTGGATAGGAAGCTGTAGCTTTGTGTTTTGATGAAAATAGTGACAACTTTATGATAAATCTAAAGAAGCTGCTACAAAGATACAAACAACTCTTGATAAATGGAAAGAGCTTATAGGCTATCAAACAGAAGAACCAAAAATCATTTTACCTTATCGTCAAGAAACATTTTCATATCAACCAGAGTTAATGATATGGCATTCAGGGCTGAGCTGCTGCAGATGGTGGTCATGTATGTTTGAGGTGTGCTTGCTTGTGCTTTTCTGAAGAAGGCTTTGGCCAAAAGCCAGATGTGTAACAGTCTTTTTGATTTGCCTGTCTGGTACACAACATGTCATCTTTACAGGAGCAGCACTGTTTCCATTTACTAATATTGCAGAGTTAATGAAATGGTACTTTTGCAGATTTAAAGTTATTCCACATAAGTGATTGAGGATAAAGTAATATTTAATTCTGTCAGCTAAGAGAGAACCCACAGATCAAGAAATTCAGTGAATGTTCAATCTTGAAATCACAGGGTGATTGGACAGCGAGTACAGCAAACAAATTCATGCTGTTATGCAGCAGTGTGGGTCAGTGAGCATTGTTTTGGATAACAGAGTGATAAACAGAATTATTCTCCTGCAGAGGGCTCTGTCAGATAATTTGAAACAATGACTGAAAAAATTTAATGGAGCTAAATATAGGGTAATTACAAAGCCCATAAAACATCTAATAAAACTGGTATCAGTAAATGGCTAACATAATACAACAAATGAACACATGAAATACAAACTTTTATTTTTACATGGTGTCAGCCAGATGTTTTGGAGAACTGCTGACAGGGATGCCACCAACTGTGGTTGCTGAAAATGGTGGCAAACCAGGAAGAGAATGCATTTTTTGTGCTAGAATTACCAAGTGGTAGTGAGTGTTTAAAGAGCTTTCAGTGCCAAGTTTCACAAGATACCATCAATTTATAAAAGCATAGTGAAGTGGGTTTACAGGCTCCACCAGCAAGGACAAATCAACAAAAATGGTAATATCTATTCTCACCCCCCTAGGAACTGCAGGAATGACAATTTTGTCTAAACTGCACCATCTCACGCCAAGCTGCATCAGCGGTGGAAGAAATCGGAGGAAAATGGTTGGTTGTGCAATGTACAACTTTCAAGCCAACTGAGCATGGGAGAACAGACAGTAGACTGTGTGAGGGCTGTGATGATATGAAGTCCCACAAAGTCTACCTATCGAGATTGTGCACAATTAAACATCGTTCAGCCAACATTTTCCAAAAACTTTCATAAGTGATTGTAAGAGTGAAGCAGTACAAATTCAGTTCCTGCGAGCAAACTGCACCATCTGTAGTTCTGCACTGATATGCAAAATCATCTTGAAAATTATGAATTTGCAAGCAAATTGATATCAAGTGACAAAGTCACTCTTCATCTTTCAAGATAGGTCAGCTGATAAACACACGTGTAGGGGACAGAGAATACACATGCTACTGTCAAACATGTCCAGGATTTCAAGAAAGTCAACATGTTCTGTGCCTTTTGCAACAAGACAATGGACCCTCCTTCTTCACTGAGAGTACTGTAATGTGAAAAGGATGGACACATATTTGCAAACATCATAAAGAAAACTTGTAGAGTTTGTTTTCACATACTGTATCATTTGTCACTTTGCACTTTAAAATTTATCTGCACCATTTTTTTCAAATGTTTCAAACTTTGTAATTACCCTGTATTTAAGTATTTTGACCTTGAGTACTTATTGGCAACTTCTATTGCATGTGGATAGCAGAAAGTGCAAAGAATTTTTACTTAACAGTAAGAGTTGCCAGTTTAAATGATTAAATATGTTTCTGAAGTATTCATGAGAGCTCTGGATCAAGTTGGTCAGAGATTTACTTATTTTTCACTGTTTATGCAGGCGACATTTTAACTGCCACTGAACCACAGATGAACACCTACATGTATTATGTCTTGTATTAGATGATTCAAAAGTAGAATTTGAAAAAAACAAAGTTTTTAGGACATTTAATCATGCCAAAAGGTAGAAACCTGCAACAATAAAAATAAAGAAGACTGAAAATTTTCCAGCGTCTACATGTTGTAAACAATCTCAAACATTCTTAGGATTCACTGGTTTCGACAAACACTTCTTAAGTGTTTACAGTTTGTCACCTCTGCACCCTCATAACTTTTTTAAGAAAGACTGTGTGTGAATACGGGGAGAACAGTAACAGCAAGAATTTGAAGAGATTTGATCTCAGCTACTATATGCTACAATTTTCCATCACATTAATCTGGGTCAGCATATCTACAGTGAGTTGGGTAACTGAATATGGGATAGGCAAAAAGGTCTTCAAAATCTGAGGGACAGAATTTCAAGGAGCACCATGCAGTTGCTATTGACGAAATGGGAAAAGTATATGTTGTGTGTGACAAAACTAATTTTTATCTATTTAGATGGCATACCATGATATGAACAGACCACAAAGCAATGTTGTCATTTCTTATGAAGTGCAAACTCATGCATTGTTGCACAGGACAATGGGAGTTGATACTATAATATGATTTTGAAGTGGAGTATAGTCCCTGAAATGACAACACTGCCCCTGAAGCATTGTCACTCATGCCTACTGAAAGATCTTGGGGAAATTAATACTGCACAACATATGGTCAAAGGAATCTGCCTAAATTAGACTGACAGAATATCACAAGAGAAGGACATACGACGGTCGTCCACAAAATAAGCTCCATTTCTATTTCTATCCACAGCAGTGCTACGGCCGCAGTTCCGAGAATGTGGGGCAGTTACTCTGACTCAGAGAGAAGGCATATACACCATTTTCAGATTGCTGCTGCAGATGTGTGCTTTGTAGTGCTTGTTACAATGTCAGCCATAATTGAAAATGCCGCTGCATGTGAAATCAGATCTGTGATTCGTTTTGTAACTGCAAAGAAAGTTAAACCAAAGGAAATTCATTGGCAAATCTGCGAGGTTTACGGACAAAATGCTACAAGTGATTCAATGGTTAGAAGATGGGTTAGACTATTCAATGAAGGACATGATCCAGTGCACGATGAAGAACAGAGCAAATGTGACCAAACAACTCTTACGGGAATTTCACTGGGACGCATTTGATCATCCTCTGTACAGCCCAGACCTCGCTCCTAGTGACTTTCATCTCTTCTTACACCTAAAATCTGTCCTTGGTGGTCAACACTTCAATGATGATGATGAGCTGAAAGGACATGTTACAACATGGTTGAATACACAGGCGGCAACCTTCTACGAAGAAGGCATACAAAAACTTGTGCCACGCTATGACAAGTGCCTACAAAATTTCGGAAGCTGTGTAGAAAAGTAGTTTAACAGTTATAAAATTTTGTACAATAAATATTTTTTCTGTATCTGAACATGTTTGTTTTATATAACCAAACGGAATTTACCTTGTGGACATACCTCGTAAGAAAGTTATTGAGGAATGTAAATGTAATGAAACACTTGCACGAAAACTTAAACGTAATTAATCAGAATTATGATGACCAATAGAAACTGAAGATTTGAATATATTATTGTAAACACCACAGCATTTTATACCACAGAGCTCAAGTCAGTTCAGATCACCAGGAATCATGTATACCAAAAGTTACTGAAGTATATTACTGTCAGTTACACTTTAGACATAACAAGTGTATTTGGAAGCTGCAAGAACGTGTCACTTTCAGCGACACTGTCAGAAGAGAGCATTCTATTTTAAGAACCAACCTGAGACATTTGCCATAAGACTAAATTCCCCACTGTTGTTGTTGTTGTTGTTGTTGTTGTACTTTTCAGTTTCAAAACTGGTTTGATGCAGCTCTCCGTGCTACTCTATCCCATGCAAGCCTTTTCATCTCTGAACAACTACAGCAACCTCCATTTCTTTTAAGTCTGCTTACTGTATTTATCTTTTGGTCTCCCTCTACAGTTTTTATTCCTCACACTTCCCTCCTGTACTAAATTGGTGAACTCTTGATATCTCAGAACATGTCCTATTAATCGATCCCTTCTTCTGGTCAGGTTGTGCCACAAATTTCTTTTTTCTCCCCTTCTGTTCAGAACGTCCTCATTAGTTATGTGATCTACCCACCTAATCTTTAGAATTACCCTTGTTATGCTTTGGTTGATGCTCATGTTATACCCTCATTTCACACTGTCCATCCTGTTCAACTGCTCTTCCAAGACCTTTGCTGTCTCTGACAGAATCAACATGTCATCGGCAAACTTTAAAGTTTTTATATTTTCTCCCTGGATTTTAATTCCTACCTAAATTCCTTTTTTTCTTGCTTGTCTTCACAGCTTGCTAGCTGTACAGATTGAATAACATCAAGGACAGGCTACAACACTGTCTCATTTCCTTCTCAACCACTGTTTCCCTTTCAAGCCCTCTCGACTCCTATAACTGCTGTCTGGTTTCAGTATAAGCTGTAAATAGCCTTTCGTTCCCTATATTTTACACCTGCTACCTTCAGAGTTTCAAAGGGAGTATTCCAGTCAACATTGTCAAAAGCTTTCTGTAAGTCTACAAACACTATAAACGTAGGTTTGCCTTTCCTTAACCTATCTTCTACGAGAAGTTGTGGAGTCGGTATTGCCTCACATGTTCCGACATTTCTCTGGAATTCAAATTGATCTTTCCCAAGGTCAGCTTCTACCAGTTATTCCATTCTTCTGTAAAGAATTCGTGTTAGTATTTTGCAACCAAGACTTATAAAACTGATAGTTTAGTAATATTCACACTTGTCGGCATCTGCTTTCTTTGGAATTTGAATTATTGGTATTCTTCTTGAAGTCTGAGGGTATTTCACCTGTCTCGTACATCTTGCACACTAGATGGAAGAGTTTTGTAATGGGTGGTTCTCCCACAGCTATCAGTGGTTCTGATGGAATGTTGTCTGCCTCCAGGGCCTTGTTTCGACTTATGTCTCCAATCTCATCTTCATCTGCATAATCTTCCATTTCCATAATAATGCCCTCAAGCACAATGCTCTTGTATAGACCCAATATATAGTCCTTCCACCTCTCTGCTTTCCCTTCTTTGGTTAGGACTGTTTTTCCATCTGAGCTCTCGATATTCATACAGGTTGTTCTCTTTTCTCCAAAGGTCGTTCTAACTTTCTTGTAGGCAGCATCTATCTTACCCCTAGTGACATATGATTCTACATCCTTTCATCAATTAAATTAAATATCTCTTCTGCTACCAAAGGATTTTTACTAGCTCTTGTCTTTTTGGCTACTTGATCCTCACTGCCTTCACTATTTCATCCCTCAAAGCTATCCATTCTTGTTTTACTGCATTTATTTCCCCTTTTCTTGTCAATTTTCCCTAATGCTCCCTCTGAAACACTCTAAAACATCTGTTTCTTTCAGTTTATCCAGGTCCCATCTCCTCAAAATTCCTACCTTTTTGCAGTTTCTTCAGTTTTAATCTACAGTTCACAACCAACAAATTGTGACCAGAGTCCAAATCTGCTCCTGGAAATGTCTTACAATTTAAAATCTGGTTCCTAAGGCTCTATCTAACCATTACATAATCAATCTGAAACCTTCTGATGTCTCCATATCTCTTCCAAGTGTTCAGCCTTCTCTCATGATTCTTAAACCAGGTGTTAGAGATAATAAAACTGTGCTCTGTGCAAAATTTAACCAGGTGGCTTCCTCTTTCATTCCCTTCCCCCAGTCCATATTCACCTACAATTTTTCCTTCTCTTCCTTTTCCTACTATCAAATTTGAGTCACCCATCACTATTACATTTTCATCTCCCTTAACTACCTTACCAATTTCTCTGAGCTCATCACACATTTCTTCAATCTCTTCATCATCTGCAGAGCTAGTTGGCACATAAACCTGAACTACTGGGGGTGAGTGTGGGCTTCCATCTTGGCTACAATAATGTGTTAACTATGCCGTTCATTAGTAGCTTACCCGCATTCCTACTTTCTTATTCATTATTAAACCTACTGCGGCATTACCCCTATTTGCTTTTGTATTTATGATCCTGTACTCACCTGACCAGAAGAACTTCACAAATTCCCACAATATCTAACTACACAATGTGAAGGTTTTAAGCATCACATGCTCCTGAATTTGGTTCTCAAGCCTTTGACACTGCACCACTTTGCTTGGTTCTATCCCTTCAGGAATGTTCCTAGCATGGCAGAATCAAAATAGGTTAAGCACTTCATCAATGCAATAAAACTAAGTAGTATATTTTCAGATAATCAATCATATATTGGGTTAAAGGAATGGAAAGCTCTACTAGAAGAAAACAATGCAAATCAAATTTAAGTTTCAACATACCAACCATGAATGAATCAAACAAAATGAATTAGAATGTTAGTGCAACTCCGTAAAGTACACTGTGGGAAACCAAATAAGAGTTGAACCAAAAAGTCACCAGAGTCTGAAGATGTAATAATCTTTTTAATTGCAACATTTTCACCTTTGACTAATTTTTTCACTTTAAATGACATTTTTGCCTTTGCATGTATTTTTCATTTCAGTTACTACAACTGTAATTTCAAACTTACGGTCATTTTCAATAGTACGATTTCATGTTCATGCAAAGATCAAAAATTTCAAAAGTCTTTTGACATACAGAAACAGCTTTTCAGCTGTACTTGCACACAGTTCAAATAGTTGTTTCCAACAACATTTCCATAACATCTATACAAATTTTAGCAGACGACCATACTGATGTTTACATTTTCACAATACTACATATAGTAGTTGGCTCTATCCACATTAACACTCGTCAGAAGCTGTTGTAATATAAATTTAACCTGCTTTAATACTGTTTGTAAAAGGACCTGTTATATTTACGTTATGTGTAGTATACAACATTTACACAAAGTTATTGCAATTTCTGAGAAATGTTAGTTACTACTGATTTTTATGTCAAATGGGTAAGTCAGTGAAATGTTGTTGATATGATGCATATGTTTAGGTTTGATTTTTATGTGCCTGGGCTTGTGAACTACACTCGTTTTTTAGGTTCATCTTTTGTGGAGTTCTCTTGGAAATGATTCGCATATATTTTTGAAAGGTTTTACACTGGCTTTAGTTATGCATGTCACAGACTTCATACACACGGGTATTGTTTACAAATCAGAGTTCCCCTTAGAACCTACTTCCTAGACAGTAAGTGTTGTTTCCATTCTGTGATCTGTCAAATTTTATACCGACTTACGTATGTACAAAGGCATTAATATTTGTTTACACACTGTGATTTGTTACAACTAATACTGACAGCTTTACCATTCAAACTTAGTGGACTGGTTTAGATACTTTTGTGTTAGGTATACTACATTTACAAAACTTAAATATACCACACCATTCTCAATATATTCATGGTTTCACTGTAGTATTGTGTAATTTGTCTTGGATCATTATTATTCTTTCTAGGAGTTGATTTTTCTTTTTCTTTGCTTTCTCACCTTGGATCTTCCATCTCCATGAGACTCCAAAGCTCAAATTTTTAAGAGTTTCAGAGATATAAGGTTACTGTTCTTACAGTTTGCTACTTTGTTCATGTTTTTGTTCAAGCCTCTTTAGGTAATAGCATCAGGAAGAACAAGAAACTACCTCTCTGGACACAACAATGGGTTTTCCATACACAGTGTTTGAGTGTACTTGAGAACAAGAGTTTGTTTATTGCAGTAGTCATGGTCCAAGACGTGTACACATGCAGAATTATTCTTGCAGTTATCGTAATGAGAATAATTTTATAAGTGACGACAAGGCTTACAACATAGCTGTTCAAGACAGAAGCAAAACAGTTGTTATAAGAAATTTATGTGAATGTTATACGACAACAGGAATGTGCAAGTTGTTTGTTTATAAATGGTCGCAAGACAATGCAAACAATCAACAATAAATTTGATTGTTCATCATAAATTCTAACCTTCTTAATGAACTTTACCTTCACAGTCTTCATATCCTCAGCCTGGAAGGAGGAGCTGGGGAGTAAGCAAGAAATGTGATGAGGCTTTCAAAACACAATTAATACATGGACCTGATATACTGCTATTATTTGTCTGCCTCCAACGCTTTACTAGAGACCAAGGCAGTGCAACACCACATCACTCCAAAATTATAATGAAGTATTAAATCAAAATGTGAGACATATGCCTGGTGCTCACATTCCCCCTGTCTTAGCCATATTGAATGTCTGAAAGGCAATAATGAGTGATGTGGGCATCATGTGTTCCAAGCCCTTTAAGTTCGGCACAATTTTCTTAGTGATAGAAGGTGGTTCACAAAGGCTATTACTGTCTTGTACACATCATTTCATGAGGGTTTGCAATGACCATCAATTCTAAAGATATGCTACACATTACAAACCTACCAAACGAAAGCGTTGGTATGTTGATCGACACACAAATAAACACAAACACACACACAAAATTCAAGCTTTCGCAACCCATGGTTGCTTCATCAGGAAAGAGGGAAGGAGAGGGAAAGACGAAAGGATGTGGGTTTTAAGGGAGAGAGTAAGAAGTCATTCCAATCCCGGGATCGGAAAGACTTACCTTAGGGGGAAAAAAGGACAGGTATACACTCGCACACACGCACATATCCATCCGCACATATACAGACACAAGTGTGTATATATATATATATATATATATATATATATATATATATATATATATATATATATATATATATATATATATATATATATATATATATATATGCTTGTTCTGCAGGTTCAGAATTTTATTCTTCACAACTGGCTACGTTTTGTGTGTATGAAGGAAAATATCAAGGTGACCCATCTTTCAGATTCCATCTTAAAATGCATCATTTTTCATATTTGAGAAAGGCATGGACTCATCACCTCCCATGGGACAACATCTAGCCATTACTTCACTGTACTGTAGAATAGCTGCAGCTCTTAAAACATCTTTATCATCATCCTCCTCCTCAAATTCCTAGGAAGGTACATTGGTTACTTACAAAAAATAATGTGTTCCCTGTAAGTTCACAATCAAATGATGGCTTACATTTATTTGTAAGAAGATTACTTTAAATTATTCAATAAAAGTTACATAGACTATGAAAATAGTGTTAGAAAGAAACCAAGTATGTCAGCCCAAATTGCTGATATAAGCTGTTTCTAAACCACACACTAACTTATGTCTCAAAATTGAGACAAGATTCTTAAAAGGCTATGCATTTCCCTACTGGGAACCTTCCACCGTAGCCAAGATTGCCAATATACATCTGAGCAGTGGCATTCAACTCAAAATAAGCTGGTTCAAATTCTGGTAGTGGTTGAAATTTTCAGAGGCAGTATTTGGCTGGCAAGGGGAAGAGGAGTGGAGTGCAAAACTTCTGATCACTAGTCTTTAAGCTAATGTCCTAGATTAAATTCCAAACCTCTGTGCAGTGTTTCATGAAGTGAGGGCATGTGACACTGTTGATGGTGATCCATGGACATTAAGCTCAGCAGCCCCCCAGATGCTATTTGAGAGAAGTAAGCTATGTGCTGGTATCAGACTTCAGACCCTCTCCCTTCTCTCATCATCATCATCATCATCATCATCATCATCATCATCATCATCATCATCATATCATCATATCATCATCATACATCCATCACACTCGACTCAAACTCTACAGCTCAGCATTTCACACAACTCTCACATAGCCACAAGGAAAGGGGCCAATGCAGGTGGAGAAGGAACACATTTTCTGGCAGGCAGTTTAACCCATCCTGTGGGATATCCCAGCCAACAATGCCATATAACATTTATATCTGTATTCTAGTGGGAGTAGCCCACAAACAGCATATAACTGCAATCAAGTTCCTTTGCACACACAGTTTTTATGTATCTGAAAATTTTAAAGTTTGCTGTGCTAATAAATAAGATATAAGTTCATTCAGTTAGATATATCCATTCTCACTATTACAGGGAAACTACACCAACACACACTTAGTGCTCCTAGTATTCCAATAATTCATACAACAGTACTTGTGATACTGACTGGAGGAAACAGTAGTCAGTAAAAACAGTTTGCCAGCACTACAAAAAATTAGAGCATTAGCTGCAAAAACTACTGTTGTAGTCAAACCTTTCTCTTTATATACTATTTACCAGTGTACTCTACCAATTCTCTGTTTGTTAAACACAGGGCTGCAAAAGCTATCTTAAAAAATAACAAACTCAATATTCAGCAGTTTGCAGTTAGTTAATGCAATGTGTTTTATAAACATTCTTAACATTCATATAGTTACCTTGGCATGGAAGCCTCTGCCATCCATAGCAAGTCCATATTGCATGCAAGAATTGGGATGTGTGGATACTGTACAGCCGAAGGAGGCATTTCAGCGTATCCCTTTGACAAAAGTCCATCCACTATTAACTGTAAGGATGTCTCCCATCTAACCGGTTCTCCTAACAAAACTATTGCATCTATGGGTTTCATTGATTTTCCAAGCTGGCTAAACTGTGAACCCAACAAATTTGCAAAGTTAGTGTTTCATGTATATTAATTTAATTTTAATAAAGCACACTAATTCCAGTGGTAAGGTCCACTGCTCACACATATTATAAAATTACAGATTAAGCTGTACACTATGCAATAATGTAATTGCACAAACTTATTAAACATATCTATAAACAGCCAGACAAAACAAATCCATAAATGTGTTATTTCTCAGAGGTAAAGTAATTAAAAAGTATCATTTTAGCATACATCCACAGATCATATCCTCGCTCTCTTCCTCCACTCAAAGCAATGACACCTAAAACATGTATAACAGTTATTAGTGTGAGACGGCACTGTTTTATAGATAGAAAGCTTTAACATTAGGCTGATGTATCATCATATTTACACATCCAAATTGAAAGGTTCCTGACCAGATGTTAAGCATCATGTCAAATATATGGACTATAAATCCAGCCTTCCACAGTTGTAATGGTGTAAGTCCATGTAACCACTGGGTAGTTTACAACAGATCCCTACTGTAACTACCACACCTACATGTGAAGACCTCTGTACTGGGGAACTTGTGCACCAATGGAGTTTGCTAAAAACCAATGAAGTTACAGGATTTCTGATATCAGGCCTATGCTAAGATGATCTGACCTACATTAGGGATGCACTAACCAAGCCACACAATAGCCAACCATTAGCAAATCTCACCTATAAAAATTAATCAAATGATCTCATAAGCAATCATTTAATTTCAAGTTTTAGCTTGAGATGATTAGCAGGCAATGTTTCTCCCAATATTTCAATGGGTAGACATTTCTTCAGTTTCATGCACTAAGGCCAGTTATGGAGTGAAGTAGTGCAGTGGTTAAGACACTGGACTCACATTCAGGGGGAACAGATTATTAATCACCTCCCAACCAACAAAAAGAGCGTAAAGAGAGCAATGAGAGAAGCATTCAACGAATTCGAACATAAAACATTGGCAAACAATCTAAACAAGAACCCTAAAAAGTTTTGGTCATATGTAAAATCGGTAAGCGGATCTAAATCCCCTATTCAGTCACTCGTTGACCACGATGGCACCGAAACAGAGGACGACCGAAGAAAGGCAGAAATACTGAATTCAGTGTTCCGAAACTGTTTCACTGCGGAAAATCGTAACACGGTCCCTGACTTCAGCCGTCGCACGGACGCCAAAATGGAAAATATTGAAATAAACGATATCGGAATTGAAAAACAACTGCTATCACTTAGTAGCGGAAAAGCATCCGGACCAGACGAGATACCCTTAAGATTCTACAGTGATTATGCTAAATAACTTGCCCCCTTTCTATCAGCAATTTATCGTAGATCGCTGGAAGAACGTAAAGTACCTAGCGACTGGAAGAAAGCGCAGGTCGTTCCCATTTTCAAGAAGGGTCATAAATCAGATGCGAATAATTATAGGCCTATTTCGCTTACGTCAATCTGTTGTAGAATAATGGAACATGTTTTGTGTTCTCGTATTATGACGTTCTTAGATAATACAAATCTCCTTCATCATAACCAACATGGATTCCGCAAACAGAGATCATGTGAAACTCAGCTCGCCCTATTTGCCCAAGAAATTCACAGTGCCGTAGACACTGGCGAGCAGATTGATGCCGTATTCCTGGACTTCAGGAAGGCATTTGATACGGTTCCGCACTTACGTTTAGTGAAAAAAATACGAGCTTACCGAATATCGGACCAGGTTTGTGATTGGATTCAGGATTTCCTAGAAGAAAGAACACAACATGTCATTCTTAACGGTTCAAAATCTGCAGATGTAGAGGTAATTTCGGGAGTACCGCAGGGAAGCGTGATAGGACCTTTATTGTTTACAATATACATAAATGACTTAGTTGACACCATCGGTAGCTCCGTGAGGCTATTTGCAGATGACACGGTTGTCTACAAGAAAGTAGCAACATCAGAAGACTCGTACGTACTCCAGGAGGACCTGCAGAGGATTAATGCATGGTGCGACAGCTGGCAGCTTTCCCTAAACGTAGATAAATGTAATATAATGCGCATACATAGGGGCAGAAATCCATTCCAGTACGATTATGCCATAGGTGGTAAATCATTGGAAGCGGTAACGACCGTAAAATACTTAGGAGTTACTATCCGGAGCGATCTGAAGTGAAATGATCACATAAAACAAATAGTGGGAAAAGCAGGCGCCAGGTTGAGATTCATAGGAAGAATTCTAAGAAAATGTGACTCATCGACGAAAGAAGTAGCTTACAAAACGCTTGTTCGTCCGATTCTTGAGTATTGCTCATCAGTATGGGACCCTTACCAGGTTGGATTAATAGAAGAGATAGACATGATCCAGCGAAAAGCAGCGCGATTCGTCATGGGGACATTTAGTCAGCGCGAGAGCGTTACGGAGACGCTGAACAAGCTCCAGTGGCGGACACTTCAAGAAAGGCGTTACGCAATACGGAGAGGTTTATTATCGAAATTACGAGAGAGCACATTCCAGGAAGAGATGGGCAACATATTACTACCGCCCACATATATCTCGCGTAATGATCACAACGAAAAGATCCGAGAAATTAGAGCAAATACGGAGACTTACAAGCAGTCGTTCTTCCCACGCGCAATTCGTGAATGGAACAGGGAAGGGGGGATCAGATAGTGGTACAATAAGTACCCTCCGCCACACACCGTAAGGTGGCTCGCGGAGTATAGATGTAGATGTAGATGTAGATTTAAATAATCATTGTACACCTAAGCTCTTCTCATAACTGATCCTTGTCTACAGAAAAAGAATATGGGATTTGTGGATAACCCTCAAAACAAGTATATTCACTATCCCCAAACTTGTTTCAGCAATAATTCATCACCATAAATAGATTTTTTTATTCATTTTCTTTTTTTATTCCTTCCATGCCTCAACATTAATAACATTGTATTTCTTTATACAACAATGTGGTAAGACAATGGACTCTCCTTCAGGACAGCTTTCAAATCCCTATCTTGTAATACTGGAATGGTTCCGTTGAAAGGGCATGGCCCATTTCTTTTCCCAATCTGAGCTTGTGGCCCATCTCTAATCAAAACATAATCAATGAAGCAATACACACTAAGCTTCCCATTATCATGGATCTTGCTGAGGTGAAATGGATTCTGTGCCTCAATGGTACAGATATAGCCATACCACAGATGCAACAACAATGGAGGGGGTATCTGTGGAGAGCCCTGACTAACTTACAGTTTCTGAACAGGAACAGCAGCCTTCTCAGTATTTACAGGGTACTAGTCTGGATGATTGACTTATCTGGTCTTGTAATATTATCCAAGATTGCTTTGCTACATTTCTACTGCAAATAGTTGAAAGCATGGAGAAACTACAACCATCAAATATTTCAAGGCTGTGGATTCCTACTGTATGGCTTGACGATGATGGCATCATCTTGTGTAAAATAATACACAGATAAAATAATCCACCTATTTGGAGCTCCACACGGGGACTGCTCGTGAGGATGTCACCATCAAGAAAGTTAAAATTAGTGTTCTGTTGGTCAGAGTGTGGAATGCTAGATCCCTTATGCAGGTACATAGGTTACAGAATTTAAAACGAGAAATGGCTAAGTTTTAAGCTACATATGGTGGAAATTTGTAAAGTGTGGTGGTAACAAAAAACTGTACTTCTGGTCAGGTGAGACAGGTTTATCAACACCTCATCAAAGAGGGGTAATACAGGAGTAGCTAATACTGGATAAGAAAAACAAGGAAGTAGGTAAGTTACTATGAACAACGCCATGAACATATAATCATAGCCAAAGTGGATATGAAGCAAACAATTACCACAGGAGTACATGTTTATATTCCTATTAACTTCAAAAATGACGAGATTGAAAGAATATTTATTGAGATAAAAGAGATTATTTACATAGTTGAAGTCCTGAAACAAAAATTTTTTTGTTATGTGTGACTGGAATTCGATAGTAAAAAAAATGGAAGAGGGAAAACATAGTAGGAGAACATGAATGGGGGGAAATGAATGAAAGAGCTCCCTGACAGCAATGATTAAACTGCGTACCATTTGTAATTCTAACACTTGCTTGAAGAACCATGGGAGAAGATTGTACGTGTGGAAGATACCTGGAGGTATGTTACATAATGGTAAGAAAGAGATTTCAAAACCAGATTTTAAACTGCAAAACATTTCCAGGTGCAGTTGTGGACTCTGGTCACAACTGACTGCTTATGAACTGCAGATTAAAACTGAAGAAACTGCAGAAAGGTAGTAAATTAAAGAAATGGAATCTGGATAAACTGAAAGAGCCAGAGACTGGTGAGAGTTTCAGGAGATCATTAGATAACAATTGACTGAAACAGGAGAAAAGAGTTCAATAGAAAGTGAATGGGCAGTATTTAGAGATGGAATATTGAAGGCCCAGTAGAAATTCATGGACAACACACAATTTAACTGATGAATGGCAGAAATATAAAAAAAATGCAGCAAATAAAGCAGACAAAAAGAAATACAGACAGTTAAAAGATGAGACACACAGAGTTGACCAACAAAAGGAGAAAGTGTAAAAATGCAGCAAATAACCTAGGTAAAAGTGATTGCTATTATCTAAAAAGTGGGATTGACAGTGAGTACAAAATGGCAAAGCAGGAATGGCTAAAAGTTAATTAAGTATGTATGACTCTGGGAAAGACAGATGCTGCCTAGAGGAAAATTCACAAAACTTTTGGAGAAAAGAGCAGCAGCTGTATGAATATTTAGAGCTCACAATGAATCCCTTGAGTGCAAGGTCACAAAAGGCCAGTGATGTTTACAGCATTCGACATGCCACAATTGTCTGCCATGCAACCATAATATTGGCTGCTAATGGCAACACAGGGCCAGACTGGAGGTATCCAATGGTGAGCACAGCATCACAGAATGAGGCTATAAAGCATAGCTGAACAGCTTAGTCAATGAGTACTTCACAACTGTGCTACAGTGCTAGTGCTACTGCTACTGACACAAAGCAAAGCAATGGCAATGATAAACAAAGCAAACATTGTATTACATCTGCAGCTAAATCTCAGAAGATAGCCAGTTTCGCAATAAGCTCCACAACAGACTATTTTGCATTTCCAGAATGAGATTTCACTCTGCAGCGGAGTGTGCACTGATATGAAATTTCATGGCAGATTAAAACTGTGTGCCAGACTGAGACTCAAACACAGGACCCTTGCCTTTCATGGGCAAGTGCTCTACCATCTGAGATACCCAAGCCCGACTCACGCCCCGTCCTCACAGCTTCAATTCTGCCAGTACCTTGTCTCCTATCTTCCAAACGTTTTGTTTCGCATTTATTACATGCCTTCACAATCCATCAGTTCTCATCACCCCATTACACCAACATGATTCTATATGCATTCTTTAAGGGTGGATACTTAGCTGAACGTCCTGCACAGTTTGTAACTCCCAAGGAGTTCACCTTCGTTCTTGATGGTGTGAACACTGGTGATCACTGTGGTGCAGCATTTTTCATTTAGTGTTCGTGGTGCACGTTAATGGTTTGTTTCGAACATTTATTGAATGTTGATGACATCTATTTTGTGAAGTGTAATACATATATCCACAGAAAGTTGATCTGTGCACCTCTCGGACACTCATTTTCTGTTGTCCTCCAGATGCGCATAGTGCTAACATTTCTGCTGTCACAATTGCAGGAGAGCTTCTGTTAAGTTTGGAAGGTAGGAGACGAGGTACTGGCAAAAGTAAAGCTGTGAGGACGGGGTGTGAGTCGTGCTTGGGTAGCTCAGTCGGTAGAGCACTTGCCCGCGAAAGGCAAAGGTCCCGAGTTCGAGTCTCGGTCCTGCACACAGTTTTAATCTGCCAGGAAGTTTCATAATAATTACTGTTTCAAAGAAGGCAATTCCAGACAGGTGTGAAAATCAGAGAACCATCAGTGTAATAAGTCATGATTGCAAAGTACTGATCCACATTGCTTAAAGAAGAATGGAATGACTTAGAGAAGCCAACCATGAGGTAGATTATTTTGGGTTCCAGAGACGTGTAGGAACACACGAGGTGACATTCATCCTACAACTTATCTTAGAAGATAGATAGAAAAAAGGTAAATCTATGTTCACAGCACTTTTTCACTATGTTGACTGGGATACACTTAAATACTGAAGGCAGCGGGGATGAAAGATTGCATGCCTAATGAAGAGGTACTGAAATGAATTGGAGAGAGAAGCTTATTGCATAATTTGACTAAAAGAAGGGATTGGCTGATATTACACATCCTAAAGCATAAAGGAATTGTCAATATAGTAATGATGGGATGTGTGAGGAGATGCCAAAGCCTGACTACAATCAGCAGTTTTAAACAGATGTGAGTTGAAGTAGTTATGAAGAGATGAAGAGCCTCGCAGAGGATAAACTAGAATGCAGAGAATGCTTTCGTCGTTCGTCCAAGCCTCGCGCCTCAGTAGTGTGTTTACATTTTGCGGCGTGCACTGCAGCTGTAGCAGTTATAAGCTAAGTACTGACAAACTTATTTGTGCTCTGTAATACAGTTATTAAATTTAATAGATTTCAGCGGTGTTGCGTGCCGTTTGTGGCGAAATAATGACTTAATAAACCTTTGTAATCGTTCGCTTGCTGTGTTTTAGAGAGTTTTCAGTATGTTGAAGTCGTTAGTAATTTTCGTGCTTTAGCTTTCAATTGACGTTTATTATTCTTTCTAGCGAAATATTTCAGTAAAATTTTCATATAGTGTTTTAACTTCGCTTAGTGTTACAGTGGTAGTTTTAATTTTTTGGTTGTAGCTAATAATTTTGTGAAGTTTTGCTGGTATTGGCATCGGCTGTGTTGTAGTAGAATTAATACAAGTAGCTGCTTACTTAGTAGGCAGAGAATTTCGAGACCATTATTGTTAGTTCTTAAATAGTTCTACTGGTGTAACTGAACTTTGGTAACGTAGACATAGTTTTTTTTTCAGTAACTGTAAAATTTACCACGAGTGAAAAGTGTGGGCTCTGTCGTAGGTTTGTGAGTAGTGGATTACGGTGTGGGATTTGTTCAAAGTATTTTCATTGGAGGGAATGCAGTGGGGAAGCCAGTGGTCATTTTAGGGAGATCCTCTCCAGGGAATGTAGAATCTGTAGTAGAAACAAGTTAATAGAGGAGCAGGAGCGTAAGATCTGTGCCCTTCAGGTGCAGTTACAATGCGCAAAGGAGGAACTAGATAGTTTGAGGAGGGTGAAGGGTGGTGGGGAATGGGAACTGGCAGTTGGCAAGAAGGTAGCTACGAAGAGGAGGTACTCAGACAGTTTTACTTTGCATACATGCAATAGATATGACCAACTGCCAGAGTTGAGTGGAGAGGAGCCTCGTGTAGCCGTAGATGTAGGTAGCTTGCAGCAGTCCTCAGCAATTAGGAGGCCTAGGTTAGTTGCAAAGTCTAGCAGAAAGAAGGTTCTACTGCTAGGTAATTCCCACAGTAGAGGTGTGAGCCAGCAGTTGCAGGAAATGTTGGGGAGTGAGTACCAGGTCACCAGCATTGTGAAGCCTAGTGCAGGGTTGGCTCAGGTGACTGAAAGCATAGGGGAGTTATGTAAGAATTTTACAAAAGAGGATCAGGTAGTGATAGTGGGTGGAGCAGGGAAGTCTCGAGAGGGACGGGGAATATGATGTCAGTGGTGACTTGGTTAAGATAGCTACTCAAACTGGTGGTACTAATGTGCATTTCGTGCAACTGTTTCAGCGTCATGATCAGCCTCACCTTAATGCGGCTGTTAGGCGCGTTAATGTGGGGCTGGGGAGGGCACTGATGGTGGAGGGCATGGATCACATCTCAGTGGTGCCAGTTGGCTCTATCGGTAGATGGGGTTTCACTAGGCATGGCCTGCACCTCAATAGGTATGGGAAGGGGAGGCTGGCTAAGCTTATAGGTGACAGTGTAGTGGGTGGTGGCGGTAGTGGTAGTGGTATCTCTCATGGAAAAATTCCTATAGTAGTTGGTGTTAGAGCTGCACCTTTTTTTAGACTGAAGTCTGCTGATAGGTATACCTGCTTAAAGGAAGTGCCTCTAACTAAGCGCTCACCTCCAGAGGATGTAATATTTCCAAGTAGAGAAGGAATTAGCATATTTCATCAAAATATAAGAGATAAAGTTAGTGAACTGCTCATAGATGTTAACTCTGAAATTATTGGTATATCACAGCACCACTTAAATAATTTGATAATTCAGAGGCTTCCTTTACCAGGCTGGCTGTTTCTCAAGGAGTTCCTTGCGGGGTGGGGGAGTGGCTCTGTACATAAAAAACAGTATTTCATTTGAGTCCATAGACATATCATGACACTGCACTGAACAGATATTTGAAAGTTGTGCAGCATTAGTTGAATTTAGTGAAACTAAACTTCTAATTGCTGTTGTTTATAGGTCCCCTAACTCCGACTTCAGAGCATTTTTGCTTAAGCTAGAGAGGGTTCTTGATTCACTTTGTAGGAAGTACCAGAAAGTAGTTCTATGTGGTGACTTCAATATTAATTTTGTACATGATTATGCAAGAAAAAGGATGTTGGTAGATCTCCTAAATTCATATGATCTGATGCAAACTGTGTTTTTTCCAACTAGGGTGCAGGGGAACAGTAGCACAGTCATAGACAATATTTTTATTCATTCTTCATTACTGGATGGGAATTCTGTTAGTAAAAGGGTGAATGGCCTTTCAAGACCATGATGCACAAATTTTAACACTAAAAGGTTCTTGTACTCTAACCAATGTCGTATTCAATTACAAACTACGTAGGAAAGTTAATCCAACAGCAATAGAGAGTTTTTAAAAACTTGTCAAGGAACAAGAGTGGCAAGATGTTTATAGTGCCGATAATATAGATGATAAATACAATGCTTTCCGTAACACATTTCTCATGCTCTTTGAGAGTTGCTTTCCATTAGAACATTCTAAACAGGGTACTAGCAGTAATGGACAGCCCAGTTGGCTGACTAGTGGGATAAGGATATCATGTAGAATAAAGCGGGGATTATACCAAAATGTTAGAAGTAGTCACAATCAAACTACAGTAGCCCATTACAAACAGTACTGTAAGGTGCTTAAGAATGTTATTAGCAAGGCAAAAAGTATGTGGTATGCAAATAGAATAGCTAATTCACAGGATAAAATTAAAGCCATATGGTCTGTTGTGAAGGAAGTGTCTGGTCAGCAGTACAAGGTTGACGATATAAAGTCAGTTTGCAGTAAAAATATTTCTGTTACTGATAAATGAGATATATGTACAGTATTTAACAACCATTTTCTGAGCATTGCTGGTGCATTAAATAAAAATTTAGTATCTACAGGAAATCATACAAATTTCTTAGCAAATGCCTTTCCGAGATTGACGTCTGAAATACTCCTCTGCGATACAGACAAGAGGGAGATTGAGACAGTAATCAAGTAAGACTAATGACTCTCATGGTTATGATGGAGTGTCTAGTAGAATATTAAAGTACTGTGCTGCACATGTTAGCCCTGTATTTAGCCATATTTGTAATTTTTCCTTTAGCAATGGTCAGTTTCCTGAGCGATTAAAGTATTCTGTAGTAAAGCCGCTTTATAAAAAGGGATAATGTAGATAATTTTAGACCTATTTCTATGCCATCAGTGTTTGCAAAAGTTATCGAAAAGGCTGTGTATGTAAGATTAATTGATCATTTTATATCACGCGATTTGCTATCAAATGTACAGTTCAGCTTTAGAAGTCATTTGACAACTGAAAATGCTATATTCTCTTTTCTCTGTGAGGTACTGGATGGGCTAAACAAAAAGTTTCGAACACTTGGCGTATTTTTTTACTTAAAAAAGGCATTTGACTGTGTTGATCACACAATATTGCTACAGAAGTTGGACCATTACGGAATAAGGGGAGTAGCTCACAATTGGTTCACCTCTTACTTTAGCAACAGGCAGCAAAAGGTCATTATTCACAATGTTGGTAACGGCTGTGATGTGGGATCTGAGTGGGGTACTGTCAAGTGGGGGGTGCCCCAGGGATCAGTGTTGGGGCCGCTCCTTTTCATTATTTATATAAACGATATGCCCTCTAGTATTATGGGTAACTCTAAAATATTTCTGTTTGCTGATGACACTAGCTTGGTAGAAAAGGATGTTGTGTGCAACACTGACTCGGTTTCAAGTAGAGCAGTACATGACCTCAGTTCATGGCTTGGAGAAAATAAACTAACGTTAAATCACAGTAAGACTCAGTTTTTACAGTTCCTAACACACAACTCAACAAAACCTCACGTTTTAATCTCACAGAACAGGCATATGATTAGTGAAACTGAACGGTTCAAATTCCTGGGTGTTCAGATGGATAGTAAGCTGTCGTGGAAAGCCCACGTTCAGGATCTTGTTCAAAGACTTAATACTGCCATTTTCACTATTCGAACGGTATCGAAAGTGAGTGATATTTCGACATGTAAATTAGTCTACTTTGCTTATTTTCATTCACTTATGTCGTATGGTATTATGTTTTGGGGTAACTCTTCCCATTCTAGAAGGATATTTTTGGCTCAGAAATGGCCGGTTCGGGCAATAAGTGGTGTGAGTTCACGAACCTCTTGTCAACCTCTTTTCACGAGTCTGGGTATTTTGACATTGGCCTCTCAATATGTATATTCCTTATTGTCGTTTCTTGTTACCAATATTGGTTTATTTCCAACAATAAGGAGCTTTCACTCGGTTAACACTCGGCAGAAATCAAACTTCCATTTGGATCGGACTTCCTTAACTCTTGTGCAAAAAGGTGTGCAGTATACTGCTGCATCCATTTTCAATAAGCTGCCACTCGAATTCAAAAATCTTCGCAGTAAGCCACGCGCTTTCAAATCAAAACTGAAGAGTTTCCTCATGGGTCACTCCTATTCTGTCGAGGAGTTCCTTGAAAAATTAAGATGATTCTCATTGTATTGCTGATAGCGTTTGCTTAAACTTGTGGACTGATTCTCTTTCAGGTTCATGAACATTTATTTTTATCTGTTATTACTTTTTATGTTGTAAGTTCATGTACTGACACGTTCCATGACCTTGGAGATTTGCTCCTCAATTTGGTCCTACGGAACTTGACATTTAAATAAATAAAAAGTATATAAATTGGAAGATCACAACAATAGTACAGTCAGTTTTATTACGATTGGAGTTCTCAACCAACTACTCCATTTGATCAAACCATTCACGTATGCCCTTTGATGTATGGATGGGAGCATTATCTATTTTAAACTACAACCCATAATGATGGCACAGATTGAGTAGCAATGTATTTTTCTATATGGCTAAATGCACTAATACCAGATTGATTTGTGTGTGTGTGTGTGTGTGTGTGTGTGTGTGTGTGTGTGTGTGTGTGTGTGGAGGGGGGGAGATTTATCTGCTATTTTCCAGTTCCACATTTCCACAGGACTACCCCAACATATTACCTGATTTTTCACTTGGTAAAAAGCTCTTGTACTGCAGTGGAGTTCACTGTGATATGTTTCATGGCACTAACAGGCAGCAAAAGTTCCAGTTTCATTATCCTCACATTATGCACTTCACTTTGCCAAATGAATTCAAATAAAACACTTCCAGACGAATGTTACATGTCCCAACATCACTTTCAGTTGCCAAGCAAATGTCTAGGACTACATTCTATAGAGAAACTTGCTGCTCACAACAAGTCTTACAAGGAGAGGTCCCCAGTGGCAGGATAGACTTCTTGAAACCATATGTATAGTGATTTAGGTTTAAGAGCCCAGGTACCACACCCTGCAGCCATTCATCCTAGTAGACCAGCATTTGTAATTGATGAAAAAAATTCTGGAATTTTGCTTGATGCTCAATAACATTGAAAAAGTCAAATTACAAAACCTGGTTGTGTGGTGTAATGGACAGGATAATAGCTTCACATACAAGAGGTTGTGGGATTGAATCTCATCAAGTACACTAATTTTTTTATCTTTAAATCTTTATTGAAATGACTTTGATCATCATTTTTACTCGATTAATCAGTTCAAATGTAATTTTTTATTTCTATGCCTTTGTCACAATATTTTAATCACCATATGAACTTTTTTCATTTGTTTCATTTTTCTTAATATCATTATTTTTTCAATCATAATTTTTCTGAATATGAATTTAACTATATTTATCTATCATAACATTCAATTATTTGAAAATTCTGATCCATCAGTTAAAAAAAAGAGCAAATAATATATTTATATTGACTGTGCAGTAGTGTGAAATATGTATTTTTCATTACTAGATGTGCAAATTATTGTTGTTGTTATTATTATTATTATTATTATTTCTTTACTTTCTCAGACGTTAAGTCTGGTTAAAAATGGGACGTGACGTGGACCTTGATCAAGCGTCACTTCCTTTTAACTGTACGGTATATGTTATATTGCATTTAGGAACTTTCGGGTAATTTAACATGTATCAATAATTACGGATTTCTGTAATTGTATATATAAGTTTGGATGTAGCTGTATTGTATTGATGTAATGGTGGATATTGTGTGGTATGACTCCTGTAGTTTATAGTATGATTGGTATGATGTCAACTTTATTCTGATGCCACATGTCCTTGACTTCCTCAGCCAGTTGAATGTATTTTTCAATTTTTTCTCCTGTTTTCTTTTGTATATTTGTTGTATTGGGTATGGATATTTCGATTAGTTGTGTTAATTTCTTCTTTTTATTGGTGAGTATGATGTCAGGTTTGTTATGTGGTGTTGTTTTATCTGTTATAATGGTTCTGTTCCAGTATAATTTGTATTCATCATTCTCCAGTACATTTTGTGGTGCATACTTGTATGTGGGAACATGTTGTTTTATTAGTTCATGTTGTATGGCAAGTTGTTGATGTATTATTTTTGCTACATTGTCATGTCTTCTGGGGTATTCTGTATTTGCTAGTATTGTACATCCGCTTGTGATGTGATCTACTGTTTCTGTTTGTTGTTTGCAAAGTCTGCATTTATCTGTTGTGGTATTGGGATCTTTAATAATATGCTTGCTGTACTATCTGGTGTTTATTGTTTGATCCTGTATTGCAATCATGAATCCTTCTGTCTCACTGTATATATTGCCTTTTCTTAGCCATGTGTTGGATGCGTCTTGATCGATGTGTGGCTGTGTTAGATGATACGGGTGCTTGCCATGTAGTGTTTTCTTTTTCCAATTTACTTTCTTCATGTCTGTTGATGTTATGTGATCTAAAGGGTTGTAGAAGTGGTTATGAAATTGCAGTGGTGTAGCCGATGTATTTATATGAGTGATTGCCTTGTGTATTTTGCTAGTTTCTGCTCGTTCTAGAAAGAATTTTCTTAAATTGTCTAGCTGTCCATAATGTAGGTTTTTTATGTCGATAAATCCCCTTCCTCCTTCCTTTCTGCTTAATGTGAATCTTTCTGTTGCTGAATGTATGTGATGTATTCTATATTTGTGGCATTGTGATCGTGTAAGTGTATTGAGTGCTTCTAGGTCTGTGTTACTCCATTTCACTATTCCAAATGAGTAGGTCAATATTGGTATGGCATAGGTATTTATAGCTTTTGTCTTGTTTCTTGCTGTCAATTCTGTTTTCAGTATTTTTGTTAGTCTTTGTCTATATTTTTCTTTTAGTTCTTCTTTGATATTTGTATTATCTATTCCTATTTTTTGCCTGTATCCTAGATATTTATAGGCATCCGTTTTTTCCATCGCTTCTATGCAGTCGCTGTGGTTATCCAATATGTAATCTTCTTGTTTAGTATGTTTTCCCTTGACTATGCTATTTTTCTTACATTTGTCTGTTCCAAAAGCCATACTTATATCATTGCTGAATCCTTCGGTTATCTTTAGTAATTGGTTGAGTTGTTGATTTGTTGCTGCCAGCAGTTTTAGATCATCCATGTATAGCAAATGTGTGATTTTGTGTGGGTATGTTCCAGTAATATGGTATCCATAATTTGTATTATTTAGCATGTTGGATAGTGGGTTCAGAGCAAGGCAGAACCAGAAAGGACTTAATGAGTCTCCTTGGTATATTCCACGCTTAATCTGTATTGACTGTGATGTGATATTATTTGAATTTGTTTGGATATTAAGTGTGGTTTTCCAATTTTTCATTACTATGTTTAGGAACTGTATCAATTTAGGATCTACTTTGTATATTTCCAATATTTGTAGTAACCATGAGTGGGGTACACTATCAAAAGCTTTTTGGTAATCAATGTATGCGTAGTGTAGCGACCTTTGTTTAGTTTTAGCTTGATATGTCACCTCTGCATCTATTATCAGTTGCTCTTTACATCCTCGTGCTCCTTTGCAACAGCCTTTTTGTTCTTCATTTATAATTTTGTTCTGTGTTGTATGTGTCATTAATTTCTGTGTAATCACTGAAATTAATATTTTTTTAGATTGTTGGTAGGCATGTTATGGGGCGATATTTAGCTGGGTTCGCTGTGTCTGCTTGATCTTTAGGTTTCAGATATGTTATTCCGTGTGGAAGTGTATCAGGGAATGTGTATGGGTCTGCAATGTAACTGTTAAATAATTTAGTTAGATGTGAATGTGTTGAGGTCAACTTCTTTAACCAGAAATTTGCTATTTTATCATTTCCAGGGGCTTTCCAATTGTGAGTAAAATTAATTGCTTGGGTGACTTCATGTTGCAAAATTATCACTTCAGGCATTTGTGGTATCATCTTGTATGTGTCTGTTTCTGCTTGTATCCACCGTGCATGCCTGTTATGTTGTACTGGGTTTGACCATATGTTGCTCCAGAAGTGTTCCATGTCTGTTATGTTTGGTGGATTGTTTATTTTAATGTGTGTGTTATCTATTGTCTGGTAAAATTTCTTTTGGTTTGTGTTGAATGTTTGGTTTTGTTTCCTTCTATTTTCACTTTTTTTGTATCTTCTGAGTCGTTTGGCTAATGCTTGTAATTTCTGCTTCTTTTCGTCTAATTGCTCTGTCGCTTCTTGTTGTGAGATTTTACCTAACTTTTTTCGTTTTTTTTCCGAGATTTCATTTCTTATAAATTGTGTTAGCTGTCTGATGTCTTTTCTCAGTTTTTCTATTCTGATCTGTAGCCTGTGTTGACATGCTGGTTTTGTGGGTTTCTTCTGTGTGTTGGTTGGTTCTGATCTCTGCCTAGTGTGTATATTTAGTGTAGTGATTGCTCCTATATAAACCAGTAGTTGTAACTCTTCCATAGTTGTGTCTTCATTTATTTTGTTGTGTATGATTGTGTTGATAGTTTTTATTGTTGTTTCGACTTGTGGGTTATTTGGTGGTCTACGCAAGAATGGTCTAATGTCTGTATTTGTGTCTTTGTATTCTATATATGTTAGCTGAAATTTTTCTTGTATATCTAACATCTGTGTCACTTCGTGTTCTATTTGTGCTTGTTCTGGTGGCTGTCTTAAGATTTCGTTTTCCTCTGATTGTTTAATTTGTACATGTTGTTCTCTGTTTGTTTGCTCTGGGATGTTTGAGTCCATTACTGTATTTTCTTCTTCTGATTGCACATTATTTTGTTCCAGTATTTGTTGTACTTGTTGTTTGATGTTTTCTAATTCTGACTGGGGTATCCTGTTATTTTTTATTATTACACGGATCTGATCAGCTAATCGTTGTTCTGTTAAAAATTTTAATTCTGGGTATCTAGTAATAAATGTTGTGTATACTTGTGATCTGTATCCAGTTGTGTTGGTTCCTGGGTTTGTTGCTTATTATTATTATTATTATTATTATTATTATTATTATTATTATTATTTCCTTTCTCCGACATTATATCTGGTTAAAAATGGAAAGTGACGTGGACCTTGATCAAGCGTGACTTCCTTTTAACAGTATGGTATATGTTACATTGCATTTAGGAACTTTCGGGTAATTTAACATGTATCAATAATTACAGATTTCTGTAGCTGTATTGCGTTGATATACTGGTGGATACTGTGTGGTATGACTCCTTTAGTTGATTGTATAATTGGTATAATGTCAACTTTATCCTGATGCCACATGTCCTTGACTTCCTCTGCTAGTTGGATGTATTTTTCAATTTTTTCCTTGTGTTTTCTTCTGTATATTTGTTGTATTGGGTATGGATATTTCGATTAGTTGTGTTAATTTCTTCTTTTTATTGGCGAGTATGATGTCAGGTTTGTTATGTGGTGTTGTTTCATCTGTTATAATGGTTCTGTTCCAGTATAATTTGTATTCATCGTTCTCCAGTACATTTTGTGGTGCATACTTGTATGTGGGAACATGTTGTTTTATAAGTTTATGTTGTAAGGCAAGCTGTTGATGTATTATTTTTGCTACATTGTCATGTCTTCTGGGGTATTCTGTATTTGCTAGTATTGTACATCCACTTGTGATGTGATCTACTGTTTCTATTTGTTGTTTGCAAAGTCTGCATTTATCTGTTGTGGTATTGGGATCTTTAATAATATGCTTGCTGTACTATCTGGTGTTTATTGTTTGATCCTGTATTGCAATCATGAATCCTTCTGTCTCACTGTATATATTGCCTTTTCTTAGCCATGTGTTGGATGCGTCTTGATCGATTTGTGGCTGTGTTCGATGATACCGGTGCTTGCCACGTGGTGTTTTCTTTTTCCAATTTACTTTCTTCGTATCTGTTGATGTTATGTGATCTACAGGGTTGTAGAAGTGGTTATGAAGTTGCAATGGTGTATCTGATGTATTTATATGAGTGTTTGCTTTGTGTATTTTGCTAGTTTCTGCTCGTTCTATAAAGAATTTTCTTACATTGTCTACCTGTCCATAATGTAGGTCTTTATGTCGATAAATCCCCTTCCTCCTTCCTTTCTGCTTAATGTGAATCTTTCTGTTGCTGAATGTATGTGATGTATTCTATATTTGTGGCATTGTGATTGTGTAAGTGTATTGAGTGCTTCTAGGTCTGTGTTACTCCATTTCACTACTCCAAATGAGTAGGTCAATATTGGTATAGCATAAGTATTTATAGCTTTTGTCTTGTTTCTTGCTGTCAATTCTGTTTTAAATATTTTTGTTAGTCTTTGTCTATATTTTTCTTTTAGTTCCTCTTTAATATTTGTATTATCTATTCCTATTTTTTGTCTGTATCCTAGATATTTATAGGCATCTGTTTTTTCCATCGCTTCTATGCAGTCGCTGTGGTTATCCAATTCTTGTTTAGTGTGTTTTCCCTTGACTATGCTATTTTTCTTACATTTGTCTGTTCCAAAAGCCATATTTATATCATTGCTGAATACTTCTGTTATCTTTAGTAATTGGTTGAGTTGTTGATTTGTTGCTGCCAGTAGTTTTAGATTGTCCATGTATAGCAAATGTGTGATTTTGTGTGGGTATGTTCTACATCTACATCTACATGACTACTCTGCAAGTCACATTTAAGTGCTTGGTAGAGGGTTCATCGAACCACAATCATACTATATCTCTACCATTCCACTCCCGAACAGCGCGCGGGAAAAACGAACACCTAAACCTTTCTGTTCAAGCTCTGATTTCTCTTATTTTATTCTGATGATCATTCCTACCTGTGTAGGTTGGGCTCAACAAAATATTTTCGCATTCGGAAGAGAAAGTTGGTGACTAAAATTTCATAAATAGATCTCGCCGCGACGAAAAACATCTTTGCTTTAATGACTTCCATCCCAATTCGCGTGTCATATCTGCCACACTCTCCCCCCTATTACGTGATAATACAAAACGAGCTGCCCTTTTTTGCACCCTTTCGATGTCCTCCGTCAATCCCACCTGGTAAGGATCCCACACCATGCAGCAATATTCTAACAGAGGACGAACGAGTGTAGTGTAAGCTGTCTCTTTAGTGGACTTGTTGGATCTTCTAAGTGTCCTGCCAATGAAACGCAACCTTTGGCTCGCCTTCCTCACAATATTATCTATGTGGTGTTTCCAACTGAAGTCGTTTTAACACCCAGGTACTTAGTTGAATTGACAGCCTTGAGAATTGTACTATTTATCGAGTAATCGAATTCCAACGGATTTCTTTTGGAACTCATGTGGATCACCTCACACTTTTCGTTATTTAGCGTCAACTGCCACCTGCCACACCATACAGCAATCTTTTCTAAATCGCTTTGCAACTGATACTGGTCTTCGGATGACCTTACTAGACGGTAAATTACAGCATCATCTGCCAACAACCTAAGAGAACTGCTGAGATTGTCACCCAGGTCATTTATATAGATCAGGAACAGCAGAGGTCCCAGGACGGTTCCCTGGGGAACACCTGATATTACTTCAGTTTTACTCGATGATTTGGCGTCTATTACTACGAACTGCGACCTTCCTCACAGGAAATCACGAATCCAGTCGCACAACTGAGATGATACCCCATAGGCCCGAAGCTTGATTAGAAGTCGCTTGTGAGGAACAGTGTCAAAAGCTTTCCGGAAATCTAGAAATACGGAATCAACTTGAGATCCCCTGTCGATAGCGGCCATTACTTCGTGCGAATAAAGAGCTAGCTGTGTTGCACAAGAACGATGTTTTCTGAAACCATGCTGATTATGTATCAATAGATCGTTCCCTTCGAGGTGATTCATAATGTTTGAATACAGTATATGCTCCAAAACCCTACCGCAAACCGACGTCAATGATATAGGTCTGTAGTTCGATGGATTACTCCTACTACCCTTCTTAAACACTGGTGCGACCTGTGCAATTTTCCAATCTGTAGGTACAGATCTATCGGTGAGCGAGCGGTTGTATATGATTTCTAAGTAGGGAGCTATTGTATCAGCGTAATCTGAAAGGAACCTAATCGGTATACAATTTTGACCTGAAGACTTGCCCGTATCAAGTGATTTGAGATGCTTCGCAACCCGTAAGATATCTACTTCTAAGAAACTCATGCTAGCAGCTGTTCGTGTTTCAAATTCTGGAATATTCCATTCGTCTTCCCTGGTGAAGGAATTTCGGAAAACTGCGTTCAATAACTCCGCTTTAGCGGCACAGTCGTCGGTAACAGTACCATCAGCACTGCGCAGCGAAGGTATTGACTGCGTCTTGCCGCTTGTGTACTTTACATACGACCAGAATTTCTTCGGATTTTCTACCAAATTTCGAGACAATGTTTCGTTGTGGAACCTATTAAAGGCATCTCGCATTGAAGTCCGTGTCAAATTTCGCGTGTCTGTAAATTTTAGTCAATCTTCGGGATTTCGCGTTCTTCTGAACTTCGCATGCTTTCTCCGTTGCCTCTGCAACAGCGTTCGGACCTGTTTTGTGTACCATGGGGGATCAGTTCCATCTCTTACCAATTTATGAGATATGAATCTCTCAATTGCTGTTGCTACTATATCTTTGAATTTGTGCCACATCTCATATACATTTGCAGAGTCAGTTCGGAAGGAATGGAGATTGTCTCTTAGGAAGGCTTCTAGTGACACTTTATCCGCTTTTATAAATAAAATTATTTTGCGTTTGTTTCCGGTGGATTTGGAAGAAACGGTATTGAGCCTAGCTACAACGACCTTGTGATCACTAATCCCTGTATCAGTCATGATGCTCTCTATCAGCTCTGGATTGTTTGTGGCTAAGAGGTCAAGTGTGTTTTCGCAACCATTTACAATTCGCGTGGGTTTGTGGACTAACTGCTCGAAATAATTTTTGGAGAAAGCATTTAGGACAATCTCGGAAGATGTATTCTGCATACCCCCGGTTTTGAACAAGTATTTTTGCCAACATATCGAGGGAAGGTTGAAGTCCCCACCAACTATAACCGTATGAGTGGGGTATTTATTTGTTACGAGACTCAAATTTTCTCTGAACTGTTCAGCAACTATATCATCAGAGTCTGGGGGTTGGTAGAAGTAGCCAATTATTAACTTAGTTCGGCTGTTAAGTATAACCTCCACCCATACCAATTCGCACGGAGTATTTACTTCGACTTCACTACAAGATAAACCACTACCGACAGACACAAACACTCCACCGCCAATTCTGCCTAATCTATCTTTCCTGAACACCGTCTGAGACTTCGTAAAAATTTCTGCAGAACTTATTTCAGGCTTTAGCCAGCTTTCTGTACCTACAACGATTTCAGCTTCTGTGCTTTCTATTAGCGCTTGAAGCTCAGGGACTTTCCCAGCACAACTACAACAATTTACAACTACAATTCCAACTGTTCCTTGATCCAAGCACGTCCTGTATTTGCAATGTACCCTTTGAGATTGCAGCCCACCCCGTACTTTCCCGAGGCCTTCTAACCTAAAAAACCGCCCAGTCCACGCCACACAGCCTCCGCTACCCGTGTAGTGAACTCCTGACCTATTCAGCGGAACCCGAAACCCCACCACTCTATGGCGCAAGTCAAGGAATCTGCAGCCAACACGGTCGCAAAACCGTCTGAGCCTCTAATTCAGAACCTCCACCCGGCTCTGCACCAAAGGTCCGCAGTCGGTTCTGTCAACGAAGCTGCAGATGGTGAGCTCTGCCTTCATCTCATAAGCAAGACCGGCAGCTTTCACCAAATCAGATAGCCGCTGGAATCCAGAGAGAATTTCCTCAGATCCAAAGCGACACGCGTCATTAGTGTCGACATGTGCCACCACCTGCAGCTGGCTGCACCGTGTGCTCTTCATGGCATCCGGAAGGACCCTTTCCACATCAGGAATGACTCCACCCGGAATGCACACGTAGTGCACACTGGATTTCTTTCCCTCCTTAGCCGCCATATCCCTAAGGGGCCCCATTACGCGCCTAACATTGGAGCTCCCAACTACCAATAAGCCCACCCTCTGTGATTGCCCGGACCTTGAAGGCTGAGAATCATCCTCTGAAACAGGGCAGGCAGCTGCATCTGGCTCAGCCAGAGACAGTGCCTGAAACCTGTTTGTCAGACGCACCGGGGAGGCTTTCTGATCAGCCTCCGGAGACGTCTTTCGCTGCCTGCCATGCCTTGGAACGACCTCCCAATCAACCACAGGCGAGGGCTCAGCCCCACTGCGGGCAGCAACCGGGGCAACCACAGCGGCAGACCGATCTGGGGACAGATGGGAAGAGGTTGACATCCCCGTGATACCCAAGTCCGGCTCCCCACAGTGGTGCCCATTGGCAACAGCCTCAAGCTGCGCGACCGAAGTCAGTGCCGCTTGCAGCTGTGAGCAAAGGGATGCCAACTCAGCCCTCATCCGAACACAGCAATCACAGTCCCTGCCCGTTCTAATCGATGTTGACAACAGTTACTGAAACACGAGTCCGTGCCTAGATAACGCAAGGGAAACACGCAAAGAATGTATTAACTAACCTGTACAAATGCCTAATGACTGCGCTACAATCTGCCTGAATACAAATATAGTAACTAAAACTTGAAATTACACGTCCTATACGAAACTCACACGCAATTTAAAATAAGAATCTATTATTCAGGTACTAAGCGTGATGCTACAACTCTCAAATACTATAATACACCCGAAATTTATGAATTAAACAATGCAAGTACCCAAAAACACGCAAAGAAATTAAGAAAAACTATGTAACAAATAAGTAAGCTAGGGGTATACGACTTGCTGCTGCAGCTGCTAATCCAATGGCGGCAGGGAGCACACTGTATGTTCCAGTAATATTGTATCCATAATTTGTATTATTTAGCATTTTGGATAGTGGGTTCAGAGCAAGGCAGAACCAGAAACGACTTAATGAGTCTCCTTGGCATACTCCACGCTTAATCTGTATTGGCTGTGATGCGATATTATTTGAATTTGTTTGGATATTAAGTGTGGTTTTCCAATTTTTCATTACTATGTTTAGGAACTTTATCAATTTAAGATATATTTTGTAGTAACCATGAGTGGGGTACACTATCAAAAGCTTTTTGGTAATCAATGTACCCGTAGTGTAGCGACCTTTGTTTAGTTTTAGCTTGATATGTCACCTCTGCATCTATTATTAGTTGCTATTTACATCCTCGTGCTCCTTTGCAACAGCCTTTTTGTTCTTCATTTATAATTTTGTTCTGTGTTGTATGTGTCATTAATTTCTGTGTAATCACTGAAATTAATATTTTGTAGATTGTTGGTAGGCATGTTATGGGGCGACATTTAGCTGGGTTTGCTGTGTCTGCTTGATCTTTAGGTTTCAGATAAGTTATTCCATGTGTAAGTGTATCAGGGAATGTGTATGGGTCTGCAACGTAACTGTTAAATAATTTAGTTAGATGTGAATGTGTTGAGGTGAACTACTTTAGCCAGAAGTTTGCTATTTTATCTTTTCCAGGGGCTTTCCAATTGTGAGTAAAATTAATCGCTTTGGTGACTTCATGTTGCAAAATTATCACTTCAGGCATTTGTGGTATCATCTTCTGTGTGTCTGTTTCTGCTTGTATCTACCGTGCATGCCTGTTATGTTGTACTGGGTTTGACCATATGTTGCTCCAGAAGTGTTCCATGTCTGTTATGTTTGGTGGATTGTCTTTTTTAATGTGTGTGTTATCTATTGTCTGGTAAAATCTCTTTTGGTATGTGTTGAATGTTTGGTTTTGTTTCCTTCTATTTTCACTTTTTTTGTATCTTCTAAGTCGTTTGGCCAATGCTTGTAATTTCTGCTTCTTTTCATCTAATTGCTCTATCGCTTCTTGTTGTGAGATTTTACCTAACCTTTTTCTTTTTTTCTGATATTTCATTTCTTATAAATTGTGTTAGCTGTCTGATGTCTTTTCTCAGTTTTTCTATTCTGATCTGTAGCCTGTGTTGCCATGCTGGTTTTGTGGGTTTCTTCTGTGAGTTGGTTGGTTCTGATCTCTGCCTAGTGTGTATCTTTAGTGTAGTGAGTGCTCCTATATAAACCAGTAGTTGTAACTCTTCCATAGTTGTGTTTTCATTTATTTTGTTGTGTATGATTGTGTTGATAGTTTTTATTGTTGTTTCGACTTGTGGGTTATTTGGCGGTTTATGCAAGAATGGTCTAATGTCTGTATTTGTGTCTTTGTATTCTATACATGTCAGCTGAAATTTTTCTTCTATATCTAACATGTGTGTCACTTCGTGTTCTATTTGTGCTTGTTCTGGTGGCTGTCTTAAGATTTCGTTTTCCTCTGACTGTTTAATTGATGCGTGTTGTCCTTTGTTTGTTTGCTCTGGGATGTTTGAGTCCATTACTGTATTTTCTTCTTCTTCTTCTTCTTCTTCTTCTTATTGCACATTATTCTGTTCCAGTATCTGTTGTACTTGTTTGATGTTTTCTAATTCTGACTGGGGTATCCTGTTATTTTTGATTATTACACGGATCTGATCAGCTAGTCGTTGTTCTGTTAAAAATTTTAATTCTGGGTATCTGGTAATAAATGTTGTGTATACTTGTGATCGGTATCCAGTTGTGTTGGTTCAAAAATGGCTCTGAGCACTATGGGACTTAACATCTGTGGTCATCAGTCCCCTAGAACTTAGAACTACTTAAACCTAACTAACCTAAGGACATCACACACATCCACGCCCGAGGCAGGATTCGAACCTGCGACCGGAGCGGTCACGCGGTTCCAGACTGAAGCGCCTTTAACCGCACGGCCACACCGGCCGGCCCAGTTGTGTTGGTTTCTAGGTTTGTTGCTTGGTAATAACAGAACATGAGGTATCGGTTAACTTCATCTGACCATCTCATCCTCTGTCTTTGTTATCCTTCTAGAGTGGTTGCAGGAAGCATATCCTGCAAAACACCTCTATTTGGATTTAAATCATTTTCCAGTTGGCTAGCAGTGTCGTTACCATTGTGGGCGGGCATAGGGTTCAAGCGTCGTCCCCAACCATGATGGTGCTTGTCCGAGGCTTCTTTAGTTCTGTCCTGAACCAACTAATCACACTAAAAGCGGGGTTAGCCCTATTAGTGGTTTGTTCTTTTCGTCGCCTTTTACGACTGGCAGAACATACCAGAGGCCTATTCTTTTCCCGGGCCTCCACGGGAATTATTATTATTATTTTGCATGGTAATGATCATACAGAAATTTAGAGCATAACCTAAATACCTATTGCACTATGGACAAAGTAATGCAAACGAAGATCTAAATGAAAGAAGGGTTCATATGTTTAATGACATTCAAACAAAATGGGAAATAGATGTGATGAACGCAATAATGTGGACGAAAAAACAGGATGATAAAACAAAAACAAAAATTAATTCAAAATCAAACACAAGAAATTAATTAAATACTCATGAACAAATATTACAGATGGGAAAAGAACAAATGAAGAAGTGGGTATTATCATTAAATCTATGTGACAAAGGAATGGTAATAAAAACTGATATTTAAATCATTTTTATTCAATTAATTTATGATAAAAAAAATACTGCTCCTGGCAAGATTCGAACCCACAACTTCCTACTTGTGTAGCTACAATCCTATCCATTACACCATGTGAGCAGACTATGTGTTGCCATAGACAGTATTTGCCACACAGATCATTCTCGGGGAGTACACAACTGCATTTTTAGTGACAAAATACACTGATATGCAAAACTTGATGGTGAAAGTAACTTTCGCATGATACGTTACTGCCACGTAACACAGCTTGATGATATCTGGACCATACATAGAACAGACTGCTACAGTATAGTACCAAAGGAAACTGAAAGAAATATTCAGTGAGATAAACAGAAATGATACTTTCATTTAGAGACAATATTTACACTGAAGCCACCAAGGTTCATGATTGTCCCCTGGACATTATTGTAAGGAGTTCATGTGGGAGGACGTACCATTCCTCCACCAGTGAGGTCGACAACTGCTGGATGGTTGTTGACGTGTGTTGACATAGTGAAACATGTCTCTCCACTGCATCACACACATGCCTAATAGATTTAAGTCACGGGCATTGGCAAACTAATCCATTCACCAAACATCCTCTTGTTCAAAGAGTTCTTCCACCTGCAATGCTCGATGTGGTCACGCATTTTTAGGCATTAAAATGAAGCCAGGGCTGAATGTACCCCTGAAAAGATACACATGGAGAGGGTGTATAGTATCACAATATGGTGATACTACCATGGGTGTACTGTGTTCAAAGATTTAGAAATAAGTATACCCACACAACGTTACACATCCCCACACCATAACACCTGGACAACCGAACCAATCATGTTCGACAATGCTGGATGCACCATCACATGACAAGATGTTGGTTGGTTGGTTGATTTAAATGAGGGGTACGGGACCAAACTACGAGGTCATTGGTCCCTTTTTCCTAATAAACCAATGCCACAAGTGTGAGAATAAAACAGACGAGACATGTAACACAAAACGGAAAGAAAGGAAAAACCACAAGAATGAAGGAAAGGCAACGAACACTAAAAGGAACAAAAGAGGACAAGAAAACAACAGAGACACTAGAAACAGAAGAGAGTAAACAAGAAAGCAGATTACAGTGTCCGGCCAACCATGAAAATAAAAATGAAAAGCCAGCCACTCTGCAACACATTGAAACCTCCATTCTAAAAGCACATGCACCAAAACTTAGATCAAATGATAAAACCCACCCTCATGAATAAAACGTAAAACTAAATCAGCCGATGAGGCGTTGTCACATAAAATTAGCGGCAATGAGTCCAGTAACCCAAGATTTCGTCACTGGGAAGTCAAAGTGGGACAGTGCACTAGTATATGGGCCACTGTCAACCGGGCACCGCACCGACACTGAGGCAGATCTTCATGGCGCATTAGGTAACCGTGGGTCACCCAAGCGTGGCCAATGTGGAGCCGGCAGAGGACAACTGATTCCCTGAGAGAGGCCCACATGGAGGACTTCCACACATTCAAAAATCTCCTTAATGACATGCACTTTGTTGTGCATACTGTTATGCCATTCTGTCTCCCAAAAGCGAAAAACCCTGTGGCATAAGTCAGAACGCAGGTCAGGTTCAGAGATGCCCATCTCCAGAAGCGGCTTTCACGTAGCCTGTTTGGCCAGCTTGCGGCAAGTTTGTTGCCTGGGATGCCAACGCGTCCTGGGGTACACACAAATACCACTGAATGACAGGACCGGCAAAGGGCATAGATGGACTCCTGGATGGGTGCCACCAAAGGATGGCGAGGGTAGCACTGGTCAATAGCTTGTAGGCTGCTCTAGGAGTCAGTGCACAGAAGAAAAGATTCCTCGAGGCATGAAAGGATATACCAAAGTGCATGAGATATGACCACCAGCTCTGCAGTGAATGCACTGCAGCCATTGGGCAAGGAATGCTGTTCAATATAGCCTCTGTGAACAGGCGAAGCCAACATTACCATCAGCCATTGAGCGGTCAGTGTAAACCACTGGCCCTGGCCCTGGAACACTTCAAGAATCAAGAGGAAGCGACAGCGGAGAGCCGCAGGGTTAACGGAGTCCTTAGGGCCATGCGAAAGGTCCAGGCGAAGCTTCGGCCTACAGCTACACCACAGAGGTGTGCGTGAATGGACCTCAAGGAGAGGTGGTGAAGGGAAGAACTCCAGTTCAGACAGAAGCGATCGCATGCGAACCGCAATCGTTAGCCCTGACCTGGGCCACCCATGCGGGAGGTGAACGTAACTGACAAGCAGTTGCGCATGTCTGATCTTCAAAGGAGGGACTCCAGCCTCCACCAGTACGCATGTCACCGGACTCATCCTAAAAGCTCCTGTCGCTAGTTGAACTCCGCAATGGTGCAATGGGTCGAACAAACGCAATGCTGAGGGTGCCGCCGAACCATAAATCACACTCCCATAGTCAAGGAGGGATTGAACAACGGCTCTGTAGAGCTGCAACAGCGTGGAGCGATCTGCACCCCAGTTGGTGTCGCTGAGACAGCGGAGGGCATTGAGGTGCTGCCAACACTTCCATTTAAGCTGACGAAGACGAGGAAGCCAAGTAAAACGAGCATCAAAAACCAGACCTAAGTATCGATATGTCTCCACTACAATGAGCGAATTGTCTTTAAGGTAAAGTGCTGGTTCTGGATGAACGGTATGACGCTGACAGAAATGCATGACACACGTCTTCATGGCGGAGAACTGAAACCCATGGGCTAGAGCCTATGACTGCGCCTTGTGGATCGCTCCCTGTAGGCAACGCTCAGCAACACCAGTACAGGAGCAGCAATATGAAATGCAGAAGTCGTCTGCATACAGAGAAGGCCCGACAGCTGCTGTATTTGACTGTTAATGGCCACTAAAAATAGAGATACAGTCAATACAGAGCCCTGCAGGCCTCCTTTGTTGATGGACTACATTTTCTAAGGACTCTCCCAATGAATCTCAACCTGGTAACATCACATTGATGTTACCGTGTGGGGGATTCAACGGTGGCAGCAGAGGTGAAAGTTTCCCAGTCCGCCTCGTTTAAAGCCCATCTAGGCAGGCATCCGTGGGCCTGACACCGGGGCAGTGACAGGAAGATGGGGAAGTGGTTACTACCACACAGGTCTTCATGTACTCTCCACTGCATAGATGGGAGAAGTCCTGGGCTGCAAATTGATAAATCAATGGCTGAATAACTACCATGAGCCACACTGAAATGTGCGGCAGCCCCAGTATTTACTGAGACAGTATAGGTTCGACATTTCTGCCTCGACCAGTAAGCACAGTGTCACCCCACAAGGGGTTATGGGCCTTAAAAATCTCCCAAAAGTAGGATAGGTTTATGGAGTTGATCAATCAGTGCAGCTAATACATTCAGGGGTACTGCACCATCTGGAGGAAGATATACATTGCAGACAGTTATTTCCTGTGTTGTCCTCATTCTGACAGCCACAGCTTCAAGAAGGGTTTGAAGGGGCACAGTTTCATTACATACTGAGTTTAGGATATAAACGCAAACTCCACCTGACACTTGATTATAGTCGCTATGGTTCCTGTAATATTCCTTATAGCCACGAAGGGCACGGGTCCACATAGACGGGAACCAGGTTTCCTGGAGGACAACGCAGATTGCAGGTGTAAAGCTTAACAGTTGCCGTAGCTCAGCCAAGCGGTGCATAAAACTGCCTCAATTCCACTGGAGGATGATGTCATCCTCCCAGACTGGGAAGGCATGGAACATTCAGTGAGGCAGTTTATGCCTCAGGGTCACCTGCTGCCACTGACTTATTGCCTGAGCAATCTATACCCATTGTGGTTGAGGGTCTGGCGAAATCTAGGTCCTCAGTGGACTCCAGAATCTCCACCCCATTCTCAGAGGCAGAGCTTGTACGCATCAGTGGTGTGGGTGGCACCACAATTTCCTTGGTCTTAGGGGTCTTCTTTTTTGGATTTCTCTCGCTGCTCCGTCTCTAATGACCTCGTTGTCGACGGGACGTTAAACACTAACCACCACCACCACCACCATCTCTCGCTGCTCCTTGGATTTCCCCCCGTCTGGGAGGACTTCAATGGCTCAGGCCCCGGGACTGAGGATGAGCGTGAAGCCCTACAACCAGCTGCTTTTGAGCTCTTCAGCCACTGGTGGGTGTCATCTTTCCCACTAGCAGAAACCTGGGAAGGGAGTGACCCAAGGGACCCCTAAGTAGCGAGAGAAGCCGAAGAAGACTTACGCTTCTCCATCTTAGAAGTGGGGATGAACATCCCCGATGGTTGAGGGGGGAAGGAGGGGGGGGGGTGGGGATGTTGCTCCCGAAGTAGGCGGTGCGGGAGCAACAGGGAGGGAAACGCCCCGCACCATCAAGGGAGCAGGTGTAGTCTTCAGGCTCTGAGAGGTGACAGGGGTTGGCAAAGCTGATGGTGCCACAACTGTTGCAGTGGTGGCGTAAGATGATGTCATACAAACAGGATGCAGGTGTTCAGATTTTCTCTTAGGCTCAGTGTAGGTCAGTTGGTTCAGGGTCTTATACTCCATGATTTTCCTTTCTTTCTGGAGAATCCTGCAAACTGGTGAGCAAGGCAAATGGTTCTGTCCGCAGTTGACACAGATGGAAAGCGGGGCACGTGGAGTATTGGGATGTGATGGGCGCCCGCAATCTCAACATGTGATGCTGGAAGTACAGCGGGAAGACGTATGACTGAACTTCCAGCACTTAAAACACTGCATTGGGGGAGGAATATAGTGCTTTACATCACAGCGGTAGATCATCAACTTGACCTTCTCAGGCAATGTATCACCCTCGATGGCCAAGATGAAGGCACTGGTGGCAACCTGGTTATCCCTCGGACTCCGGTGGACACGCCGGACGAAATGTACACCTCGCCACTCTAAATTGGCGTGCAGCTCATCGTCAGACTTCAAAAAAAGGTCCCTGTGAAATATGATACCCTGGATCATATTTCAGCTCTAATGGGGTGTGATGGTTACAGAACATCCCCCAGCTTGTCACAAGCGAGTAACGTCTGTGACTGGGCAGAGGATGCTGTTTGGATCAAGACTGACCCAGATCTCGTTTTGGACAATCCCTCCACCTCCCCAAACTTGTCCTCTAAAATGCTCAACAAAAAACTGAGGCTTCATTGTCATGAAAGATTCACCATCAGCTCTCAAACATACAAGGTACCGGGGGGAATAAGATCCTCTGCCATCCTTAGCCTGCCTGGCGTTCTTCCCATTGTTGGTTGGTTGGTTTGTTGGGGGAAGGAGACCAGACAGCGAGGTCATTGGTCTCATCAGATTAGGGAAGGGTGGGGAAGGAAGTCGGCCGTGCCCTTTGAAAGGAACCATCCCGGCATTTGCCTGGAGCGACTTAGGGAAATCACGGCAAACCTAAATCAGGATGGCCGGACGCGGGATTGAACCGTCGTCCTCCCGAATGCGAGTCCAGTGTCTAACCACTGCGCCACCTCGCTCGGTCTTCCCATTGTGTGGCCAGCGATGCAAACGATTTGGGGTCATACTCCTGTGCATTGAATTGAGCTCATGAACACTTAGAGACTGCTGGTGTTTCACCACCAGCATGAGATGATGGACTATGCTTCATTGCATGTCATCCGCCCTGATGCCACCCACTCCGACCAGGGGACCTCCCCATGGGTGCCACCCAGCCGCAGCAAAGTCCTCCTGGCAGGATGGCCATTGCTGGGAGTCCCAATGCTCCAGGGGGATGGGCATCTACCCCTTGGCATACGTGGGGAGTTAACGGCGCAGGCATCAGCAGAGCGATCCCTGTGTGGTCAGGGGGCTACAACCAACAGGGTATATGGCAGCCCCACCACAACGGGCTGGCTACCGTGCTGGATATCAGGTGCAAAAAAAGTCCATGGTCATCGTCAACGCAGAAAGCGACACTGCGTAGTGCATGGTGGAAAACGCACCCAGGAAGGTGTCCTCACCCAAGAGGAGGAGAATGAGCAGGACTGAAATGCGAGGACGAGAAAATGGACTAAAGATTTCAATGCACGATGGACACGATGCACCATGTAAGGCGCCCTTCCCCAATTGGCTCACTCTTTGGGAAAATTTTGAAGAATGGAGGTCAAACCCTACAGCGGACCATCACATAAAGGCTGGAACATGTGAAACTCCTTTTAGTCGCCTCTTACGACAGGCAGGAATACCTCGGGCCTATTTTTACCCCTGGACCCGCAATGGGAATGGCAAGAGGTGGATACATGTAACACACCCATGAACATTGTCAAACATGATCATTTTGGTGGTCCAGGTGCTGGACGTGGTGAGGCATAATGTTGCATGGACATACAGAGCTCCAAATCTTTGAACAGGTACAGTCATTGGTCAGGGTTCAGTGTGTCTTTTCGGAAGTACATTCAGCCCCGACTTCATTTTAATTGATGACGATGCATGACCACTCTGAACAGTGCAGATGGAGGAGCTCTTCGAACAAGAGGATATTTGGCAAATGGACTAATTTGTCCATGCTTCTGACTTAAATCCCATTAATCATGTGTGGGATGCATTGAAGAGATGTGTTGCAGCACATCCACATGAACCAATGACCATCCAGCAGTAGTCAACTGCACTGGTGGATGATTAGAACACCTCACTACACCAACTCCTTACCAACCTTGTGGCCAGCATGGAAACACATCGCAGAACATACACTGGACATCTATGGTGACCACACTACCTATTAAGAACCATGTCCAGCCTTTTGTAAGGTCCATGGAATGATCATGAATCACGGTGACTTCAGTCTAATTATTATCTTTGAATGAAAGTGTCATTTCTATTAATCTCACTCCATATTTCTTTTAGCTCCTTTCAGCATTATACTGCAGCAGTTCACACACTTTCAGTATTCTGCAAACTGTTCCTTCCCCTATCCCAACGTAGTGTGACAATTCGTTCACTGTGATGCGTCTCTCAGCAGTCACCAATTCATTAACTCTGTGCACATTGTCTGGAGTGTGTGCAGTACGAGGCCTACCGCTGTGAGGACAATCCTCAATATTGCCGTGCCCACTTTCATCACGTAACCTGCTGGCCCACCGACTGCCTGTACTGCAATCGACAGCAGCATCTCCATACCCCTCTCTCAACCGCTTGTGGATGTTTCCCACTGTCTCGTTTTCACGGCACAGGAATTCTATGACAGCACGTTGCTTCTGACAAACGTCAAATGTAGCAGCCATCTCGACGACATGCTGTGACAGCGCCACTCACGGGAACAAGTTGAACTAAATTTGAAAACAAGCTGGAAGGACGTTATCTACACACTGTAAAACTTTCACACATTAAGAATGAAAACCGTATTTTTGCAAAAATAGTGCGCATTTCTTCTGGAGTGACCCTCGTAAAATGAGCAATCAGGAGAGAGATAACCTAAGATGGAATGAAGTGGAAACCAAGAATAAATGGTGCATTATGACAAGCAAGATAATAGTGAGCCAAATACATCAATGAATTTAATGTCGCTGCATGGTTGAAGCTCCATAGGGGCCACGAGCTCTGTTTGCCTGGTGGAATGATGTGTGGCACCACAGGCCAACTACTAGAGCACTCACGGATGTAACACCACCACCTAGCAATGAAGGTCCAGTTCCTTGCTCTCCAAACTAGCCAAGCAGGAATACTGGATACCTCATCCATGAAATGGGACTGGAGGGCCTGGAGGTGTCAGGTATTATACTACGACATCATGATATCTGTGTTGTTGGTTGTGTTTAAGGAGGTTGCATGTAGACCTCCACCTCCACGCCTGTTTCCAATGAAATTGCTGGTGGATTTCTGGGGCACAAGTGAAATCTGTGTGGTTTTGGGGGATGGAAATGGGGGGCTTTCTAGGTGATGGTGGACCAATGGCAAAGGTGCAGTTGGTAGATGTCAACAGAATTGGTTGGTATTATGATGCTCCAAACCCTAAACAGTGTCAACTGATACAGAACACCCAGAGTGCCGAGTCTGGGGTTTCCAGGGCTGTGGGGCCAGCAGGAAGGAGTATGTGTGGTTATCTCCCATGGATGAGCTCCAACGAATTAGAGTATTGGGTGGATGTGGTCCTCTATGTGCTCAGGAACATCTTGAGTGCTGCTGTTGTGATGGTGGTTCCCAATGCTTTCAACATTTGCTCCTTTAACATTTGCACCGTATGCTCAGTTTCACTATTGGAGGATGGGTGAAATTGTAAACAAAAAAGGTTTCCTATGCCATTTGATGTGCAGAATTGTTTGAAAGCCGATGTCATGAGCTGAGGCCCACTGTCTGATACTATGGTTTGGAGAAGTGCTTCAATGGTAAAATCTGGACTAAATGGTAAAATCTGGACTAGAGTGTTAAGGAGTATCTTCCACTGCGCTGGATGCCATGTTGACCACATATGGGTCTTTAGACTAAGTGTCCATGACTATTAGCCATATAATCAGCCCTGAAAGTTGAAATGAATGCAGTCCCAAAGGCAACAGAGGTGGGCCAAGTGGTGAAAGATTGGTGTGGTGCTGCCTGATGCCAGTGCAAGCTGCTTAGCTGCACACCATGGCTTCCACATCCTTGTTTAAACCTGACCAGTAGTCATATCATCTCACTTGCGCTTTCATCCCTGACATTCTCCAGTGCCCATGATGGAGCAGGATGACATCAGCCTCAATGTCTATCTGACTGATAGTGGTATATGAGGCACCAGACCTCGAACTCTTGATTGGTGTTCTGTGAAATGTAAGTTAGCCAACCATGCTGCACCTAGGAGATGGTGTGTTGTAAGATTGCACTGAGGTGCGTGTCTGCAGTGATTTGTGCAGCTATTATGGGAAACTATTCCCAGAAATGTCTCCATTTCACCTCTATGTCAAAACGTGAGATTTTCTGCTGGTTGAAGGCCTGCAGGAAAGCACATTAGAGCATTCCCATATGCATGTTGTTCTGTTGGTTTGTACTTTGTGGTATAATTGTAACAACTGAGGAGAAGCCCATTCAAGAAGACACGAGCACAAATGAAATAACACACCCAGCAATTTGTGGGCCATAATTTAAATGAACTTATTCCCAAATGGGTAAACATGAATCTTCTTAATGGCAAATACAATCACTAATACCTCCTTTTCTATCTGCAAGCAGCTCTTTTGAGCGAGGTGCCAGTGTCTTTGACGCACAGGTGATAGGTTGCTCAGTACAGTCATTGTTCATATGTGCCAGCACTGCACCAACGCCATATGGAGAGGCATCTGTGGCCAGAACAGTGGACATGATGGTGAAAATGCATAAGGCAGGGTGCCACACACATCATATGCTTCAACTGTGTGAAAGCATGCTCACATGCAGCTACCTGTACTGAACACCTTTCTTCCCCAGTTGGTTTGGTGGATGCATGATACAGGCTGCTTGCGGGAGGGACTCTGAACACTAATTCAGCTTTCCCAAAAAAACTTGCAGCTGCTGGAAGTTTCAGGGGCAGGCACAAAGTTGATAGCTTTGATGATGCGATCAGTAGGCTGGATCCCTTCTTTGTTTACGAATGCCTGATGTATTCCATTTTCTTCCAGAAAAACCAGCACTTGTCTCAGTGGCACTTTAGCCCTGCATCATGTGATGTAATAAATAGTATACAAAGGTTTTGTAGATGGTCCTGACACACAGTGCCCATGAAAATTAAGTTATCAAGATAGTTTGTGCAAGCAGGTATGGACATGGTTAACTGTTCCAGGTATCCCACAATGCAAGCACTTGCATTTATATAAACCAAAGTGAGTGTTGATGACCACAATATGCTTTGCGACTCTTCATCCAGCAGCATTTGTAAATACACTGGCAAGGTCAATCTTAGAAATATATTCTCCTCTCATTGATAGAGAATCCAGACAACAAAGGAACCAAAAATGTTTCCAACAGAGTGAAAAGGACTGAATTGTCACCAATGTACAGGAAGGTAGTGCTAATTCTGGGGATGCTGGACGAGCATTTGTTTGGAGTATTACCAAGGAAATGGTAGCCCCTGTGCCCACCTGTAAACACAGCTTTATTCACAATTATGAGTTTTATAAATAACTTTTTAGCCAAAGGACCGTCCAGGAGAACTATCACCTAAAGTTCACACATTGTTATTTGATGCAATCTGGACACAGGGTCTGATTGCCCTGACAGTTTATTGTAGACTTTTCAGAGATCTCCATCTTTTCTACAACAGGTGCAGTGTACCCAGCAATATGGATTATCCGCACACAGGTGTGCTTTGAAGCATTCTAGGCATGACAGAAGACTCCACTGCAGATGTTGATGGGGTATGAGCTGCTGTTCAGAGGCCACAGACACATCTGAAATTAATGAATCGTGATGCTAACACCTTGGAAATGATTTTAAAAGTATTTCACTTCCCTGGGGCAGAATGAGGTGTCTAGACCATTGCCACTTGTGGTAGAACCCCGAGGCACAGATCTGCTGCTTCCACAACTTTGAAAGAATGTGCAGTTGTCAAAATATCTTCAAATGATATGATGAGCACTTCTGGACTGGGAGCCAAATGGACCACTATGTCTCTAATTAAATAATCTGCATGTGAGGTTTTGCATGCTGGGTTTGCACAAGTCAAATCACAACGATAACTTAACCCTCATAAATCTGTCTCCCAGGAGCAATACGACTGACCATGTTGCTTGTGGTGTTGATGAAATTCGAGTCACGATGTGACCACAAGGAGTAGTTGCAAACAATAATTCCTTGAATGTAAGGGTAACTGTATTCATGAGATGAGCCAACTTCTTAAGTAAGAAACAGTCTCCAGAGAAGCCCAAGATAGGAAAAAGCAACCACTGGGTGCCAACCAATGTAAATACTTGTCCCAATCCTCTTTGCCATCATTAAAGGCAGAAATACAGGTGGGTGGCTCTCCACCTGGGAAGTGACTTCTGCCTGTGTTGGATGGGTACCCTGTACCTGCAGTTAATCCTTCAAAATGCAAATTTCTTCATGGAGCAACTCATTTTATTGTTATTGTTGCTGTTGTTTTGTTTTTGATGATGATGTTGAAACTGCTGTTGCAATTTTGCTGCAGTAACAGCTGTTGCTGTTCCAAAAGTTTTTCAAGCCTTGAGTCCATGGTACTTAGCTAACCTTTTACCTCATTGTCTATTATTGTGACTGAGATTTGACAGAAGACCATAAACGACTAAAGAGAAGCTGCTGATGTAGGCTGACTGGTCAGGGGCTGTCATCACTGGATTACCAAGTATGGACGGAAACACAAAGAATGAGGAAGCAATCAAGTGGAAACAGAACAACAGGAAAACAAATCCAAAGAGTAATCTGGACAGAGAAAAACCTAATACGTAGCAAAGCGGAAACTGAGAAACAATGGTACTTCATGACAAGCAAAACAATAGCAAGGTGAAAACATAACTGAACCTGATGTTGCCATGCAAAGGAACACCTACAGTCTGACCACAAGAAGAAGAACAAATTCTGGGGGGGGGAGAGGCGAGGGGCCTGCGGGGAAGGAAGCTCCATCCACCGACTACTAGCATATAGACTCATAGGCTGCTGTGGGTGAGCGATAGTGTTGGTGAACAAGCCACACTTACATCAAGCACTATTGGCACTAAACTTGCACTAAAATGCCAGTTTATGCTCCACACAGCAATGGCAGGGCCATGTAATGGTTGCTGTATCAGCTTTTAATTGATATGTATTGCATGTCTATGAAAGTAAAAACTAAAACAGGGGCATAACAAAAACTTACAGGTTTCATGAAATCAAAATTGATAGTTTCACGTTAAATAATGGTGCTTGTTGCTACTTATCTCATCTCAGTTCTCACAGACAATTCGAAACTAAAAAGGGCCAGCAGCAAAACATATTGTGACAATAATTGTAGTTGTTATTGTGGCTTTAGTCGTGTAGCGGATCATAGGATTTCTGTTTTGTGTATCACTCGTAAATGACAGCCCTTAAGGGTAAACGATTGCCGGGTGTGATCACATGGAACCAGGCGTAAACATCTGCATCTGTGGTTTCAAAGAGTCTCCTTGTAAGGGAAACAATACCAGGAATTCCTGCAATCAATAACTGAGATGTTACACACAAACAAAATTGCCACTTTAAAGTAATTTACACAAAGAGGAAGGCAGTTTCGAAGCACTATCAAACTGAATAATCTGAATTGAAGTTTAATTCTTTTGCCAGGAGTTAATGATGATTTCCCAGAATTATCCCTGCAAAACTTCCAAATTCTTCTCAGAGTGCTGAAGCTTGCTTCTGTGTACATCACTGTTTGTCTCATCGGTTGAGACAGAGTGCGGAGCAACACACTATTCCCCCCCCCCCCCCCCCCCAGCTGCTTACAAAGTTCACTGACATTGTCAATCATTTTTCTTGCTCCACTCTAAAGTACTACTGCTTGCCCTACCCCAATGAATGGGAAGCATATCTGGTACAGCTCGTGATTGGTCAGAAATTGTTTAGTCACTCGTCAACAGATAAATCTATGTGCGACACAGCACAACTTGGCACAATAATCACTTAGCAATGGCTCCAAATGCATGGTTCTGGATTGGATCACTGTGGTTGGTTGTGGACTGACACAAAAATAAGTGGGCCAAAGTCAACCAACTTCTGCCAATTCAGAACTGGGACACCGTCGTCGTTCTCTTTGTGAACAAACTGTAACAGCGCAGCCGTGAGCTATGGTTGGCTGGCAGCTACACAAGCACTCATGGATGAAACAGCTCCACCTAGCAACTGTGGTCCAGTTCCACACACTTGGGTGGGCTCTAAAAGTCGCTGGGTCAGTATTCAACAGTTATATGGCTCCAGGCATTGTGTGCAGAACGACATACTGACCGATCTCATTGTGCATTTACAAGACAAGAACAATAAGTGGTAATTATTGGATGCAGACACTTCATTACAGTGAGAGACAAAGCATTCAGTTATGACATAATGTCACCATTTAATAAGGATATCAGAAACTTATTTAGAGAGCCGCTGGCTACAAGTGACATGAAGTCGAGCCCACACTTGTGAGGAAGGTGTCCAAGCTCTCATTGCCGACAATGTTACCAGCATTCGTTTTTTCCCTTTCTTATAAAAACATAAACAGGTTCGCCATGGCAGCATGATGTTTGAACTGTTGAATTACTTGCCTGCATCTTTTTCAGAATACCACAGCACAGGTTTTTGATGATGCAGCCTTGAGAGGCAGTTGACTGTTGCTTCTGTTGAGTGTAATAACATTTATATCGTTTCTTGCAAAATATCAGTTCCCTTCTGTTGGTTAGCTTCAACAAATATTTTGGCACTTAAAGTTGTTCAGTTAAATTTTTCTGAGTGACCAACACATTGGGCTTTCTGTCGACTGGTGGTTAAGAAGACACAGAATAATGGGAAAATGATTGCTGGCACATACATCACCACCACCGATGTTCCACCTGGACTAAGTGAATGATTGTTGGGCCACAAACTGTAAAGTCAATGGTAGAGTATGGGTAATGAGCTGTGCTGAAATGAGTTGGAGCTATGGTACTGGGTTGGCATAACTGAGCTGTATAATTAATTTTCCAAATATCTCACCTCTTCTACACTTGTTTGTACTATCTTGCTGTGAGCATCAATGTCCCTCGGTAATAAGGAGAAGCTGTTTCACTGGGCCTGTTATACCTTGGAATGTAGGCAACAGGGAGTTGTGCAACAGAATGACCTCCTCCATGACACAAAGCATGGGTTCTGAAAACACTGATCATGTGAAACCCAACTCTCACTTTCCTCACTTGGCATACTGAAAGCTTTGGATCAAGGCAGTCAGGTAGATGCAGTATTTCTTGATTTCCAAAAAGCATTTGACTTGGTACTGCATGTATGCTTATTGTTGGAAGTATGATCATGTACAGTATCAAATGAAATTTGTGACTGGATTGAGGACTTTTTGGTAGGGAGGATGCAACATGTTATCTCTGATGGAGAGTCATCGTCAGATGTAGAAGTAGCTTTGGGTGTGCCCCAGGGAAATGTGCTCAGTCTCTCACTGTTCATGATGTATATTAGTGACCTTGCGGACAATATTAACAATAAGCTCAGACTTTTTGCAGATGATGCATGTATCGCTCACATAGGGGTTATGACAAGATTAGAATAATTACAGAGCACACAGAGGCAGTCAAACAATCATCTTCCTGTGCTCCATACGTGAATGGAACGGGAAGAAACCCTGATAACTGGTACAATGAAACATACCCTCTGCCATGAACTTCAGTGGGTTGCAGAGTACAGGTGTGGATGTAAATGAAGAAATGAGAGCATTGAAAAAGACTTCAGGGATAAGGAAGCAAAAACACAGGAGGATTCCAGTGCAGCAGATGGGAAGTTGTCAGACAACAGGCAGCAAAAATTATAATCCAAATAGTTGGTTGCAGCTGACTCGACCGAACAGGAACAGTCTCCAGGTAATGGAAATGAACTTACTTCATTTTTTCCTAGAGAAAATAAAATTACATAAAATAAAAAAAGACATCACATAACAGCCAGGACAGCAAAAAAGCCTGCTGGAGACTCCTGAGTTCAAGTGGCTGCATTGGTACGAGCATCTGATCAGGACAGCTGCCAATAGGGTTTGCTTTGACTAACGTGCCTCTGGGAATGGATCATGATGAAGATCTCATGATAGCTGGGAGAAGAAGGTTCTCATGCACCTCAAAATCAAAGAGCCCACTAGCATCAAATATATGAGTTACTGTTTTGGAAAGACAAGTAAAGTTCAAGGAGGCTTAGCTACAACGGCATCCATCTTGCAGGTGTGAAAAAATAAATGACGGTGGTGATTTTATTGTCACCTAGCACAAGAACAAAATCTTTCTTATTAGGTATTCAACTATAAATTTCATGCATTACACTAGGTCAGTTGGACTCTGACAGGGAAACAAATTGGTTTCAAGTGATATATGGATATGTCACAAACCTTAAATTGTCACGAGAAAGAACACACGGGTGCAATGTTAAACTTAACTATTTTAATTTTAGAACACTATTGTGCCTTGAATTTCACAACTTAACAGGCAGTACATAATAATGCTCGTATGATGCATTGTGCATTGGGGAAACTGTTAATTTATTGCTTTACCTGGCTGGGTTGTCATATTCTTATGGTGTCTGTGGTATTTACTTTATTTCTATTTAATCATCCAGGATCATCTTATAATGATATAGGCACTATCATCATAATACAATGAAAATAAATAGCTCAAAAATAGACTCCCATCACCTCAAAAAGTTTTGAGACTGCAAAAATAAAAAAGAGAATAGTTAACACAGTGGTTTTAATGCTTCAGGTGTTCTACCTCCTCACCCCCCCCCCCCCCTCCCTCCCAAACACAATGCAGAGAATGTTCATACAACCTTATGAAACTGTCACAAAAGTCTTTCTTTGGGATGTTGTTCAACTCGTGTGTCGAATTGGCTTGAATGTCGGTTACGTCATCTGACCCTTCATTTGAATTTGTGCACTTTGTTGTTTTGTGGCAGGTTAGTATTGATAAAACCAAATCTCATCACCTGTGATGATTTTTTGCAGAAAATAATTGTTTGAATTGTACATTTCAATCGAGTCTTGGCAGGCATCCACAGATGATGTTTTTGTTCGAAAGCTAAAATGGGCATGGCAAACTTTGCACACACTTTTCTTCACTTCAAAACATTCTAAGAATGTCTTGACCACTTGATTTAGAGATGCTGCACTTTGGGGATTTGTGACAACAACGCCGACACTACAGCCACATGTCCACTACTTAACACTGCCTGCTCACAACAGACTAGCTGAACATATATTTGTTGTTTACAGTTGTAAATTCACGCTGCCATCGTAGTTATTGCACTGATGTAGTTTATACCACAGAAAAAAAAAAAATCAGCTCTCAACTTCTTGAGCAATGGTGTACATACACAAAGAACATTTAAGCATGCTTCTAGGGGTGGCTGGACAGAGCAAACTCCATCTTTCCGAACATGAGGTCAATGTCTTTACAACTCCACTGCCTCATTTGGCTGCTCTCTATTGTAAAATGTTCTTTGATATACACACAATTTGCTCCAGGTAACTAATAACACAAACATAGTTTTGCTTTTCGTCGCTGCATGTATCAAGGACACCTGCTGGTGACCCCTAAACCATAAACATGCTGCTAAGGTAATACAAAACATCTACCTATAATGTAAGTTAGGAATCTAGAAAACTTATATCAACTCTAGCAACTTGTTGCCAACAGTGACGAGAGATTCAGTGGTATAAGGATTTCAGATATAGTACGAAAAATGCCCAACAAGGCCACAAGTTCAATTGATAAGATAAAAAAACTGCTCTTCACAAGCAGCACAGAAAGCCAAAATGCAGTGAGAAACAATATCTTGTTCAATATACTATCTTAAGTTTTGAAAAAATTATAGAACAAAGCACTACACTGTATCTCACAGTTAAACAAAATTATCACTGTTTCATGCAAAACAGAGCATAAAAATATAAAATGATGCCTGTGAACTAGTTTAAACAACCAACATCACTAGCATATTTTGAAAAAAAACATGAAATAATGCATTCAATCTCACCTTTCTCCTTTCTAAATCCACAACATCCAAAAGTGGATACGTTGTGCGAACTTCGTCAATTGACACAAAATTAGAAAACCCTAAATTCAGGGCTATGTCACTAATAGGGCCTTGTCCCGACAGCAACACTCTTTTATTATGGAATTCATTAAATAACCTAAGTGGAGAATGGGACATCACAACCTGGCTTTCAGACACCTGCAACAAATGCAAATGGAGGTTTAATATGTTAAGAGAAAATTATTGAGCAATGAAACAGTTAACTTCACTGTACACTATCTCCTACATTTTAATAAATAATGGAAGGAGCACAGGAAAGAACTGACTGTATAGTTAGTGCATTAAATCATCAATAAGCACATAAATAAGACAGAATTCTGATACGCTTCCACACAAATACTTCTCCAGAACTAACAGAATACACATACACTTCGATGGCTACATTGTACTGGCTGGAATGTTAATAATAATCATTTACATATTTTAATACCACTGACTTATACAGAAGAGGATCACAATAAAATGACAGAGTTATCCAATAGCTTTGCAAACTGTCTTATACAGGGTGATTATAATTAAAGTTAAACTTTCAAAATGCTGTAGGAGTAACACCACTGGTCAGAATGACGTCAAATTGCAACGGAATATTATTGGAGAAGAGGGAAAAAGTATGGTAGGAGAAAAAAAAAAATAGTGTGAAATTTGATCACTAGATGGTGCTGTATTTGTCAGAATACATAAATGAAAACACTGTCATGCGCACGACCCATTAATGGTGGTATAAACACGCAGGGTACATGGCTTTTCTTCCTTTCGCATTTGCGGCTTTCACCATGACTGTCTCAATGCAGAACCATGCTCTGCTTGTAAAGCTGTATTACAAGAATGATGACTGTGCACACGTCGTTCTGCAGAAGTTCCGAACACTGGAGGATTTGAAAAAAGGCGTTGGTCCGATGACTGCCATGGGTCTGGAGAAAATTATTCAGAAATTTGAAAAAATGGGTTCTTTTGGTGTGCAACCTGGTACAGGGAGGAAATAAACTGATTCAATGTCAGTGGAAGCAGTGGCCACAGCAATGCAGGAGGAGACAAGAGGTGGTGTGCAAATATGTAGTGCACAGAGAATAGCTCGAACAGTGGGCAAACATGTGAGCACATGCATAAAAGCCTACGAAACATCCTTCTTTGCTAGCCATTCAAAATTATCCATGTGCATGAATTGCTTCCTATTGAACTGCCAGCAAGAGAGACCTCTGCTCTTGCTCACATGGAAGTGGACAATGACTGGCCGTGGAAGATTTTGTGGACAGACGAAGCCCACTTCCATGTGACAGGATATGTCAATGCATAGAATTGTAGAATATGGGCAATGGAAAATCCACACGCAAATCAACCAATACCACTTCATCCTGAAAAGGTCACTGTGTGATGCGGGTTTACGGCATCACTTATCCCAGGGCCATATTTTTTCAAAGAGACAGGTGCTTCTGGTTCTGTTACATGAACCATCACTGGTATGCACTATGGGTCTCATTTGTGCAACCACGTCATTCCAGCTGTCCCACAGCATGGATGTGATCATTTTTATGCAAGATGGCGCACCTCCACACATTCCAAATCCAATTAAGCAGCTGCTGAAGTGCCATTTCGGAAATGTTAGAATTATCAGCCACCATTTCCCTACAGCCTGCCCGTCCCAATCACCTGATTTTAATCTGTGTGACTTATGGCTGTGGGGCTATCTGACAGATGTTGTGTTCAGTGTTCCGATTGCAAACTTCACTGCATTGAAGGTACACATTGCACAACACATTCTGAATGTGACAGCAGAAACGCTTCAATCAGTTGTGGAACATGCTGTTTCTCAATTTCAACTTGCTGCAGAAAACGGTGGACATCATATTGAACATATTTTTCACTAGTCACATGGAAATTAATAATCCGATGTGATTTTGATTGATGCTTTTTCTGTGGCTTTTGTCCTCAGGACAATTAAAAACTGATTTTTCCCATCTGATGTGATATGACCTTGCCGTGGTGGATGAGCTTACGTAACTAACAGTATCACACCTGTACACTCATACACACTGAGTAGCACAGTTTGTTTAACATCAAATGTATACCTTCGGCATTGTTGTATGAGTCATTTGTCATTTGTAATCAGCCACTATTAAATTATTATGCTTACAGTGCCATCTGTTGCTACATTTTGTAACTATTTATTTTTCTTCTGTCATACCTTTACCCACTTCTCCGATAATATTCTGTTGCAATCAGTGGTGTTATTTCTACAGCGGTTTGAAAGTTTAACTTTAATTATAATGAGAGAGAGAGAGAGAGAGAGAGAGAGAGAGAGAGAGAGAGAGAGAGAGAGAGAGAGAGAGAGAGAGAATCCCTCAAGTATAAAAAAAGTACTCACAAACAATTGCCAACCGCACAGTTGAATATGCTGGCCAATTTTTGAACTTTTAACACAGGATAATGAAACAAATATAGCTGAATCTGTTCCTTTAACCAAACATGTGAAGTGTGATTTATTAGTTTCATAACTGTGAAATAATGCTCTACAAATTCTTCAACAGAATTTTAACACTTCTGTCCCATTAGGTTATTGAACAGTCTTTTCAGTAAACCAATTTAATACACATAACTCTTATTATAAACTTTTAGCCCCACTTACGGTGAAAGTTTCTCATTATAACGAGCATGGAAATCTTAGAGGAAATCAAAATTTTGTGTGTACAAGGTTTACATAATGGGAAAAGGAACAGTTTTTGTTGGGCAACACATACATAAAATTTGTGCAATATCAGTAGCTTTGTGATGTCAGTTTAATTTCCTCAGAACATTATGAAACACACATAATCAACTCTAAATAATGGTGCTAGCTATGACTGAGGTATACAAATGAGTGGCACCATGTATAGTTGCATGGCAAATGGTAAGCAATGTAATTTAATGGCCTAGTAGACTGAGTGTACTTTCCAGTTTAAATTTATTCTAAGAGTTAGGGCTAAAAACTTCACACTGTTTATTCCCTCATCACATGAGTATTGCATGTTATTGAAATGTCATTCACATTTAATGATTTAGTTCTAACAGGCTTTGTGACAATCTGTTCCACAATGATTTCAACAACAGAGCAGATAACATATGTCAAACCAGTGCAACCAACATTCAGTACAGGGAGCATTTCTTTTCAAAGCTCACTTACATCATGACCTTTTTTTTTTTTTTTTTTTTTTTTTTTTTTTTTTTTTTAACTAAAAACGACCAAATGCTGTGTTCTAATTTTTTCTAGAGGAAAAAAAGAAACATCAGTTCATAAGATTTATGGAAATTTCTTCATCACTGACAAATCCCTGTTATGAGTATTACCATAATGACAAAGACCGATAGTGTCCATGAGTTTTCATTGCACAGTGATGTTTAGAATGGAAGTCTCTATGCCCTTAAACTGCTACTCACTCCCGCAAACTCTCCCTTTTAAGCTAATTCATACCTATTCCTCTCAACTCTCGCCAAATCTAGCAGTTTCATAAAATTATTTGTAGAACACTTACTTCCAATGTTTTAGTCAGTCACCAGTCTCTGAGTGTCGACAAAGGAGAATATTAATCCTAGAAAAATCTGTATATACAAGATATATATTGACGTTATGAATAAACGCGAATTCTGCCAGATGTTCGCGTCATTCTCGCACGATATTTCAACAGTGTAGCTCGCTGTCTTCTTCAGGTGTTACCCGAGAATGGTCCTTAAGCTGATCGAGTCCAGTATTTATGCCTGTAAGTTGATGGGTGCTCCCTAGTTGGTCCGCACTGCATCGGGTGTTCCCTCCGTGGTCCATGCCTGCCAGATATGGCTCTCATGGTCCTCTCTGGTCGCTGGTGTTCCCACTGCCATCCGCATCCGGCTCGGCTGCTCTCTGGGGTCGCAGTCATCATCTGTAGTATCTGCTGCTCTGAATCCTGGCTGTTTCCTTGGTCTCCACTTCTAATTCTTGCTGGGAGCTTCGTAACTGTTCTGCGCTGCACTGAGTGTTCTGTCCGCGTCCACCAGGCCCAGCTTGTCGCTGGTGCTCCGAACGCCATCTGTGCCCAGTGCAGCCACCCTCTGGGGTTTTGGTCGTCATCTGAGGTATGTCAAAACCGGTCTGTAATGACTGGTGTTCTGTCTCATTGTTGTTTCCACTTCTGTCTCTTGCTGGGCGCTCCGTAATCGGTCCTTGTCGCGTTGACTGTTCCGTTTCCGGTTCATGCCCACCAGGTGCGCCTCCCATGGTTCCCTCTGATTGTTGGTGTTCCGACTGACGTCCGTGGCCGACTTCCATGTCCTCTAGGGTCATGGTCATCACCTGAGGAGTGTCAGGACAAATTTGTAGTGTCTGGTGCTCTGTCTCGTGGCTGTTTTCTCGGTCCCCACTCCTGTTTCTTGTGAAATCTCTGTGTGTTTTGCGTTGAGTTTTCAGAAGTTCAGGCCATGCTGAGCTGGTACCCAGTGTCACAGTTGATGAGATTCTCCATTATCTTGATTCTGATGGACTCTCTTATGACACTGTCTGAATATCTAGGGGTCTTGAGCGACAATCTTGGTGTCATTGTAGTTCATCAAGTACACACAGTTCACGTTTAAGCTTACCATGAAACAAAAAATATAATCTAGTAGTGTGACGACAGATAACTCTGCCATAGATATGGAATGGAATAACTCAACAGATAAAGTCTCCACTTTTTTTGTGCAGGCTATCATCACATCCTGTTGGATCGTGACTGTCACATGTTAGTACACAGCCTCTCTCTATCAGTGATTACAGTACAGGACTCTCTGCACTGCATTTCGAAGCTGACTGGATTCGTATTTGGTGACTCACTGAGTTAAAAACCACTTTTTTCAAAACTGTTATTGTGTCTCTCATTTCTGATTTCTGCCTTTAGAACCCATGCATCTCTACAGTACACAACACTGGCACCAAGGCTGGTCCTTTGTTTGCCAATTTTTTTTTTGTTTTTTTTTGGACATTGTGCCTTGCTGAAAAGCAACATTATGACATTGAAGGTAGCGTGTACTTCTTGCAGATTCTTCAACAAACACTGTGCTTGCCCACCACAATGAATTTATATTGACTTTCTTGTGTTTCAGAACACTCATACCTGCAACTTGCTGTTTGCATTTTCTACCTGCAGAGACTGAGATTTTGGCCATTCTTGTCTGTTACTTCTAATCGATCGAGACCTTCTTTACAGCTCCAATGAACGTATTGTTTCAGTTCAGCATTTATTATGTGTTGAATGATGGCCAATGTACCAGTGGAAATGTCTCTAAGTCAAGCTATTCAGTTGCAGGGCCCAGCAATCCACAACTCATAACAGAAATTACACAACTACTGCAATTCCACACCAATTTACAGGCACCACTTGCAGCATCCCAAGTAGTGCCGTAACAAGCACCACCTGTCTATGCACCGCAGTTCCAGACATTTGATGCACAGCAGGAAGACACATTTGACTACCATGCTCAGCTCGATGCCCGCTACACTGCACATCACATTTACAGTATGGACAGAACACCACATATATTTGGCAGCAGTAGGTGTCACAGTTTACAGGTTGGCATGTAAAGTTTTTTTCAGTATCCACCTCAAACATGGTGACTTCACTGCTGTATTAAGACAAAGACTTTGATGAACAAGAGAACATGGTGGCTGCTTGTTACAAGTTTTTCAGATTGAGTAGATCACCACAGCAAACTTACAAACATTGGGTAGCTGATTTACAAGGTCTGGCCAGGCCTTCTGCCACCGAGCAGTGTGTCAGCAGTGCGCAAGCAGCAGCAAGAGGCTTATTTAGCGTCCACATAAGTATTGTAGTCAAGTTGAAAATTTATTTGAGTGTTCTTAGCACACTTGTTTAGTTAAATCCGTCAAATCATTGTGTAGTATTCGGTTTCAGGCTCTGTCTCCGGCTGACACTGATCTTTGGCCGGACATGGCTGCTTGTCCTGTTCCAGAGGTTGCCCCTCAGTCTGCAAAATCCGGGCAGTCGCAGAGGGTGGGCTTACTGGTAGCTCCAACGCCAGGCGACTAATGGGGCCCCTTAGGGATATGGCTGCAAGGGAGGGGAAGAAAACCAATGTGCACTCCGTGTGCATACCGGGTGGGGGGGGGGGGGGCTGTCTTTCCAGATGTGAAAAGGGTCCTTCCGGATGCCATGAAGGGTACAGGGTGCATCCATCTGCAGGTGGTCGCTCATGTCGGCACTAATAATGTGTGTCGCTATGGGTCAGAGGAAATCCTCTCTGGCTTCCGGCGGCTATCTGATTTGGTGAAGTTTGCCAGTCTCACTAGCGGGATAAAAGCAGTGCTCACCATCTGCAGCATGTCAACAGGACTGACTGCGGACCTTTGGTACAGAGCCGAGCGGAGGGTCTGAATCATAGGCCGAGACGGTTCTGCGACCATGTGGGCTGCAGATTCCTCGACTTGCGCCATAGGGTGGTGGGGTTTCGGGTTCTGCTGGATAGGTCAGGAGTCCACTACACACAGCAGGCGGCTATACGGGTAGCAGGGGACGTGTAGCACGGACTGGGCGATTTTTACGATAGATGGCCTCGGGCAAGTACAGAAAGGGCAACAGCCTCAAAGTGTGCAGGACAAAGTCAGGACATGCGGGGACCAAGCAGCAATCGGTATTGTAATTGTAAACTGTCGAAGCTGCGTTGGTGAAGTACCAGAATTTCAAGCGCTGATAGAAAGCACTGAAGCTGAAATCGTTATAGGTACGAAAAACTGGTTGAAGCCAGAGATAAATTTTGCCGAAATTTTTACAAAGGCACAGACAGCGTTTAGAAAGGATAGACTACATGCAACTGGTGGTGGCGTGTTTGTCACTGTTAGTAGTAGTTTATCCCGTAGTGAAATAGAAGTGGGTAGTTCCTGTGAATTATTATGGGTAGAGGTTATACTCAACAACCAAGCTAGGTTAATAATTGTGTCCTTTTACCGACCTCCCGATCCAGTAGCATTAGTGGCAGAACAACTGAGAGAAAATCAATAAATTTCACATAAATTTCCACAACATGTAATAGTCTTAGGTGGAGATTTCAATTTACCAGATATAGACTGGGACACTCAGATGTTTAGGACAGGTGGTAGGGACAGAGCATCGAGTGACATTATACTGAGTGCATTATCCGAAAATTACCTCCAGCAATTAAACAGAGAACTGACTTGTGGAGATAACATCTTGGACCTACTGATAACAAACAGACCCGAACTTTTCGATTCTGTAAGCACAGAACAGGGAATCAGTGATCATAAGGCCTCTGCAGCATCCCTGAATATGGAAGTAAATAGGGATATAAAGAAAGGGAGGAAGGTTTATCTGTTTAGCAAGAGTAATAGGAGACAGATTTCAGACTACCTAACAGATCGAAACAAAAATTTCTGTTCAGACACTGACAATCTTGAGTGTTTATGGAATCTATGCAATCAATGCAATCGTAAAATGCATCTTAGACAGGTACGTGCTGAGTAAAACTGTGAGGGACGGGAAAAACCCACCGTGGTTCAACAAAAAAGTTAGGAAACTATTGCGAAAGCAAAGAGAGCTTCACTGCGAATTTAAACGCAGCCAAAACCTCTCAGGCAAACATAAGCTAAACGATGTCAAAGTTAGCGTAAGGAGGGCTATGCGTGAAGCGTTCAGTGAATTCGAAAGTAAAATACTATGTACAGCCTTGACAGAAAATCCTAGGAAGTTCTAGTCTTACGTTAAATCAGTAAGTGGATCGAAACAGCATATCCAGACACTCTGGGATGATAATGGTATTGAAACAGAGGATGACACGCGTAAAGCTGAAATACTAAACACCCTTTTCCAAAACTGTTTCACAGAGGAAGACTGCACTGCAGATCCTTCTCTAAATCCACACACGAACGAAAAAATGGATGACATTGAAATAAGTGTCCAAGGAATAGAGAAGCAACTGAAGTCACTCAACAGAGGAAAGTCCACTGGCCTGACAGGATACCAATTCGACTCTACACAGAGTACGTGAAAGAACTTGCCCCCCTTCTAACAGCCGTGTACCGCAAGTCTCTAGAGGAACAGAAGGTTCCAAATGATTGGAAAAGAGCACAGGTAGTTCCAGTTTTCAAGAAGGGTCGTCAAGCAGATGCGTAAAACTATAGGCCTATATCTCTCACATCGATCTTTTGTAGAATTTTAGAACATGTTTTTTGCTCGCGTATCATGTCATTTCTGGAAACCCAGAATATACTGTGTAGGAATCAACATGGATTCCGGAAACAGCGATCGTGTGAGATCCAACTGGGTTTATTTGTTCATGAGACCCAGAAAATATTAGATACAGGCTCCCAGGTAGATGCTATTTTCCTTGACTTATGGAAGGCGTTCAATACAGTTCCGCACTGTCACCTGATAAACAAAGTAAAAGCCTACGGAATATCAGACCAGGTGTGTGGCTGGATTGAAGAGTTTTTAGCAAACAAAACACAGTATGTTGTTCTCAATGGAGAGACGTCTACAGACGTTAAAGTAACCTCTGGCGTGCCACAGGGGAGTGTTATGGGACCATTGCTTTTCACAATATATATAAATGACCTAGGACATAGTGTCGGAAGCTCCATGCGGCTGTTCGTGGATGATGCTGTAGTATACAGAGAAGTTGCAGCATTAGAAAATTGCGACGAAATGCAGGAAGATCTGCAGCGGATAGCACTTGGTACAGGGAGTGGCAACTGACCCTTAACATAGACAAATGTAATGTATTGTGAATACATAGAAAGAAGGATCCTTTATTGTATGATTATATGATAGCGGAACAAACACTGGTAGCAGTTACTTCTGTGAAATATCTGGGACTATGTGTATGGAACAATTTGAAGTGGAATGATCATATAAAATTAATTGTTGGTAAGGTGGGTGGCAGGTTGAGATTCATTGGGAGAGTCCTTAGAAAATGTAGTCCATCAACAAAGGAGGTGTCTTATAAAACACTCGTTCGACCTGTACTTGAGTATTGCTCATCAGTGTGGGATCCGTACCAGGTCGGGTTGACAGAGGAGATAGACAAAATCCAAAGAAGAGGGGCGCGTTTCGTCACAGGGTTATTTGGTAAGTGTGATAGCGTTACGGAGATGTTTAGCAAACTCAAATGGTAGACTCTGCAAGAGAGGCGCTCTGCATTGTGGTGCAGCTTGCTGTCCAGGTTTCGAGAGGGTGCGTTTCTGGATGAGGTATCGAATATATTGCTTCCCCCTACTTATACCTCCCGAGGAGATCACGAATTTAAAATTAGAGAGATTCGAGCACACACGGAGGCTTTCCGGCAGTCATTCTTCCTGCGAACCATACGCGACTGGAATAGGAAAGGGAGGAAATCTACATCTACATCTACATTGATACTCCGCAAGCCACCCAACGGTGTGTGGCGGAGGGCACTTTACGTGCCACTGTCATTACCTCCCTTTCCTGTTCCAGTCGCGTATGGTTCGCGGGAAGAACGACTGTCTGAAAGCCTCCGTGCGCGCTCTAATCTCTCTAATTTTACATGACAGTGGCACGTAAAGTGCCCTCCACCACACACTGTTGGGTGGCTTGCGGAGTATAAATGTAGATGTAGATTGCAAGTTTATGACAAATGTGTCACATATTATAGTAACACCATGATTCGAGACACTATCACCCAGAATGAGTCTGACACTACAATCAGGGAACAATACTTAAGTACCTGGGTCCCAGTTTAAATCAAGTGTTAGAATTGATTGAGTCACACAACTCTTACGACATTGCTGTGATACACATTGACTCTCCTCACACTAGTGTAGTAGTTGATAGCAAACAGGTCAGACAACACATCATCCCAAATTACAGCCAGGGCAGTGCCATACACAAATACAGCAGTGTGTTAAGCAGACAGTACGCAGTGTTAAATTATGTCACACAAGCTGCAGACCTGCCCCTGTCTTGACGCAATGTGTTTACATTGAGGCAATGTACAATCAGTGTGTTTACAAAAGCAAAAGTCCCACAAGCAGTATGTTCCTTAGACCAAATATCAGTGTATGAAAGCCAATGTCGTACTTTCAAAGCCACGTCAAGGTTGAAGAATTCTCAGAACTCTTCTCCTATTCACCGATAAGCAAACAAACTATTTGTCATTTTGCAGATTGCTAATCGCAACATGGCTTGTAGTTACTTTCAGGAGTCTCAGTGATAATTTTGAACAACACATGTATCAACTGTTAGGAAAGACTATATTGTGCAAGTCACAGACAACTCTCTCAGCTTACAATATCCATTGACACCTCCGTTTTTATTGTCTGCCGCCTGCCTGCTGCTTTTCCCAATGTCACAAAGACAGTTTCTTTCACAGTATTGGGTTCAAAAGACAGTCAAAACATTTTTGGTATTGATTCATTCCATCTTTTCAGAATGCATGTTAAGGACAATGTACTCTCTGTTAATTCTTCTGTACCTCAAGATAGTAATTCAAAACATTGTGCAGAATTCAGTGAACTTTTTCTAGATAGCCTAGGCAAAGCAACCAATGAAGAAAAATGCGCAACCTTGATTTTATTGGGCATGGCCCATCCCTCAGGCTATCAGAAATCAAGTAAGACAAACATTGTTGAATTGGCAGGACAAAGGTGTAATTGCTCCAGTAGCAGGCAGTCGGTGAAAATCTCCTCTTTCAAGTCATCAGGAAACTGTATGGAAACTTAAGATTTTGTGCTGATTTCAAATCAATTGTGGGTCCCTGAACAGCAATTAACTCATTTCTATTACCACAGATTGATGAACTGATTTATAAGCTAGGAGCGGCTTGCTTCTTCTCTGCAATGGATGTACGGGATGCCTAGTTGTACATTCCGCTGAATGGACAGGCTCAAAATTTTTTTGTGACCAATATACATGTAGGGCTATTCTAGCTTTTGCATTTGCCCTCTGACAGTGCTTCAGCATCTGCTATTTACCAGAGATATCTGTATCGGCTGACTGCTAAGTGCCTTCGTGCACAAACTATTTAGATGATAATGTGGTTTTTGGATGTTGTCCCGATGAACATCTTCCTAATCTGACAAGTTTATTTCAAGTTCTCTCTGCTGATGGTCTCAAGTGCAACAAACTTCTTTCTCTCAAACTGAAATCGAGTGCAATACCTAGGCCATCTCATCAATGCTCAGGCCATCCATCCTCCCCAGTCTCAATTAACTGCAATTTGTGACTCCCAGTGCCTTGTAACATACGTGAATTCCAAGCTATACCAGAAAAATGTTCTTTTTGTATGAACTTGGCAGTGTCAAATTGCTTATCAGTGATTGAAGGGAGCATTTTTGAGTGATAGTTGTTTGCTTCATTCTTACCCCGCTAAGCCAGACATGCTAGCAGTCGATGCTTCCTCGTACGGGACCGGTGCAGTGTTCTCACACAGAGTTGGCTATAAGGTCGAACCGATTCCTTTTGCATCCAAGCTCTTGACCAAGGCTCAGTGCAATTATTATCAGCTAGAGGTGGTGGCTCTTGCCATTATCTAAGCTGTGAAAAAATTCCACCAGTACCTTTATGGATGGAAGCTCCACTTAGTGACAGATCATAAGCCACTGATGTTGTTGTTCAGTCCTTCTCAGTCAGTTCCTCCACGCACAGTGCAAAAGCTCAAATGCTGGTATTTGATTTTTGTAAATTTACCACTATGAAATCATGTACAGATCAACAGCCAGACATTCCAAAGGACACACCCTCACTCAGTTAACAGTTGGCAACAATACAGTAGTTGCTGCATTTGAAGACTCTTGTTTCCATATTGACGTGCAATCACCATCTATCACCACTGGATCGCTCAGGCAATGGCAGTGTATCCCAAACCACAGTTATGCTGCAGTATATCCGCACTGGTTGGGCACACACTATCGAAGCTGTTCGCAGTCCTGTGGTTTGTCAATACTTTGCACTTCAGCAAATCTTGGCTCAACAATAGGATATCACTCTGTTTCATGCAGATAGTGATCAATCACGTGTGATAGTTCCATGCTCTTTATATAGGGAAGTTCCTCGTCTTTTGCATCAAGGCCATTGGGGCATAGTTCGTACAAAGCAGCAAGCCAGCTTGCAGGGCAGGGATGGGCTCACAGATTGAACAGTTCACCTTTCACTGTCATGCTTGTGCAGAGGCACTAGGCTGCTCAACCTCAAAGGTTCTCTGAATGGCCCAGCACCCCTTGGCAGAGATTACACGATGATTCTGTGGGTCTATTTAGGAACAGCGATTGGCAAATTGTTGTACATGTTTATAGCAATTTCCATTTGTTGTACCAATGCATCTGACCCCAACAGCAAGTACTATCAAAACTTTCACATCAGTTTTCTGTAATGAAGGTCATAGTCTCAGATAATGGACCACAGTTTACATCGGCAGACTCAAGCAATGGCATTCAATATGCGACAAGCGCACTATTCCATCTGCAATCTAACGGTGAAGCAGAACACTTTGTGATTACATTTCAGCAGCAAATGGACAAGTCATGTGGCTCCAACACACCAGAGCAAACTTTAATGACTTTCCTGTCCTCATACTGTTACCAGTCACGCAGCAGCAAGTCGCCTTCAAAACTGTTGCGTGCACACTGACGCAGAACACCACTACATCCGCCACAGAAGTCAGCCCCTCTTCCACAGCATACCAAATTTAATGTCACTGATCATATATTTTTACCAGTCTTCAGCAGAAACAAACACTGTGAATCGAGCATTATCATTCAAGTCTTGCCCCTTCCCCCTTTATCTTGCACAGTGTTTGTCTGGGCTGCACAGAGCTTCAGAATCAGCTCCACTTCTGTTGGCTATGTGATCCTGCTGCAGCTTTCTCAGTTTCAGAGACAGCATCCCACATAATCTTGCAGCATAACTGCCTTCATCTCCCTAGGGTCTTGTGCTGCCAGTGCTTGCAGGGAGCCCATGGATGTTGAAGTGCCACTGCCGTAGTCACCGCAGTCAGCAGCCCCTCCTGTGGAGATCTGGTCCTATCTGAACTGCTGCCTTTCTGCATGCCTCCGATGACCCACCAGTCACCACTGCGTCATTGCCAGTGCCAGAAGATACTCCGTCCCTGGGTATGGTGTGCACCCTATGACAGGTTTCTCGGTCAGTGTTCTCATTCACTTGCAAAATAAATGTCTGGATGCAGGCAGGAACTTGCCATTAGCTACTGCCTCCTTAGTGACACGTGCATCCATACCACTTCCCAGCCTTCCCAGCCGTTGTTACCAGCAACGCCAGTACGCAATGACAGTGAGGAGGATTGGGGGGGGGGGGGGGGGGGGCAGGGGGGGGGAGCAGGAGGAGGAGGAGGAGGCATGTGTTGTTTGTCACAGACAGCATGCCAGGCATGTCAGGTGTGATGGTACAAACCCCCGTTACAAGATGGATGTTTCTAGTATGCAAGGATTGCTTTGTGGAGAGCGAGCGCGCTACACAGTGTGCGATTCGTGGAAGCATGTGCCGCGCCCGCGGCTCGGCAACCACGTGGCCTGCAGCTTGGGGCATTGTTTGGTTTTTCACACATTACGCAAAAACTATGTAACTTACGGTGAAGAGCGATGCGGCAGTGGATTGTGGTCAGCAATATACACCTTCTGAAAGATCGATATTTATTTCAAGTCACGAGACGCAAGAGTTATAGTAACCTCAAAATCGGTTAATATCACCAATACTGAAAGATTAATAAAAATAGTAAATAACAACTTACAGAGATGAGCGAGCACTCATTAAAAACGTTTCGTCATAGTGGACTGAGTGCCATAGTCATATAATAAGATTCATAAATAATTAAACCCGCAAAGAGCAATAAACAAAGTTTGAGGGAAAATTGTTTATAAAATTCAATAGAAAATTCATGACGTAAAGAACGGCACTATATAATATTTTGGGTGGCATCACACATATTCTAAACTAGTTAAGTTATAGTATACACTTAACTTGCAAGAGTTTTCATTGTTTGCAAATTATTATTAACATTTATCACACATAATTAATTAATTATTATAGATATGAAGATTTTGAGCAGCGCAGTGTGTAGATCACTATATATCACGTCTAAAAAGGTGCTATGTGCAGTTCTATGTTAAAACTTTGCAGCACAGATGTCAACAAACAAATTTGCGCTAAGTGGTGAAATTTTGCAAAACCTAAAACTTGATTTATGGGCAATAGAATAATCCTAGAAATTAATGTAATATAGTAAATAAGATGTACTTTTTAGCGAGGTTCCAATGGTGTACTTATTTCTGTCGAGGGATGATGTATCAAAATTTGTAACCTTAACTGGTGAGAGTGGTACTTGCATAACGGGGGGGGGGGGGGGGGGGTGATGTCTGAGCCTATATAAGCAAGCTGTGTTGCGCACTACGCTTACTCGGCCGTTGAGAGCTCGTGAAGAGATTTCTGTGCTGTGGGTGCCGCGGGAAGCAAATTGTCGTGTGTTGTTTTCACAACGCCTGCAGATTGTCGTGTTCTGCGCCCCGCAGCATGGGAAAGAAGTACACGCAGAGGAAACCTGCCGCTACGAAGGGTCCTTCGGTTGTGCAACTCACTGAGTCTGCCGACCAAGCAAGGAATTCCCGACAAGACAAGTCGCGGCCTGTCCCCCTTTGTATGTCAAGTGAAAAAAGGCGGGTGGACAGTGCTGTTTGACACTATGACGAATTGCGCTAAGAACGAGGTGGTCTATGAGTCTGTCGATACAGACTCGCTGATCTGCATTCGAGCTGCAAACGTGGCTGACCACGGGGCGATCGAGGTCGCAGTGGCTGACCAAATTGTCGACGTGCCGCTGGCGCGTGAGAAGGCACCTTCCATAGGAAGGATGAAGATGACCAAGGCACTCCTCAGGGGGGTACCTCGGTGCTGTGACGAGGCTGCGGTCCGGGAAGGGCTGCTGCGAGCCGGGTTTTGTAATGCAACCGCAAGGTCGTACAACCGGACCAACAAGAAGAGGGCACCGCTCTTTGCCTTGACCATGCAAATGGCCGACGGCGGGAGCGATATCTTCGACTTGTGGAAGTTACTGGGCTTCCCGGTTACGACAGAAGCTCTCCTGACCGCAGTGGACCCCCAGCCCCAGTGCTTCAGGTGCTAGGGCGAGGGCCATGTCGTGAAGGAGGAGGAGGAGGATATTAGTGTTTAACGTCCCGTCAACAACGAGGTCATTAGAGACGGAGCGCAAGCTCGGGTGAGGGAAGGATGGGGAAGGAAATCGGCCGTGCCCTTTCAAAGGTACCATCCCGGCATTTGCCTGAAGCGATTTAGGGAAATCACGGAAAACCTAAATCAGGATGGCCGGAGACGGGATTGAACCGTCGTCCTCCCGAATGCGAGTCCAGTGTGCTAACCACTGCGCCACCTCGATCAGTTGTCGTGAAGTATTGCCGCAACGCGGCCCAGTGCATTAAGTGCTCATTCGACCACGACAGCCGTGCCTGCGACTGTGGCAGTAACGTTCTGCCGACTTGCGTCCGGTGTGGCAGCCTGCACGTCGCCAGGTGGCGCAGTTGCCCGGCTTTCTCAAGCCGCAATTAGGCCAAAGGCATCAAGGCGTCCGCGGCTGCACCAACGCAGCAGAAGAAGAGAAGACAATGTCGGAAACGATGTAGGGCGCAGACCAGCCCGGCGCAGCTGAGGGACGACGCAGTAGCAGCTCCACCTGCCAGGGGCAGGGAGGACTGCTCGGAAATGGGCAGTTGGGATGCAGCTCATGCTCCCGAGAAGAACTGTGGCCTCGAACTCGAAACCGCCATGAAGGAGGCCACAGCAGCCCATAAAGTCATCATGGCGGCAGAGAAAGAAGAGGCCTTGAGGCAATTGCGTGCAGTCTTCGCCCAAGGCCTCTGTGCTGCCAAACCTGTGAACACTCCTGTGACCTCGCAGGACGTTCGCGTGCCTGTCCCAGCGGCTGCCCCAATAGCACCGCAGGTGAGGGGTACAAAGAAGACAACCGCCGCCACGGCAGCATCGGAGGCGACGCCGACTGCCGTGGGGACGGACCCCACAAGGGGGCAAGGAGCCAAAGAGGCAGCCCTTATCGCGACTGCGCGAGAAAGCGGCATGCACGTCTCCGAAGCTCAACCAGTGCAGCTCACGGAACAAGCGGAACTCCTCAAGGCTCAGATGCGGCAGAGCTGCGCCAGGCAGTAGAGGAGGATGAGGCCAAATGGCGGCAGGCTGCCACTGTTCAGCAACCAGCCTGATGAAGCTTTGCCAAATCACTGACAACACAGCGCAGCAGAGGGCGTAATGGCAACGCACGCGTTGCCGCACTAATTTCCTTGTTGCAGGCAAGAAGCCACTGCAGCAGGTCCAGGAGAATCCGTACAAGCACAGCTGCAGCTACCGGAACACGCAGCAAGATAGGAGGAGGAGTAGCTGCAACTGGCTCAGGAGACGCCATCGGCGCCAGCAGCAGCAGCGCTCACCTCCTTGACAGGACTGATCATTCTATGAGAATCTGGTATTGCTCCTATGGTACTGATGCATGATACCCAACCCTAACATAACCTTACCTTGCACGATCTGTCGCAGATAGCAAGAAACCGCTACTGCCCTTACTACCCAACCTGACACTGTCGCAGAGGTTCTTTTTTCGTCTTGGCACTTTTTTCTCCTCTGCCCTTAAAAACTGCTCTTCTTACAATCTTGATTCTGTCAAGCTTTTTCGACCACTTCTATCACCCATATTAATGGGTAACCTTACCCAGATGTACGGACAACATCGCAGTTCCTCACTCCTGCGATGTCCTCGATTCTAATTACTAACAATGCAGAGGTGACAGTAGACCTTTTGAGTTGGTCACCATGCTTGTGCGAGCGTGGAGGGGCTCCCACCTTTAACGTGGCTGACCAGGGGCCAGTCGTTTCGGAGGGTGGTTGGCGAGCAAGCCCCACTTGAGGGTGGCAAATGTGGTCATTTGAGAATTCTTTTTCACACAGATTTATTTCGACAAAGAGTATTGTTTAATAGTTCAAGTATAGAATTTGGTGAACTGGAAGTGCTACGAGTATTTGTGCGAGTGCGATTTACGAGGTATACATCGTCGTAAGTGAACATGTGGCAAACTGTGATTTCGCGCCAAAACTGTTAGAACAAAGAGGACAGTGGGACTTGTGGTTCCGTTCAAATTGATTGAATAACTTTTGATTATAGCAGCCTACATTACTGCTATTGGGGGCTCAGAGTCAAATTATTATTAAAGTAAAACTGTAAACCATCTCACCAGTGCTAATTTCATTGTGTGAAAGAAAAGGACAACGCTGATAAATAGTGATTGAACAGTGACATGAAAAACTGATTTTTAGTATAATAATCGCCTAATTCTTGTTCCCTAGCACAAACTGTACTTATGTCTGAGTGAATAATTAATTCAAAAACTATAACAAATGTGCAGGTGTGGAAGTGTACTAATGCACCAAGTGTGGAAATCATCCCCTGAGACTTACGTGAGAGCCAAAATTTGCAATAACATTTTTTGACCAACATTTTGTATATGCACATTCTTTATTTTTACTGCCCCGTCGCACAGGTCATAGTTCCAAACTTGGTACCAGACATTAAAAGTACTGCCACCAGAGCCAGCCACACATCAGTCACAGCCACAAACCAATAGAAGCCCTATGGACACACCCCTCTACGCCAGTGCAAGCGGTGCCCCTATCAAAGTGGATAAGATGTTACCACAGGCTATCATCAGCGCCCACCTGTATTGCGGTCATTGCCTGCTATTCAATCCCACTATATGGACATTCTAAAATGGACTTAACCTGATGATAATCATGATGTTTGTGGGGTGCTCAACATCATGCCCATCATCAGCACCCTTATGAAGTGCCAGCATGCCACTGTCATGGGTGGAGGAGAGGGGGTCGACACAAAAGCTGTCCCACAAGAGGAGTTGCTTAAATGTGTTAAAGGCCCCTATCAATTATAAAATTCTGCCATCTTGATATACTCAGCTATGACACTGAAAATCAAATAATAAAAATGGTAAACTGCCTAGGCTATGTATCCAGTCACAGGACAGTGACCTCTCCTCCCCAGCACATTTCAAAACTTTTGTTACGCTGGTGTTGGCATCGGCGAGGATGGTGGGCAGATCTTCAGCCTAATTGATGGTTGTCCCTATGTCAGTATATAAAACACACATAGCCAAAACATGCTAAATTGAAAGTGTCACACCAAAAACTTCACAGAGTGTTGGGGATCTTCTAGCCAGAGGAAATATCCACGTGTTGATGGACAATGAAGTACACCATACCTGCATGGTCAATTTGAGTCAGCACAGTTTGTCACTCATCACTTCCAACCATTTGCTTTCCCATAGATGCATTTTTCTTCTATCAGACAATGAGATGTCAGCATGCACAGAAATGGCACACTGACATACAACACCATCTCTACATATTTCTTTGGTTGTTTTGTGGGCCGTGCTATTTCTCTGTATCCCAATGTGCACAGATACCTGGCAAAAGACTACCTTCTTGTCTCTGGGTTGGATCTGTTGTAGGGTGTCGCAAAGGACATGAATCAACTGGTTTACTGGCTCATGCGGTGGACCACTTTTAGCACACTCAACAAGTCAGAACAAATGAGAAACTTTGTACCGTGATGCCACCAAATCCACTCCAGTACCATCCGTCATATTACTGCATAGCTCCTTATCATAATTTATAAATTATTCAAGAACATATACTTGGAGAACCCTATCAGGAAAACAGCTGAACAACTTAGCAACTGAGTGCACTCCCTTGTTGGAATCCGTAAATATACACAACAATAAAACTGTGTTATGTATTCAAAATCTAAGAAAACATATTTGTAAAACAGTAATCTGGAGTACACGTTATCTTGGACTGTGTCAGGCTTCAAATCACTTTGGGCATCTGAGTACACCAAAGCAGCCATTTGCTCCATTTGTAACTGCATATTCAGAGGCCTGCTGTATCCAGATATGTGAGGAAGTGGGTAGAACGGATTCAAAATGGCTTGTGCGCACAAAGTCAATTCCTGAGCAGCCGCTCAAAGTTGAAATGGACTGCCACAATAAACGCCAATGACTGAGGTAACGCTAAGATTTCTTGGGCCTGCCGTGCCACAAGGTGGTGCCACCACACCAGGAGTGGTTTTACTGATGCATTTCAGAATATTCAATGACTTGATGTTCTTCATCTGCAGGCCTTTCAGGTACATACATGTCCAATGTCAGACCCAATAGGTGCACATTGTCTTTAAAATTTAAAATACATTCCCCTATCATGAGTTCAGGTGGTTAAAATCTCAATAAGCATGATTAAAACTGACAAATAGCCTTTTCTAGTGTGAACCTAAAACCAGTTTTAGTGCCCGCAGCTCGTGGTCGTGCGTTAGCGTTCTCGCTTCCCACGCCAGGGTTCGATTCCCGGCGGGGTCGGGGATTTTCTCTGCCTCGTGATGACTGGGTGTTGTGTGCTGTCCTTAGGTTAATTAGGTTTAAGTAGTTCTAAGTTCCAGGGGACTGATGACCATAGATGTTAAGTCCCATAGTGCTCAGAGCCAGTTTTAGTGGTTCAAGTTTCCAGCCTCCTGATGGTCATTGTCACTGTATGATAGGAGGAACAGCAGAAGATCACGAAGTCATCCACAAACAAAGAACTCTTCACATGCCTTCTGACTGCAGAGGACACATCACTGGTAGTGATTGCAAACAATACGACACTGATTATGTCTTGAGGAACCCCATTCTCCCAAGGAAAGAGGACACACAAGGTATCACCAAAGCAATAGTGAGAAGACCTGCCCTTGAGGAAGGACTGAATAAGAAGCAGCTGACATCTAGACAGTCCCTATTCATGACGTTTGAGAAGGATGTTGTACCTCCAAGTGGTGTCATACACCTTTTCAAGGTCAAATATACACCGACTAAATAGTTTCGGCATAAGACACAACTCCTGTACTATCGTCTCCAGTAGAATTAAGTTGTCATGGACAGAAAGACTGCACCTGAGACTGCACTGGGAATAGCACAGGTGACATAAGGAACCAGAATCTAGATGATGCACAGGGTGACCACTCACTCTAGGGACTTATCCATACTACTCGTAAGGCTACACTTTAGTAACTGCTAGGGTTGATATGATCCTTGACTGGTTTCCAGAAGAGAAGGATGTTGTACCTCCAAGTGGTGTCATACACAGCAGATCTGTCTGAAACAAGATAGGAACTTGCCTTTGAGTCCAGGACAAAGATAACAGAGCATGACATAATGAGTCTGACCCAGCAGTGGAGCAGTGCCTCTGGTTGTGGATAGAACAAACTCCATTTGCCACATGGAGAACGGAAGATTGTGAATCCCCTCTTTGTATGAGGAGCAAAGCCTTCTCATCTCTACAATTCTAAAGAATGTCTGGAACTCAGGAGTTTGTCTGAATGACACCATAATGGTAACAAAGTGTTCGGCAAAAAACCTGAGTAATGTCTCTAAGTACACCCATCGATAAACCATTTCTCAACACGGCTGCGAGGGAAGTTTCAGCGACTATGCCTGAAATCCTCCTTATTGATTCCTAAACTTGTGTAATGGAAGTTGTCTGATTGACAGATGTTATAAATTCCTTCCATGAGTTCCTGTTCCATTCTTTTATCATGCACCTTGCTTGTGCTCTCGCAGAACTGAAGGCCCAAAGGTTTTCCGTAGTTGGATGGCATTTGATTTTACACAAAACTGTGCACCTGGTTCTGATTATACCGAGCAACACTCGTCATCCCCCCAAGGGACAGGCTGTCATTCAACATGATCACTAGACAGAGGAATAGAATCTGTGGCAGCGCATTGGATCTCACATGTGATATGGTCCATCATCCCCTAGGCACAATCCTTTTGTTTCAAAATGGCTTGCTGACTGTACTGCAGCAAATTAACCATTTGAACCATTCACGTTTGCAGTCTCCTGTCCACCATCACCCACGTCAGCAGAAGAATCCATGCCAGAAAGTGGTCACTGGAGTGCAAATCTGTGGCCATTTCCCACTAAACTGAGTCTGTAATAGTTGGGGAGCAAAAGCAAAGGTCAATGGCTGAAGATAACCCTGTAGCTGTGGAAAAGTGTAGCATCTGACTTACAGTTCAAAGGGCTGATATTCTTTGAATGGACAAGGTACTCGATACTTTGAGCCCTGGAGCAAGTGGTAGTCAAGCCCAAAGCACATCGTTTGCACTGAAGCCTCCACGAGGAGGAATGGTTGAGGGAATACCCAGAAGAGTTCTGTCAGTGTACCTGCACAAGCCAATAGATCACAGTGTGGAAGATATAAAGAACACACAGTGATTTTAGCTGGTGTGAAAACTTCCACTGCAACTACTTGTCTGAGGTAAGAGGAACAGCAGAAGAGTGACATCTGTCATCAATGAAAACAGGCATCCCACCCTTACCACTGCCTTCCTAGTACGATCGACATTCCCGTAGGGCCGGTAGCCCCTAGCAGGTGAGTTTGTGACTAAATTGAGTTTCTTGTACGCAGATCCAGAATGGTCTCTCCTGGACCAAGAGTTACAATTCTTCCAAATGCAGCTGGTATCCATTTAACCTCCACTACAATACAGAAGTCCCTGTGGGAGCCAGTGATTAGCGATGGTTGTCTTTGCTCTTCTCCCACAGCGGTGATGCTTTACCTGAGAGATCAGAGGGGTGCATTAGATGGTGTCTGGGTCTCTGGTTCCCCTATACAGATATCAATACCCTTGATAGTGAAATCACCATTGGAAAGGGTGACTGCTCACTGATATGATGGTTTAGCTGCCACTTTCTTTGATTTTGGATGGCTTTTTATTTTGCATTTTTCCTCACAGGCAGCACTGATTGTGTGGGTAGAGGGCATGGCTTAGTGAGTCTCTGATGTGTGCAGTGGTATGAAGATGACGTTCCAAGTCCTTCGCTGAAAGCTTTCAAATGGTTTCAGGGTCACGTGCAGCTTCCACCCCGCCCCCCTTTCCCTTGGGCAGGTTATTACTTTCCTGGTTATAAACACCACACTTACTGCTCCATACTGCTTTATCCTGGAGCAGTTTATAAATTTCAGAGGAAGTGCTCAGAAGTTGCCCGATTCATGAGCTGGACCTTCAGAATGTCCATACAGACAAGGTTTCTATCAATTTTCCATGACCTTTTCAGTCCTTTTCCATAACCTCTTTAGTTAAATGCAAGACTTCTCGAAAATAAAATAACAAAAACATTTTTTTTAATGAGCCCAAAAGCCAGTTGAGGGCTGAATGTAATAATTCTTTTATCACTTAAACCGTATATCAATACGAATAATTTAACTATATATGACTTGCACTACCATATATCATTCATCAAATGCTATAGACACATTCAACTCTCACCTAGGATGGGTCATGATTATTTTCAGATACACTTCTCATTACATCAGTTAAAATAAAAATAGTTTTAACATAATAATGTAGTCAAAACTTACAATTTTCCTTAAAAGAACAATTATAAAAGTATAAAATTGAAGTCAAATGTTAAATTTAACAGTAACAACTGTTTGTTAATAGAGAAGCCTCTCAACTGTAGCATTTCCATGAAACATGCATAACAGCTTCTGTATGAACTTAATGAAGACAAGGTTTGCACTTTGCAAATTCCTCAGAAAGTGATTGTTTGTCCTCCTTAGGGTTGAACTGTTTCAGCTGTTTTACAGAATATTCCCCAAATTTAAAATAATCTCTCTTCACTATGTCAGCTGCTGAGGAGTCATATTACTTTTTCATTACTCTCATGACCATCTGTTCATTTTCAATACCTTTTCATGACCAGTAGCCATTCCGACATATCCTTCTCATTACATGCCATGGTAGTATGACCAAATCTTTTGCATTCAAAGCACTGTATTGGGCTGGGAACAAATGGTCAAACCTTAATACAGACATAGCCTGCAAGAACATGTTCATTTAATTCTGGAGTGTTGAAGACTAAAATGTGATGTTGACTATCCTTATGTAGTTCTGCTCTTCTGTGACATCCATGTTTTTCCATTCTTCACATAATTCCTCAGTGTCCATCTCCATTATATTGGAGCAGGTAACTAAACCTTTACTGAAGTTAAGGGTGTCATGTTGTTCAGCCACAAAAGGGTAGTTGCCTAAGGCCTTGCATCCTAGAAGCTTACCTACCTGGTGCAACGTGGCAGTTTCAGCTATAAGTGCTCCATTGTGAAGTCGTTTAAGACTTTTTTAAGGACCCAGTAATAACTCCCAACTCCTTGTGAATATAGAAAGAGAAGATCTTTTGAAATGTTCCCTCTGCTCTGTTGATCATGATGAAAGTTTTACAGCAGACTAATAGCCTGTTACTACAATTCTGAGACTACTACTCAAGCGGACTGACCACCTGTGCTGCATACATGATTAATGGAATAGAAAAGGTCGCACAAGAGAACTGATTTTAAATTAGAAAATTACACTTAAAACTTGCTTTGCTACCTGTCAGACATTTTATGTAATCAATTCATAAATTATCTTCTCTCGGGAGAAATCATTAGATTCGGTGATTCCCACTGGCTACCATATACTATTAGCTGAATTCCTATGACCACCAACAACAAATTACCAACATCCCCACACAATGCAAGAGCTGCTGTCACTGTAAGTGCAATTTAGCCTGCCATCGCCTTCCTCTGACTTTCAAACTTGATTACACATCTGATTATAGGTCACAATTTGACATTTTTCACATTAACATCGATTTCCAGAAGTGAAAGAAGTAATAAGTGACAGATCAAAATCTTAGATCTGACTGGGGATGGAACCCTAAACATTTGGTTCTAGAATAAGCTTTAATTAAGAAGATCTTTGAGCCAAATATACCTGGAACCAAGGTGAAACAGAATTCCCACTCTCCACATAAGATTTGCAAATAATATTGCTGTCACTACTGATACTACCAGTGAAGAGAATGATTACAATAGACATCCTAAATATTTAACAAATTTGAAAAAGTTTGAACTTAAAATAGTAAAAAAGATAGCAGGCAAATCAGAGATGACAAAGTTACTTGCAAATCGGAGATGACAAAGTTACTCAGTATCAAAACTGAATGAAGTAAAATACAAAGAGATAACAAATTTTGTTAATAACCACATTAATTACAGAAGATAACATTTGCTGCAATTAAATCAAAAACAGAAACACAGATCAGAAGGCACTTTATTTAAGAAAGATAGCAATTAGCAAACAAGTCATTTAATAAAATATAATTTGTCAAGATGTTCATCTGCAATGGGCTCTTGCACATACCTGAAAGCCACTGAATGCCAAAAAAGTACTTGGAAACAACAGAAATGTGGCTTTGGACAATGCTAACTTGAACCAGATGCACAGAAGCAAAATTCAATGACAATGTTTTGAAAGAAACCAATTATTGAACTTCATAACCATTCAATAAAAATTTAAACAAAATCTTTTGGAAATTTGTTTTAATACAAGTATTTATGGAATATACTGGATGAAAGGAAATTGTAAATAAAATCAATGGTAGGATAAGAAAGAAAATGAAAGACGCAAGCCTACTGGAGGTAACAATGTAAAAATTATCAAGGAATAAAGACAACACAAAATTGAGAAAAGTGGTTGCACTTATAAGACACAGCCTTTGGACATTAGGGTTTCTCTCCAAATGTAAATCACATAGTCTCACTAACAGGTGGAAAGAAGTGCTGGTCGCACACAGTAATGGTTAGCAAAATACTTTGCAGTTAATAACTAACAATAAGGTTAGCTCATGTTAACTGTAGAAGTGTACACTAGGGTCAGACTGACCACGGAGTTTACTTTGTTTGTTACCGTGCATGTGACATCGCACATAAACAGTCTGCTGTCACCAATGTAAATTCAGCATTGAGTGAGACCTAGTAGAGGAGAGACATTCAATGTTTTGAGACTTTGTTGTTTAATTAATTTGATACAAATGTTTTCTGAAGGGTCACTGTGACCCTGTGTAGCTGTCCTATCTCTGGATATTAAGGACATTTACGTGAAAATGACGTATTGAAGTGACATTTTACTAATAGGGGATGCTATACAGAAAGCATTATTAAAGAAACTCAATCATCATCCTGATGAAAGTGATGGTGAAGCTGGTGCTCCTGCAGCAGTCATAATGACAAAACTAATCAGTCTGCAGAATCTTCAGACAGTGATGAAAGTACAGCCATCCAAGACAAGAACTGTCATTGCTGTAACAGGGCTCTCTCTAACAGAAAAGGTCGGCCAGTTGCCACTAGTGTTGTAGTCCATATTCCAAGAGTGTGGAAATAATTAATGAATAGATCTGGGAATAATTGAGAACACCTTAAAATATCTGTGTAAATGAATTAAATGAACAGCATCTTCATTGAATTAAACTACAAATAAAGCATTTAGATCCGGATTACTTTCAAGTTTCATCCTTCCTTCATGATAGTTTGTACATAGTTTCGAATTTTGGATACATTAATACCAATATCGACTGAGAAAGTACATGGCAGAGGTGAAATAAAATGCACTTAGTATAGGAGCGACCAATTTCGTTACAAAATATTTTATATTCGGTTAATTTCTCCATCAAATAACTGAGAGCCAATGTGACCCTGGTGTACAGTTGGTGTGACAGCTTCAAAGGTGTACACTACTAGTGTTAATTTTGACACACATGATCACGCAAAAACTGCAAGTTGCAAAAGTTCACTTGTTCCAGGTATGATACTGTGGTTATGCACTTGAATTAACGTTGCCAAACTCCACCGCTGTTCATCTTACAGATAATTTTCATTACTTGTATTCGCACCTCAAAACTAAATATCATTGTTGTAGGAACTAAAGTAGAATAACTGCAAGTATAAAAAATATAACAAAAGGTCCAGCTGCGATTTATTTATATCATTTGACCGTTCTAAGCAAACAGGACACGATTATCTCTCTCTGTACTACGTCCACAAAACAATAAGGCCTAATGACTGTTGATTTAGGGGACAAAAACGTAATTCATTACAAGTGTATTAATAATGATGATAAAATCTTAGAGCTACGCAACAGGGCAATCTACACAAAACCACCATTATGATGTACAACACCTACATATGTACCCAGAGACAGGTTTTCAAGGACACAACGTTCGTTTACTTATATAAAATATACGAAATAAATTTCATACACTTTAGTTTCGGTTTTCACACTGCATTCGGTTTAAGCATGATTATCTGAATTACATTTGTTGCGAAATACTTACATTTAACTCCAGCCAGTTCGTAAGGTGTCCAGCCTTAGTACTTTTAAGGCAGTTCCCCGCATTGGTCACAAATACAATTGGAACTTTTAGTTTCTTTCGTTCGTCACATAGTTTATTGAAAGCGGCTTTCGCTGCTGGCAGCACATTTCGTCCTCTAGTTATTACACCGTCTATGTCACATATTATTCCAAATTTTGGTTTTTTAGACTGCAAAGTAATGGCATAACATCTGTCGTAAGATATTTCCGTACATTAAAAAAATTTATAAAACTATCGCACACACCTCAAACTTACATCACTTCCGGGTAACGCTCTGCTTAAATTTCGCAGAAACTTCATTTTTTAAATATTATACGAATCTTTCACTAACACACTCCCCTACCAGCAACAAACAGTAACAGCCACCAATTATGACGGCAAAGATAACCATTGCAGCCTTGCAAAGACTTTCGCATCACCATTTTGTTGTCAAGCACACAACCACGAAAGATATAAGATAATGAACACGTGTACACGATTCAAATAAACAACCCGCCTCAGACAACTCACCCAAACAACATAGCAAAACACTAACCCTTCTGAGACAAAGAACTTTGTAAATATATTGTGTTGTAATATCGATAATCGTAGGTGCAACAGGACATCTGGATTCGTTTCTAACTTCTTATTCTTATAGAATAACCTTGGTTTCTATGACGTTACAGTGATCATATGAATATATAAAAACAATTTTTGCAGCAACGTCAGCGATCATCTGAAATACTATAACTCCTTATTTATAATGAACAACATCATAAAGTCGACTTATTATTGATATGAAACACACATAAAAGAAATTTACGATCATTAATAAAATATGCATTACAACCATGTTAACCAACTCGTGAGATGACTTTTCTGTAACGAGGTGAGGTCTCTACAACCCCTATGTTTAAACCGAGATTTAAGGCAAAAATCATTTGAAATTTTTAATTTATACAATATAACATTTATTTTAACAATTATTTGAGTGTTGTTTAAATGCTTCTAATTTATTTTATTACACTAAACAAAGCCTGCAGCATTTTACTATTTATCACACAAAAGCACGTAATTTTGTGTGGTTCTTTTAAATAGTACTCATAAATGGACTGTTAGAGTACTGAATTTTACATCCTGAAAAATTATTCGAGCTCTGTAGCAAATAAAAATCCAAATGAAACTAAATTCCAGGGTTTAAATTTGCGCATAAAAATTCCACCTGCTAGATATACAAAGAAAATTTGTCAAATTGACATTCATTGCTGGGAACTACATTTTTATCACCACTCAGAACACATTCCGTTTTAACAGACACTTTAAGTATTTCATTGAAGAAATAGACAGATCCTCATCACAACTTTCCTGAAGTTCTTCTTCTGAATGATATTTTTGTTCGATAGCAGAACTGTGATAACTGGCTAATGTAAAATCGTCGTCTTTTTCGTGTATTCCTTGATCCATATCACTGACACCTTCCTCCATAGACCGACTAACGATTTCATCAAACTCGGGAAAGTTAAAAATGACACATTTGCGCCAACACATTTTGAGCTATACAGTACCGATCTGAAATTTTTTTGAAATTTGTGGTAAGTTCCCATGGGACAAAAACTGGTAAGGTCATTGGGCCCTAAGCTTACACTTATTTAATCCAACTTAAAATAACTTAGGCTAAGGACAACACACACCCATGCCTGAGGGAGGATTCGGATCTCCGACGGGGATAGCTGCACGAACTGTGGCAAGGTGCCTTAGACCACAAAGGCTACCCCCCGCAGCACCGTATTGAAAAAAAAAACAGGTATGTAGTTCACGAGGCGCCGTCTAGGAGACTCCAACACCTATCAACAACTCGTGTCAACAGTAAACACAGAAGGCGATAACGCAACCGACAACGAAACATCAGAGGCTTGGCAATTTAAGGAGGGTTGGGAGAGTATAAAAGCATTCCACCACAACAGGCCTTGGAGAGCGAGTTCCAAAATTTTCGAGCTGTCTGAGAGACCACACCTAGTGAATTAAGGGTTATGTATCCAACACTAGCGTGGTCGGCACTTGGATGGGTGACCATCCAGGCCGCCATGCACTGTTGCCATTTTTCGGGGTGCACTCAGCCTCGTGATGCCAGTTGAGGAGCTACTCGACCAAACAGTAGCAGCTTCGGTCAAGAATACCATCATAACGACTGGGAGAGCGGTGTGCTGACCCCACGCCCCTCCTATCTGCATCCTCATCTGAGGATGACACGGCGGTCGGATGGTCCCGGTAGGCCACTCGTGGCCTGAAGACGGAATACTTTTATCCAGCACTACAACTACATTAATATGTGGGTTGCAAACCAAAATATCTCCTTTGCCACAGTTAAATCCTTATATAGTGCATAAGCACTCAATTCTTGCTCTTTCCATGTGTTACTGGTATTATACTTACGAGTTACGACACATGTCTTGCTGTAGGTAGCTATGATATTTCCCTTTCATGTGTGTTAAGCTTTGCATAGAAAACAATCACATAACTGTCATAATTTGAAGTTCTCTGTAACTGGGATTGGAATGAGGTTTGGGTGCTATACTACATAAGATCCTCACTGCAATCCATTGTAATTTAAATACAGGCCTATTCCTTTCATAGCTGAAGGTAGTCCTATGGAGATATATCATGTCGGACTGTGAATCAAGACATAATAAACAAGTGTGAGCAGAAGAATAGCACTGGTAACACAAAGGTGTAGTTACACCTGTGCTAATTTTACCTAAAATTTTCTCTGTATGAATATCCCAAGATAATTTTAAACCATTTGTTCTCCCAAGAAAATTAACAGCACGTAAGTCTGGTTCCATTAGGGTGTTGTAATTGGAGATTTTCTCTTGACCAAACTCAAGTAATGGGAAGTCATCAATACACGCCTGTACAATAAATAAATTATGACATGTCCAATACTCTCAGTTGAAACCAATCAGTCACAATCCACTGCCAAAGAATCGATATCACATATATTACATAGGGTACAGGAAAAATGCCGCATTTGGCAGCTGGTATGCGATTCTTCATCCCAGATCAAGACAAAAATTTATGTAGCAAAACCTATTCCTGCCATTTTGTTTAATAGAAATACCATTTAAAAAACGAGGCTCTGGCATCGCTGTAACTGCGTGCAGTGTGGCCAAAAATAGATAGCATGAACTCTGCACTGTGCTGGAGCTGTCGCATTAGCTCAGTGAGAGCCGATATGGTAGCTCAGCACGTTCGGTCAGAGGGTAGCTGTCTTCTGTAATAAAAAAACTGAGTGAATGGATCAACAATGAACTCGAATGGATGTTATATGATGTCCAGCCGGAACAAATGCAGCAATCCATAACGAACAAAATGAGCGTAAAAGAAAAATTAAAGTCAGATGAGACAATTCTGTGATGAACGAATACGCAGACTCGTGGATTTAGAGACTTGTTCGCGCCAAACACTTTTTTTTTCAGTTAAAGCATCAAACTGTATCCAATTTACACCTCCACAATGCGGTATCTTATGTATTTCTTTCTGTTACTGTTGCCTTTATTTAAGAAATAACATGAACTTCTTACAGACATAAACGACCACTTTGTTTCGTCCATAACACAAATAAAGCCAACAGAAAACAATAGTGATACAGTAACATCGTCTGTATTCAATGAGGTACATAAAAACACAATAGGTAGACTATACTAGATTTCACATTACGCTACACACAATAATTTAATTCTGTATGTTTGATGTCCAGGTTTATCTTCACAGAGCCAGTACATACATGAACAAGCAATATTCACTTTAGAAGAGATGTTGAAAGCGACCACCTTGCATTTGCAAACACTTCCACAGTTACTGGATCATAGCTTACTGAACCCTACGCAACACACCCTGCATCCACCGTTGCCAAAGCGTCATGCATGCAAACAATTAGGTAGTGTACATCCATGGATGGACTACTATTAATCTGTCCTGTCAAGAGTCCCCACAAATAAAGATCTAGTGGATTAAGGTTGGTTAGTTGGTTGGTTGGTTTGGGGATTGAAGGGACCAGACTGCTACAGTCATCAGTCCCAGTGGATTAAGGTCCAGGAAAGATGAAAACCAGAATATTGGACCTCCATGATCAGTTCATTTCATTGGAAACGTTTCACTTAAATACTTGAGCACATCATTCATTCCAATGTGCGTCAGTACACCACCATGCTGAAACTAAAGCTGTCATCAAACACTAAGGTGAATGAACCTTCCTGGCTGATTAAAACTGTGTGCCCGACCGAGACTCGAACTCGGGACCTTTGCCTTTCGGGGGCAAGTGCTCTACCATATGAGCTACCGAAGCATGACTCACGCCCGGTACTCACAGCTTTACTTCTGCCAGTATCTCGTCTCCTACCTTCCAAACTTTACAGAAGCTCTCCTGCGAAACTTGCAGAACTAGCACTCCTGAAAGAAAGGATATTGCGGAGACATGGCTTAGCCACAGCCTGGGGGATGTTTCCAGAATGAGATTTTCACTCTGCAGCGGAGTGTGCGCTGATATGAAACTTCCTGGCAGATTAAAACTGTGTGCCCGACCGAGACTCGAACTCGGGACCTTTGCCTTTTGCAGGCAAGTGCTCTACCATCTGAGCTACCGAAGCACGACTCACGCCCGGTGCTCACAGCTTTACTTCTGCCAGTATCTCGTCTCCTACCTTCCTAAGGTGAATGTTTTTTAATATGCCAGGAAAAGACTTGTAAAGAAACGGACAATACAGGGGCGCATTCAGCTTGACTGGCAATAGATAAGGACTCAAAAGCACTACTCCCACGATTTCAGCCCACAGGTTTACGCCGAAGCATGCGTGACAGCCATATTTACAGATGATGTGTGTTGTGTTCCGATCAGTAATGGCTGTTGTGGGGGCTGAAAATACCTTCAAGAGTAAAGCTAGGTTCGTTAGTTTTTATCACATTATTTATAAAATGTTTGTTATCTTCCACTTGACGCAAAAACCATCCACAAAACTTTTCTTCGTCGAATTCGGTCTTCTGGTCATTGGTGTTGAGTTAACATGTAACGATATGAATGCAGTTCTTCATTGTACAATACTTCAACAATCACTCCTTGAGAAGTCAGGAACTGCTTTGCAATATCATGGATACTTCACGGAAGTCACTGATGAATGGTTTCAAGAAACACAATTTTTGTTTGTGGAGTAAGTCTAGTCCTTGAACGACCTCTGTCCGTTACTTATGGATGAATGTTACTGGTTTCCCAAAGGCATTACTCCAGATGACAAAAACATTCTTATCGGAATGGTGCCTTTGAGGGTACTGTGCAACATACACACAAGCAGCAGTGGCAGCTTCGCTATCAGATACATACAGCACCAAAAGAATGTAGATGTATCCATCATTTGTGCAGTCAGGAAGCTTCCCTAAATGAACTTGACTGGACCACTTATGGTAGTGCATTGTGCAGTTAATAGAAACAAGCATGCAATTTAATGGGTCCCACTATCATGTTATCAACCATTGTCACATGACAAAATGATGGCCTACTTATAAACGACAAGAACTAGGGTACAGACCTCTTAAAAAAAAAAAAAAAAAAAAAAAAGAAAGAACATTGTAATGATTCAAACCATAGCTTCGTGGCGGATGTGAGTTTAATGGCCCAGTATCCTACTCGGAAAGGTACGATGGCTGGTATGGTAGTGTGGGGTGATACATGTTCCCCTGTACATGCCGATACATTGCATGATGAAACACTGCTGTGAGTTCATCATTTTCATACATGTGTATTCAAAATTATGCACCTCCCCTAATTTTGTTAGTAAACTTTTGTGTTGAATCTGGATGAGGAATCACAAGCCGACTTACAAGTGTGGCATTTTTTCTTCATCCTGTATATTATAAAAATTAATGTACATTTCAATGTGTGTACATTCCACTTTTCCTCCCAAAAAACTGGCTCCATTTCATCTAAACTAGGGACACTTAACACATTGTCTGGATAGAAGCACTATAGAGTTAAGAACCATATAGCACCCATTGGAATGTGGGTGACATAGGAGCTGGATGAAGAGAGGAGCGGAGGAGATGGATGGAAAAAGTGGGGGGGGGAGGAGATGGAGAGAGATAGGGGGAAGAGGAGATGGGCAGAGAAAGGGGGAAGGTGATGGACATAGTGAGGGAGAACCATCTAGGTCTCAGTGGGATAGAGGTGATCTAGGAGGCAGACATAGAAAGTGGGGCGAGGTGGACAGAAAAAGCTGGAAGGAAGAGACAGACAGAGAGAGTGGGAAAGAGGTGGACAGAGGAAGGGGGATGATGACAGACAGACAGAGTAGGAAGAGATGGACAGAGAGTGAGGTGGGAGGAATTGATGGACAGAGAAGAGGTAGTAAGAGGAGAGGGACACAGAGGAGGTAGACAGAGGGAAAGGGGACGAGCAAATGAACAAAGAGTGTGGTACAGAAGATGGACATAGAGAGAGGGGGGGAAGTAGAGAGAGAGGGGGGAGATCAGTTGATGGACAGAGGGAGGAGAGAGGAGGTGGAGATGAAGGAGGATAGTGGGCAGATGGAAAACGAAGAGGGTGTTGAAGTTGGTGGGGGAAGGGGGGAGGTAGGTGGAATGAGGACTGATTATTTGGAGGCAGGTGGTAGAGATACTGCATGTGAAGAGAAGGTGGAAAGCGGACAGGGTGAAATGAAGCAGGTGGAAGAAAGGAGAGAGAAATAGAGGAGGGAAGATAGATTAGGGAAGAGATTTAAATTTGTACTGATTATTTTGATGAAACTGTACCTAATATCTACCATCATGGATTTAGTTGACAGAATACTTTATGTGGGAGCCGTCCACTTATGCCACAACTATCACATTTGGCCCCACTGGTGAGGGAAGGAAACGAGAGAACCTGCATCGCTTTCTGCCAGCGGCCCTCCTTCTCTCCTCCTCCCCTGTAGAATGGAGACTGCTGCACACCAGCAGTACGGCCTGGCTCCATTGCACCATTTGCACTCTGTGAAGGTTCGACTCACAAGGGAATGGTCCAATCCGACACACTAAAACATACCCTGAAATTCTTTTATACAAGAAGAATACACCAAAAGAAAGAATACGTCAGAATTTTAGCTACTAAGACACACCGCAAGTATTCTTTTTGTAAATGTTGGATTGCTAAATTCCTAGCTCCGCAGGCAGCTGGAGAAATGTGTACCCCCACCTGAGCTGCAGCGGACTATGCATGTGCAACATGGCAGGTGCATATCCATGGCTGACAGGGCATCGGTAAATAGTCTCAGTGCCATAGTAAAGCGAATTTCAGTTTTCATTGATAGTTTCTCTGAGACAATGGCCCACAGTTACTGTTCACTCAAATTTGCAACTCATTTAATATCCATAATAATTAGCTGTTGCTTTTGCAGTAGCATAAGTGTTAACAATGAAGATAAAACTGAACTAATATTCATTGTGTTTAACGCTTAACGTGAAGCAGTGTGCAAACCTGCTTTTGCTTCGTAAAATCTGACCATAAAATCTGGAAATGGAGGAAAGACTTACACGAAATACATTGAAGAGCCAAAGAAACTGATACACCTGTCTAATATCATGTAGAGCCCTCGCAAGCACGCAGAAGTGCCGCAAAATGATGTGGCATGGACTCGACTAATGTCTGCAATAGTGCTGGAGGACCATGAATACTGAAAGGCTGTCCATAAATCCGTAAGAATACGAGGGGGTGAAGACCTCTTCTGAACAGCATGTTGCAAGGCTCCCAAATACGCTCAATAATGTTGATGTCTGGGGAGTTTGGTGGCCAGCGGAAGTATTTAAACTCAGAAGAGTGTTCCTGGAGCCACTCTGTAGCAATTCTGGACGTGTGGGGTGTCGCAGCGTCCTGCTGGAATTGCCCAAGTCCGTCGGAATGCACAACGGACATCAATGGGTGCAGGTGATCAGACAAGATCCTTACGTATGTGTCACCTGACAGAGTCGTATCTAGATGTATCAGGGGTTCCATATCACTCCAACTGCACACGCCCCACACCATTACAGAGCCTCCACCAGCTTGAACAGTCCCCTGATGACATGCAGTGTCCATGCCCGCACACGTCCATCTGTTCGATACAATTTCAAACGAGATTCGTCAGACCAGGCAACATGTTTCCAGTCATCAACAGTCCAATGTCGGTGTTGACGGGCCCAGGCGAGGCGTAAAGCTTTGTGTCATGCAGACATCAAGGGAACACAAGTGTGCCTTCGGCTCCGAAAACCCATATCGATGACGTTTCGTCGAATGGTTCTCACGCTGACACTTGTTGATGGCCCAACATTGAAATCTGCAACAATTTGCAGAAGGGTTGCACTTCTGTCATGTTGAGCAATGCTCTTCAGTCGTCGGTTCCGTTCTTGCAGGATCTTTTTCTGGCTGTAGTGATGTCAGAGATTTGATGTTTCTCCAGATTCCTGATATTCACGATACACTCGTGAAATGGTCATACCACTTCATCGGTACCTCGGAGATGCATTGTCCCATCGCTCGTGCGCCGACTGTAACACCAAACCCATTTAAATCTTAATAACCTGTCATTGTAGCAGCAATAACCGACCTAAAAACTGCGCTAGACACTTGTCTTATATACGTGTTGCCGACCGCAGCGCCGTATTTTGCCTGTTTACACATTGTATCTCTGTATTTGAATACATATGCCTACACAAGTTTCTTTGGCGCTTCAGTGTAATTAAGGCGCACCAAAATTAAACTGTTGAAACTGTGAAAGAAAAACTGTGTTTACAGGGAGGCCACTGGGCACAATGTCCTGTCATCCCCCCTCCCCCCTCCACCAATTAATAACTAACATCAGTTGGTAAATAAATAATATGAACAACAGTTCCTTAGAGGAGTTTTCTTGAGATATGAACCACGTCAAGCTGCTCGTGAGAGTCAATCCACTGTTAATTACGGAGAACTACGAGACTGGGCCCTCTGAATCGCAACTAAGTTGAACATTGCTGATTTCAAGCCTTCTTCGACCTGGTTACGTAGATTCAAGAAAACATACAGTACAGGCTGCAGCAAAATGACAACTGACATGAAGGTAAAGCTTGCTGTAACCCTCACATCAGATGTCTCCAACGCCGATCAGTCACGTTTCATGAAAGACCTGGGAGCAAATCGTACTTTATCATGTAGAGGACAAAAAAGGCAGAGTCTCTTGTGCAATCGATTAATACTATGATACATTCATATAAAACGAGGGAATTACTGTTTCTTCAGTTTTATATCTGTCATCAGGGACCTCAAGGCATGCTAGGACCAAAAATAAAAAAAGACTTTTAGGTGGCGCAAATCTTACAATCGACCTTTCAAAAACTGGAAAAATAGAATAGAATTCTTTTTATCATTTCATTAGAAACGACTCCTGACCAAATGCTAGAATTAATTCATTGCTTGGACTGTTAGCCTGGACGTAACAATACCTCTGTCTTTCAGGACGACCAAAAGACGGTTGATGTGATTCAGATTCCACCTGGACAACCAATGTGATTCTCGATAATGAATTTTTTGACTGCAGAAAATATTTTTCTGGGAGCTAGCGGACAATATAATTTTTGGTGGCTGCATGTCATTTTGGGTTTATAAAGAGATCGATTTTCTTAAATTTCCGTCATTTATGAATTGTCAGTTTGCATTGGCACGTTTTACGAATTGCTTTAAGTAATTTTGATATGCAGCACAATAAGCAGAGGAACGGCCAGAAACATTTTTTACCCCACTGCAGCTTTATCTACATAAAACAAGGCTGTGACGTGCCTGAAAGCACTAATTTTTCTTTCGTCACGTGTGCCTGGTATAAGGAAAATTTTCGTTGTCATTCAAATGACAATTGTGGCGACTACAGGGGATAAACAAGTAACTGGTTTATTGTTACTGAAATGTACAGTATTCAAAAATTATTCTAAGAACTGTGATACAGATATTGTTATAAAATCGTATATGTGTAAGAAATATTTCATTTCAGTAAGTTGAAGTCACGATTGATGGAAGTCGTCAGGAATGTAACATGAAACACTGCCTCAACTTATTTATCTCTGCTAAAGACCTTCGTAAGAATTATATATGGAACATTTTAACTGTAGTTATGAATTAGTTCTTATTCGAAAAATTAATGATAAGAGGCATTTGTTTGTATGCTATAGGTGCGCGTGCCATTCCGGATATTTTCACTGTATAGGGCTACGCAGTCTTGTCGCGGCCGATCGCCCCATAGGCAGGGACAACTGTACAAACCGCTGTCATAAGCGGTTCTTCGTACGACAAGACGAGTAACTTCAATCATATTTCTAAAAAATACCTGCAGTGCGTCTTAGCAACTAAAAGTTTGACAGTACATCTCTATCATTGTATTCTTCCTGCCTAAAAAATTTCACAGTGAGTTTCGACGTGTCGTATTGAACCACTCCCTTTTTAGAGATCAGGATAGTTCATGCTTTGTTATGGCGAACTTGCTTGTTATCGGACTTGCCTGACTGTTTTTCCCGCTGTTCCTATCCATGGTGTGCGTAGTTTCTCGTGCTCCGTCATTGCCATCGTATTTACAGTGTAGCTTGTTATTGACGATAAAACTGTAGATACGACACTCTTTGGTGACGAAGTCGCTTCTTTTCTGCATGTGATCCACGAGCACAGCGAATTCAGAACTGATTCAGTTAGTGCAAAAACAGTAGTAGTTGCTCGAACAGCAACTACAGCAGTTAGACTTGCTTTTTCAGTTGGTTACGAATTTGCAGGGCCCAGGTATTTCTGCACCCACCCTCGACGCACCCACCTGCACCTCCTTTCCAAGAGGCAAAGAAAGAATGAGACTCGTACATACTGCGCTTGCAGGAATATTACACAGTGTTTCAGATAGTTGATCCGACATGCAGAAATCCTTTTATACTTGGCTCGAGTACAACACATGTACGGTCTTTCACCAGCAATAACAGAATGTAACGCAGAGACTTTTTGAGGGCTTACAATGCCCAGAGCGTGGCCACAACAGCTGTACTGGCCAGTTCCCATCACAAAGAAAGAGAGAGAAATAAATTTACATTGATAACTCCAACCACTGATTCAAATTGCCTACAAAATTTCTAACTCATTGATAAAAATCTGAGACCGTACGGGTCTTTCATTAACAAGTCATAAAACTAAGTCCATCATTTTATGCAATTAGAATAATTTTCCCCGGCTAACAAGTATCACCGAAGGACTGCTTGATTGCTTACATGGATGACCATCAAATGGAGGGGGCGAAGTAATTTTCACATCCTCCATTTGGTTAATGTAAAAAATTCTCAAAATGGCGAATTTCCTTAACAGTTCCTGGCATTACGTTTGAACGAAGGTGAAGCCTCATGGTAGCGTAGGCGTACAAGTTTTACTGCTTTTGGAGAATTCGTGCCTACACAGGCATCGGAACGTGAGAGACAAAGAGACCTAACTGCCCTCCAGTGTGGGGTACACCAACAATTATTCATTCCCTCCCACTGTCATGTTGGCTGCTGGGTCCTACTTGCATACTGCAAGTGCAATTTACTGTTTACAAACAGTTTACATCTACATCTACATCTACATGACCACTCTGCAATTCACATTTAAGTGCTTGGCAGAGGGTTCATCGAACCACAATCGTACTATCTCTCTACCATTCCACTCCCGAACAGCGCGCAGGAAAAACGAACACCTAAACCTTTCTGTTCGAGCTCTGATTTCTCTTATTTTATTTTGATGATCATTCCTACATATGTAGGTTGGGCTCAACAAAATATTTTCGCATTCGGAAGAGAAAGTTAGTGACTGAAATTTCGTAAATAGATCTCGTGGCGACGAAAAACGTCTTTACTTTAATGACTTCCATCCCAATTCGCGTATCATATCTGCCACACTCTCTCCCCTATTACGTGATAATACAAAACGAGCTGCCCTTTTTCGCACCCTTTCGATGTCCCTCGTCAATCCCACCTGGTAAGGATCCCACACCATGCAGCAATATTCTAACAGAGGACGAACGAGTGTAGTGTAAGCTGTCTCTTTAGTGGACTTGTTGCATCTTCTAATTGTCCTGCCAATGAAACGCAACCTTTGGCTCGCCTTCCCCACAATATTATCTATGTGGTGTTTCCAACTGAAGTCGTTTTAACACCCAGGTACTTAGTTGAATTGACAGCCTTGAGAATTGTACTATTTATCGAGTAATCGAATTCCAACGGATTTCTTTTGGAACTCATGTGGATCACCTCACACATTTCGTTATTTAGCGTCAACTGCCACCTGCCACACCATACAGCAATCTTTTCTAAATCGCTTTGCAACTGATACTGGTCTTCGGATGACCTTACTAGACGGTAAATTACAGCATCATCTGCGAACAACCTAAGAGAACTGCACAGATTGTCACCCAGGTCATTTACATAGACCAGGAACAGCAGAGGTCCCAGGACGCTTCCCTGGGGAACATCTGAGATCACTTCAGTTTTACTTGATGATTTGGCGTCTGTTACTACGAACTGCGACCTTCGTCACAGGAAATCACGAATCCAGTTGCACAACTGAGACGATACCCCATAGGCCCACAGCTTGATTAGAAGTCGCATGTGAGAAATGGTGTCAAAAGCTTTCCGGAAATCTAGAAATACGGAATCAACTTGAGATCCCCTGTCGATAGCGCCCATTACTTCGTGCGAATAAAGAGCTATCTGCACTGCACAAGAACGATGTTTTCTGAAACCATACTGATTACGTATCAATAGATCGTTCCCTTCGAGGTGATTCATAATGTTTGAATACAGTATGTCAGGGCTTCACAACATACGTGCTCGCGGAGCAAGCTGTGAGCAGCAAGGCGCGAGCACGGAGCAGCGCGAGCACGCTACCCCCACTACCGGATCAGAGCGGAGAGTGGGGAGAGTCATGTGAGGCACACAACAGCTGCTGCCAGTCAATGTAAATCCGCGGCCACCTGCAGGGATATTACTCACGAATTATACTGCAACAAAAGAAACAAATAAAGGAGAATGTACATGTGCCAGATAATTTTATTAGCTTAGTGTATGCCTCTACATTCGTATAAATTTGTGAACTGTTACACAATAAAAGGTGTCACTGAAGTGTGAGATTCTCGGTTATCTTGCACTTTTTGCCCTTTACAATTGCGTTTATGTTCGGAGTAGTTGTTCTTGTGCATTGTAGGTGCAGCGTGCAGTTTAAATTTCGATCAGAAAATGCGTTTCTCAGGCGCGTTTTGTTACATTTCATTGCAGAGAACAGTTGTTCACAAACAGAAGGTAAACGATGTCAAAGTTAGCGTAAGGAGGGCTATGCGTGAAGCGTTCAGTGAATTCGAAAGTAAAATTCTATGTATCGACTTGATAGAAAATCCTAGGAAGTTCTGGTCTTACGTTAAATCAGTAATTGGCTCGAAACAGCATATCCAGACACTCCAGGATGATGATGGCATTGAAACAGAGGATGACACGCGTAAAGCTGAAATACTAAACACCTTTTTCCAAAGCTGTTTCACAGATGAAGACTGCACTGCAGTTTCTTCTCTAAATCCTCGCACAAACGAAAAAATGGCTAACATCGAAATAAGTGTCCAAGGAATAGAAAAGCAACTGGAATCACTCAACAGAGGAAAGTCCGCTGGACCTGACGGGATACCAAATCGATTCTACACAGAGTACGCGAAAGAACTTGCCCCCCTTCTAACAGCCGTGTACCGCAAGTCTCTAGAGGAACGGAAGGTTCCAAATGGTTGGAAAAGAGCACAGGTAGTCCCAGTCTTCAAGAAGGGTCATCGAGCAGATGTGCAAAACTATAGACCTACATCTCTGATGTCGATCTGTTGTAGAATTTTAGAACATGTTATTTTGCTCGAGTATAATGTCGTTTTTGGAAACCCAGAATCTACTCTGTAGGAATCAACATGGATTCCAGAAACAGCGATCGTGTGAGACCCAACTCGCTTTATTTGTTCATGAGACCCAGAACATATTAGATACAGGCTCCCAGGTAGATGCTATTTTTCTTGACTTTTGGAAGGCGTTCGATATAGTTCCCCACTGTCGCCTGATAAACAAAGTAAGAGCCTATGGAATATCAGACCAGCTGTGTGGCTGGATTGAAGAGTTTTTAGCAAACAGAACACAGCATGTTGTTCTCAATGGAGAGACGTCTACGGACGTTAAAGTAACTTCTGGTGTGTCACAGGGGAGTGTTATGGGTCCATTGCGTTTCACAATATATATAAATGACCTAGTAGATAGTGTCGGAAGTTCCATGCGGCTTTTCGCAGATGATGGTGTAGTATACAGAGAAGTTGCAGCATTAGAAAATTGTAGCGAAATGCAGGAAGATCTGCAGCGGATAGGCACTTGGTGCAGGGAGTGGCAACTGACCCTTAACATAGACAAATGTAATGTATTGCGAATACCTAGAAAGAAGTATCCTTTAATGTATGATTATATGATAGCGGAACAACACTGGTAGCAGTTACTTCTGTAAAATATCTGGGAGTATGCGTACAGAACGATTTGAAGTGGAATGATCATATAAAATTACTGCACTTGTCGATGGACCTAGTGTTTTCTGTGGTTGCAGACTTAATTTTAGTATTGACATTAACGATACTTTCGATCATGGTAATGGTTGGCTCACTGTAGCCATTGTACGTGGAGGTACAGGAGTACCTAGTGTTCCTGGACTTGAAAGTTTTGTACATGGAAACATTACTGCCTATCGTACCTACCGTATGGCAGAACTTGCTAATAAGGACATTGGTAAATCTGCTTATATGTCTCCTTCTCCATTGTCTTTGTATACTCGTAATAAGAGAAAAAAATCTGTTAATGAGTCTGTATTTATTTGGGTTAAAGGTAAAGGAGTATGTGAGTATGTAAAGTTTGTTGGTGACTGTACTTTGTATTTTCATTAATAAATTGAACTGTATGCAAACTGATCTGTAGCGTCAGCCATTAACCGGACATGGGTACATCACGAACCGGGGGGCTCAAGGAGGCAGGTACGATAGGCAATAATGTCTCTATCAACAAAACTTTCAAGTCCAAGAACACTAGGTACTCCTGTACCTCCACGTACAATGGCTACAGTGAGCCAACCATTACCATGATCGAAAGTATCGTTAATGTCAGTACTAAAATTAAGTCTGCAACCACAGGAAACAAAAGGTCCGTCGACAAGTGCAGCAGCAGCAACACTCTTAACAGGTATGCGGTTCTTCTTGTCTCCAGCTGTTGTGGCGAACTCGATGTCCTCGATGGTTTTATACACTGTCTGTTTAGAACGGCGACCAATTCTCCTGTAGGGCATCGTGGCGGCGTTCAATGCAGTTGCCTGTGCAGCAGCAGCAGCGCGAATGAGCCTCTAAACAGACAGTGTATAAAACCATCGAGGACTTCGAGTTCGCCACAACAGCTGGAGACAAGAAGAACCGCATACCAGTTAAGAGTGTTGCTGCTACTGCACTTGTCGACTGACCTTGTGTTTTCTGTGGTTGGAGACTTAATTTTAGTATTGACATTAACGCTACTTTCGATCATGGTAATGGTTGGCTCACTGTAGCCATTGTACGTGGAGGTACAGAAGTACCTATTGTTCCTGGACTTGAAAGTTTTGTTAGAGACATTATTGCCTACTGTACCTTCCATTACATTTCCTGCACAGCGAGTACCCAGCATTGTGATCTCACAAACCATAATGAGGTAAGCTTTGTCGTTCGGCCCCTGCTCCTGTCTTCATCGTACGTATCTCATGGCTAGCATCTTATACTCTTGTTCAACCATTTCTAACTCTTTAGGGGACTGGACTTAATCTCGTTAAATTTCTATGAATGAATGGAAGAAATTTATTGGAATGCAAATATGATTACAGTTCAGCTCCACAATTTATTAGTCACAAATGAAAATCGGCGCCAGACTGGGGCTTGAATGCGGATTCCCCACTTCATGTGAGCAGTCACCTTAACCACTTTAGCTATCCAAGCACGCCTTCAGACTAAGTCAAATCTCCATACATCATCGAGTGTCGACATCCTTCACTCACACAACTGCTGCGATTCCCACAGAGGGAGAGACTTTATTATTATTGTCGCTATCTGTCTAGGTATGTAATGCTACTTGCAGTGTCTGTGTTTTTCGATGTACTATGCAATGTGTTTGAGACATGCAAGCATATTCGAAGGAAAAGACACTGCTATGATCGACTGTTATATTATATGGAAGATATATATTCAAATTCAATTACATTTCTTCCATTTGATATAGCAGTCAATCGTTGCATTGTCTTTCAGACATGCAGATATTCCAAATAGTAACTTCAATGTGTTTTGGTGTATTTTCTTGTTTTAATTCCTTGTCCTACAGCAAGGTGGCTTTGTGCCATGTCACTCAGATTTGTGAGTGCATGCTAGAAAACTTGTGACAGGGCTACCTCACATTCCTGTGTTCTGCTACAGTATACATGTCTATTTTATCTATATTTACTGCATGTCGTGTTCTGTAACTTTCCCGCTGTTCCTTTGTCATTAAATGAAGCTATCAATTAGGCAACGACACACCTGTCGACAGAAGAAATCTGACACCTTTACGGTCTAGGGACTGCAGATCAGCAGGTGAGTGTAGACTACTGTCTGAATGTGAAAGGCGAAAGGCAGAAGAATACCATACCGCATCAGTCACCCAGTTCAAACGACAGACCAGCATTTACAGACTTGGCGACGCTGTGTCAGGACATGACTAGGTTTCAGGATCACCAAATTCTCCAGGCAGTCCCACTAGCGTGTTTTCCACCATAGCTACGCAAAGTACACTTTTGCGTGTGTGTGTGTGTGTGTGTGTGTGTGTGTGTGTGTTTTTGTGTGTGTGTGTGTGTGTGTGTTTTGCTGTTGACCGAGCCAGTAGTTCAAAAATGGCTCTGAGCACTATGGGACTTAACATCTGTGGTCATCAGTCCCCTAGAACTTAGAACTACTTAAACCTAACTAACCTAAGGACATCACACACACCCATGCCCGAGGCAGGATTCGAACCTGCGACCGTAGAGCCAGTAGTTGTGACGTTTCCTACTCGTTATATACTTACTGTAGGTGGCGACCGAATTTCTATATCCCATTTAACATCCCAGAGAAAGTACTTTTTATCGTTGCTTACTGCAGTTTCCCAGCTGGGTCCTAACCCAAAAGCTTCACAGAAATGGGTGCTTGTGTTGGTAAAAATTCCACTACCTGTGAGAGGTGGCAAGGATCTGTAGGAGGTAGGGGCAGGCCATTCCGACAACCCAGAACTCGATTACCTGCACTTTTCCACATCAGATCCTCACCACCCTAACGACTGGATGTAGTCATGTATTTTGCACATACCAGAACACTCACCATAAACCAGTTACTTCCCCCGTAGTCGCCACAATGAAGTGAAGTGCCATTTGAATGAGGGGAGAAAGAGAGAGAAAGAATGACAGATATGAATGCACCCTGAGAAACTTTTTATGCTGGGTGACAGAAGTATAGTCATTGCGATCGTGTTTTTAATAGCTGGTCGATTACAATTTCGCCAGAAGATGGCTAGTATGACACTTCCCGAAACGTCACGAGATATCAACGCTACCACCCGGCTGGAGACCCAAGAAACCTTCATCAACAGTTTACGCCGGGAAAGCCTACAGTCACATATAAGGTCCGATACAGTTTGGAAACCATGCTGTTGCACGATTGAATCCCACTGAATATACCAGTCCTAGTATTCACCAATAGGATGCAGGGAAAAACTGCTGGGATTTTATCAGGTATCCACTACTTTGTTCAGAACAAAAGAGAGGTTTGTGTGGTACAGGACAGATGCTACCTACTTCTTCTCGGATGTCTTTTTTCCATCCCCATCCGCTATAGGTTTCCATAGCAGTGGAAGTGTGATAACAAAGGCATATACAGACTGCCAGTGCCACGTCTGCATAAGTGATGAGGGGACAGGGGAGGGGAATGGAAGAGAGTAATGATGGGGAGGACATCTTGGTCTGTGTGCGTCTGCATATGTTGGTTTACACAAACAGGGAGTTGATACAGAGGGAGGGAGAGAGTGAGGCACTTAGAGTCTGGTATCCAATTTCAAAGGGATACCGCTACTTGATTTTTTTGTGTAGGTTTAGCGTGAATCAACAGCTGCAGCCGTCCTTGACTGGTAGCATGCATGGTGAAGTGCTATCGGTCCGGCAGTCAGCTACATGGTCAGGAGTTTTTATTTGACAGATGTGTTTAGTGCGATCTGTGACAGTGTAATTATGTGTGGTGAGTGATTCATGACAGTACTCCTTGTGCAACTAATTAAAAAAGCGCCACAGCTGATAAAAAAATCCATACTGGCGTGTCACCCACAAAGTGTTTAAATAAACTGTATTCCATACCTGCCTTGTATCCCATAAATTGTTTAAATGATCAATATTTCACAAAAATGATCAATATTCCACACATTGTCTTGTCTACCAGAAATTGTTTATACAATATTCCACACACTGCAGTCGATTTTCTGTCAAATTCTTTAAATAAATGAACTTTATTCTGTATACCATAAATAGCCTTGTACACCATAAATTGTTTAAATAAGCAATATTCCACACATTGCCTTGCCTACCGAAAGTTGTTCAAGCAGTATTTCATACACTCAATCGATTTCCCACCAAATAACCAATCAATCAATATTTTGAGAATGGGCCATATCAACCCAATGAAAACTGTCCCACACAAAAGGTTATCGGTTCAATTAATTAGTCAGTCAAATTAATAGAGTGGGAGGGGGCTAATCGAATAACTGAGGCCTGAAAGTGTGCTTGTATCGCTGGGGGAGTGGAGAGGGGGGGAGTTGGCGTTTTCTCATTGGATTTCAGGTGGTGGAGGAGGAGAGGGAGAGGTGGGGGTGTTTATCAGAAGGACAGATAATCCCCAGGGTGTCATAAATCAATTGGCATAACAATAGGTCTGCCCCTGAATGTATGCAACCCGTAATGTGTGGTGATGGCCCCCTTGTCCTACTACTAATGTCACAGTGCTAGCTTGTAATATACTACATATGACATCAGTCGAGATTAGCCGTATATGTTGAGAAAGCTGCCTATATGCTTAACAGAGGACACCATCCATGTTGGAGACAAGGAATTTGAATGGATGCCTGGTTTAGTGGAGCCAATATTTCTAAAAGCATCGAACCCTCAAAAGTATTTGTCTAAAGAGAAGAGATCATATGCTGAAATCCTTTGTACAACTAACGTACATAGATGAGACAACACTCCAAACCAACAATAGAAATGCAAACTCAGCAGAAAAAACATTACCATTTTTGGACTGGTCTTAAACAGTGAACTTAGCAAAGACCGTAGCTTTTATATTCAACATAAAAACCTGAACACACTGCTTCTGGAGTATATAACGAAATCATAGACTGACTACATTTACTGCCAGCATCAATCACAGTACGGCATACTGTGCACATGAATGAAATAATATCGATGATCGTAGAGCTTCAAGAATAATGCATTATTGAATAATAACGGAGACAGTGTTCTGTGAACTTCACAGACCGGCCCGCTGAATCTCTAAATGCAGAAAAGTCATTATATGTTGTTTTGATGATTTATGGTAGCACCATCTCGTGGATATGAGAGCATATCCACTGTCGAATAAAGGGTTCAAATGAATCTTAATGATCATAGATACATATTCCAAATTTGCCTGGGCCCTTCCTGTGAAGGCAAAAACTGGGAGGGATGTGGCACAGATGTTTGAAAAATTGCTTCAGATAGGTATGAATCAGTGCCCTGACCACCTACAGACCATGCACGGAGGTGAAGTTTACAATAAGGATTTCAAGTCGATAATGGAGCGATCTGGGATTAACCACTATTCAGTGTACGTGGATGCAGTTTAATCTTCACAGCTCATAGAAACAACTAGATGTTCTCCCACAGATTACTAGAGAGTATAATCGAACTGAACATCGCACGATTAGGAAGAGACCTATTGAAGTATGACAGTAGCCTTCTGAATGCAGCAATAAATCGTATCAAGATGGTGGATTCACGCAAGCAGAACTTTAAAGCAGGTGATTTTGTGTGTATTTCTAAATACAAAACTGTGTTTGAGAAATCCTACTTGTCTGCAGTGCAGTAGTGTACCATAAATGCTAGGAAGCGCATCAGCAGAGATAATGGTGGAATTCGTGACACACTCTTTGTCGAGTTTCATCTTCCCTGTTACGATTTCTGTGGACCAGGAACGAAACTGTAAAAGCGACTGACTAATGGTGATAGGGGGATTAATCTACTTAATGAAGCTGCAAGGTCCATGGTTTAGCATATGCTGCAAATCAAGGTTTGGCAGAACGCCACGCAGCAGACCGAATTTTATCTGATAAGGTGAAGCAAATACGTTGCAGAAGTGATATGGGCATAGGACAATGTATTGTGGCATTCACAGTTGATAAAGCAATGCATGCCAAACTTAAATTGGAAGCAGGAATAAATTTCAAACAAATAATGACCACAGCTCGTCGCACACTGAAGGAGAAGAAACCAACTGTGTGTTTAAAAAGTTGCATCCAGTCAGCAGTGGCAGTGGAAAAAGCACCATGAAGAAGAAGCAGAAAAGAGTAAGAAGAAGAAGTCGTGTTAAAACATCCAAGATACTGCCAATACCTTACATATCTGCTGAAATTATTCCTTTTCTAATTCCAGTGTCAGCAGGGTCTCAGCAGTCAAGTTTTGACAGGTGGCACTGCTGCCATAACCGAACAGTGAAGAATGCATGAGATGCACAGGAGCAGCTGGAGGAATCTAAAGGCATAATAGGATGATGGAGGCTATTGCTGTTGGTAAAGGACTATATTTAAAAGCTTAAAAGAAAGGGCTTGGACTGTTTATTGAGAAAAAAAAGCCCCGCAACTATAATAACAAACTACTTAGCATTATTGACCTGCTTAAATTCGTCAAGAACCTCAAAATACCAAGACTCTGTGGTGTGTTTATGTGGAAAACTTTGCCAAAGAAGATTTCGAAATGCAAGGAGTGTGGGATCGTGAATTTAGATGTCGCAGGAGGAGCTGGATGGTTGTGTGTGTTAAAAGAAAATGAAACAGTGTGCTGTACTTAGGCTCGGACGGGGATTTATGCCTGCCAGAAGAATTGCGCTAATACTTCGCCAACAGTCGTGTGTTCCATAATAAAGACGCTACCAAGACTTTGATTAAAACCTATGTGGTAATTTCTGTCTAATGTTTCCCCTGACGAATACATTAAAGCAAGGAACATGCATATCACCTCATCAGTCAAGCTTGAGATACCATGTCGCATGTACACTCAGACTCTCAAGGAAAATTCGTCTGCTCTAAGCAATGGTGAGTAGAGTATTGCACTTAAACCTATAACAGCATTCCGAGCATCACTGAAGCAATTAATAAACTTCATCTTTATTGCAGCAAGGTTGTGGACATTCCTCCTGGCTCGTATAACACTAACGATCAAAATGCAATTATAAAACGGTCTGTAAAAGGCTTTGACTTACGTGCAAACGTCAATGCCTTTAAAACAGAGATAAAAACGACAAAACAACAATACCTTTAGCCAGGGAGGTTCAATAGGATCAGTACTCGTATTTTCTGGAGGAATCAAGTTTTGACTAATAATACTGAGAGTATTTACGAGTTGGGTTAACTTATGGATATTCTTCCTATTAGTCTGATCGATATCGAGCGTAAGGCTGCGGTCACAGTGGCTTCGATTCCGATGGATTCCTCCAAAGACCGACATGGGCCGTAGATGGCCGATTTCCGATGTGTGCGGTCACACTATAGCTGATCTTGTCTTTCAAACGTACATACTTCAGACGAAAGTCGGTGAAATTCAGTTCAGTTTGCTTTCTTCGGTCAAATCGACTGACGTTCTCACATACGAAATATGTAGTGTGAGAAACCGATAAGTTTCCAAGAAAGAGTGAGTTTGTGGCATCCTGAGGATGAAAATATCATAATCGGGATATAGTTCGGATTCTATGGACTGATCGCAGGTTTATTCGAAACCTCCAATAGGAAAAATCTTTATTGGAAATTTTAGGCTTAGATTATAACCTCAACAATTAAATTGTTCAAGAAAAAAGGGTTGCGTGTCTTATATGTTTACATCTACCGTATTTGATCTTTTTTGTTATACGCTGTCATTAGTTGTCTACAAATTATTGTTCCTGCTTATTGGCGTTCTGTGCCAGGAGACTAGTGACTCTTTTAACTTAAAGTGGTTTGCAAATGTGATGTACTCCAATATAAATCTCAGTGACTGTTCTGACATTAGGCAATCGTGAGTTGAACATCGTTGACCAGAGTGGGAAGCTGGTTGATATTTGGGGAGAGGAAATCGTGGTACATCTTCATTTGAACCAGCGCAGTCACAGGATTAAGAACACCTCACACTGCCACTCTGCAGCAGAAGGGCAAGACAGTAACATGTCAGAATTACGAGTTCCTCAAGTCGATTGGCCTGAAACCCCGCAATGGCGTAGCTTAAAATATCACCACCAGTTCAAAATGAAGAACAAATCACAGGCCAGGAATACGTATCTCACAAACCACATGCATCGACGACGTTCAGTAATAATAACGAGATAAGAATACTCATTCAGCAACAAGATTAATTAACAATCCTGAGCAGCAGTTTCCTATACTTCTAAGGTACACTCATGAAGAACGGCAGATGCACTCCAGTAGAGACATCGAGATTCACCCATAATTCACTTGACTTTTGTTTCAAGAAATACAACATGAACTTAATGACATCAAGGACGACCAAAGAAGAAATATCGGAATCACATCAACACTCAATGATTACACATACGCATCAAATTCGGACCTGAATAGTCTACAAAACGCAGAATAGTTCATCGAAGCCGGCCGAGGTGGCCGAGCAGTTCTAGGCGCTACAGTCTGGAACCGGCTACCGCTACGGTCGCAGGTTCGAATCCTGCCTCGGGCATGGATGTGTGTGATGTCCTTAGGTAAGTTAGGTTTAAGTAGTTCTAAGTTCTAGGGGACTGATGACCTCAGCAGTTAAGTCCCATAGTGCTCAGAGCCATTTGAACCATTTCAGTTCATTGAAGGAAAAACAAATAACCGCATTAATGTATGCATCCCTCTCAAAATGCTTATGGGAGTGCAACTGTAGTTAATATATGCATCACTCTCAAAAAGCTTATGGGGATCTTTGAGGACAATAAGAGACACATTTTGCATCTTAAACAGGAATTGATTCTGGTTCGAAGTGCAAGAGATAATAATTGCGTATGCTACATTCAAGAAGCGCAAGCAGTGGGAAATGAAATTGTTTTGAATAAGTTAGTGTCGAAAGTATCACACATTTCCGTGTCAGACGAGGCCCACCTGAAACTTTCGCGTGTGCTGTACTGTGGAGCTTAACTACCAATATGTTTCTGTTCGTGGGAACTCTACAAGTAACCATGTGGCTTTTATGGCTATAGTGACGGTCCACGCACCAAAAATTCCAACTAATTACGATAAAGCACTTTTATTATGGTTCGTACATTTACAGAAACACAAAAAAAACAATGCACAATTTCACGACACGTGTATCACTAGTCAAGTCGCAGACAGGACTGCCAAAAAAGCTCCAGTCTCCAAAGACCTTTTACTCTGCGCTTTGCCGGTGAAGTTACTGGCAGTCGACTGTCGCCACAGAGCCCCCCCCAGGAGTGCGGAGCACTGGGGGAAGGACGTAGGTGTCTTCCTGTGTAGTGGCGTTGTGGGATGCTCGCTGGTTGATAGCAGCGTGTGCTAAGTGTCCATACTGTCTGTGCAGGGTGGACTAGCGCTCGTGTAGTCCGCCATCCAGTGGGGGGGGGGGGGCGGACTGGTCGACCTGCGCGCATGAACTGGACGGGCACAGGAGATGTTGTTGCAGTACCAGCAGAGAGGAGGATGCGAATCTTGAGCATCCCGTCGGTGCTGAAAGTTGCGGTTATGGCAGCCGTATCCACCCCATTTGGGATAGGGACTGTGCCCAGGATGGTGATGTGTGACGTGGGTGTGGACCCACGTGAAGTGTCCCCTATGCGGAGGACGAAGATGGATCCCTCGTGGAACTGCAAGGAAAGCTCGTCGCGTTGGCACTCAGAGGCGTTGATTGCGATGCAAATTTCGTCGACAGTGGATGTAGGGTGCACTAGGGGGAGGGGGGGCGAAAAGTAACGTAGTTCAGGAGAAACATTGGAACACTCTGTGGAGGTATTGGGTACCAACACTTGGGACGGTGTAATGTCACATGCAACATGAGGTTGGGCCTGAGGTTGTGGATTGTCACACACAGTGCCTGTTTGGAACAAGGGTAGAATATCATCGTACGCAACCGCTGAGTTGCCCTCGGGTGTAGGCTCGGTGCACATACGATCATGGTGGGACGCAGGAGGGTGGGTGGTCTGTGTGGGATCGTGGTCGTCACCATCTGATGGATCACGTCGGGGTCACCAATGTGGCTTTTATGGCTATAGTGACGGTCCACGCACCGAAAATTCCAACTTATTACGATAAAGCACTTTTATTACGGTTCGTACATTTACAGAAACACAAGAAAAACAATGCACAATTTCACAACACTTGTATCACTAGTCAAGTCGCAGACGGGACTGCCAAAGAAGCTCCAGTCTCCAAAGACCTTTTATTCTGCGCTTTGCCGGTGAAGTTACTGGCAGTCGACTGTCGCCACAACCAGTTCTACCAACGACCTCAAAACACAGCTGGTCTCTTAAGACAACTGTACAACTAGAATCGACTTGCTTCATTAGCCTGAGACTGCAGATAGACAGGCGAGGGAACGTGAATAAGGATTCCAGTGTATTCGACAATTGCAATCTGTTGTGCTTGTTGTGATCTTCATTCTGAAGACTGGTTTGATGCAGCTCTCCATGCTACTCTATCCTGTGCAAGCCTCTTCATCTCCCAGTAACTGCTGCAGCCTACATCTTTCTGAACCTGCTTACTGTATTCATCCCTTGGTTTCTCTCTACGATTTTTAACCCCCACGCTTCCCTCCAGTGCTAAACTGGTGACCCTTGACGCCTCAGAATGTGTCCTACCAACCGACCCCTTCTTCTAGTCAGGTTGTACCACAAATTTTTCTTTTCCTCAATCCTGTTCAATACTTCTTGATTAGTTAGGTGATCTACGAATCTAATATTCAGCATTCTTCTGTAGCACCACATTTCAAACTGTTTATCGTCCATGTTTCACTTCCATACCCATTCATCTAATATGTGAACTGAGGTACACACCTTTTGCGGAAAATGCACTTTCTTCCGAGACATTGCGAGAACTTGGCATCACGGGTTGAGGAAGATCACAGATCGGTAGAGTCAGGCGGCCATAGCAGCAAGTAGTGAACTGATTGGTGGTGGGGGTTGACACTTTACGACACATGTGTTTGAGATAGCGGTCAGAACAGGTCGCTGCTCGTTGAAGTTAGAAATATGTGTGGGTAGGGCCCACCAGATAGGGGCAACATCCGCTAACCGACACAGTCTCATGACTGGTAACTCATATCTTTTTTCCACCAGTAACTGTGGAACGGTTAAAGGTATTATATTCAGCACCAGATACATGACAGGCTACACACGGTCTCGAATACCATATACCGAGCAACTGTACTGTAATACGCTGAAGCGCCAAAGAAACTGGTATAGGCATGTGTATTCAAATACAGAGATATGTAAACAGACAGAATACGGCGCTGCGGTCGGCAGTACCTATATAAGAAAGCAAGTGTCTGGTGCAGTTGTTAGATCGGTTATTGCTGCTACAATGGCAGGTTATCAAGATTTATGTGAGTTTGTACATGCTGTTATTGTCCGCATATGATCTATGGGCCACAGAATCTCCGAGGTAGTGATGACGTGGAGATTTTCCCATACGACCGTTTCACGAGTTGTAACGCCGGAAATGCACATCCTCCTATTTCCATCTATTGTACTATAAATTTTTTCCTTATTTTGTTACCTGAGGATATGATATTTCTGTGTCTTTGTATATTATAATTGTTTTACTATTTGTATGTACATGCATTTATGTCGATGTATAATTGGTTTGTTGTGTAAATACTATTTGTATTTTTACGCTGAGTCTCGCCTAGGGAAAACTATGCTGTCGAACGGATACATCGATAAGTCCTGTGGAGAACCAAAGTGTTTAAGATCTTTGGTAGTGTTAACTCTGCCGCGTGGAGCGCACAGCGCTAGCGAAATGAGGGATGCTCAACTACCGGACCTACCGATAGATGGCTCTAGGCAGCACCCTCAAGGGCGTGCCGGCAACAGATTGTGTGTCCGCCATATCTGAATTTGTCAAAGAACGAAGTGTCAAAACACGGATGAAAATGTTTTTCGTTCTGCGCCCTCATAAGTATTTTATATTGGATGTTCTAGATATCTACACATCAACATAATGAAGTGTTTCTTATCTAGCGAGAAAAAACAGTGACAGTTCTGCTATGAAATTCCTAAATTCGAGTGTGTTTTGAAAGTTTGACAACTTGACCTATAAATTGTTTATTATTTCATGAGTGCTTTACTTATTTGCCCGTTTTAAAATACTATTTAAGATTCAATGGAGGTCAACAAATTACCTTACTTGCCGAGGCTTTTAACTACTGGTATAATTCGGAAAATCAAGTGTGGACAACAGTGAAGACGTCCCTTGAAAAAAAGTTGACATAGTTTGCTTAGGGGTATCTTTACTGACAACAGAAATTACAACTGAACTATTGAAGTATTACTTACGTATAAACGGATAAAATCGTTTTTTTTTTCTTTATCTGAAGTGATGCATTACCGATCTGCATATATGCTGACACTGTAATTGCAACATGCACTTACGAATTTGGCTCTCTCTTTGATCAGTAATTTAAATGCCATGATTTTATTAACGCCTGTACATGACACGGTGTATTTAAACTGAGTGATGTGGTAGAAGCACTAGTTTTCAACAGTGCTTCAGTCTTTGATATGACACAAGAAATACATTTAAATGAGACAAACACAAAGCCCAACGTTAAGGCTCCTCTTAAATGCATGACTTGTATCATTTGGAAGTTAAGTCTAGTAATAATATTATATTGGACTGATCCATGATGATGTAGTAAGTGAAGGAACTTGTTGAAAATAACCTCGATCACAGCTGTTAATTTTAAGGTTGGGGTGTCTTAAAACTGTAATTTTCCAGTCTGACACCCAAACCATTTTAGAATTGAATTCAAAACATGTCAGTGAGCAAAATTAATTACACTTTGAATTACAACCATAGAATTCTATTTCTGTGAATCTTGGTTCCAGTCTTTGACATGGTGTCAATCACTGGAATGACTGGTTGTCAGTATACGGCCCAAGCAAAAAACAAACTTGAAAGTGAAAGCTGCAGAAGCTGGCTAGACAGGCACCCCAATGGCTGCTACAATCTGTGTGAGACAAGGGTGACATTATATTGCAAATTTATTGTAAAAAGTTCCATATTGTCTGAATTTGTCCTATACTGACAGGACAATCTAGTCCAGTCGATTTTCTTATCTGCAAAAGTACACTAGCCAATACCAGTGGCACAAAGGTAGTGCCACATTACAAACTATCTGGTAACAACAGAAGTATTGGTGGACAATGTACAGTAAATAATATGTAATAACCTGAGAAATTCAAAATTAGTTTGAAGAAATAGAACAGTATTTGGAAAGAGAGTAACATTTTGAAAATAACAAATGACACAAGTAGAGTTTTCAGTTTTTATGAAAGCTCGTTTAAATTTTTTTTTTTTTTTCCCCTCTCTCTCTTTTCGATTATCAAGGGAAAAATGTGATAACATAAAAGTGCAAGAAAGTTGTGTACAATGTTGGGAATGATGAAAAAGGAAATCTCACTATGTTTCCTCCTCCATGTGAAGAGTATTCCTGTAATAATAGCTAATAGCATACCAAGAACATGAGGGTGTCACAGTGGAGATTTGTTTTCTGGTACATCATCTGATACAACTATTCCACAGCAAAACATACTTTCAATAGGTGTGGTACCAGTGCACTCCCATAGGATAACAGAATATTATGTTCTCCAGGAATCACATTGGGTACACCACATACAGCATAAACTGTATAGCAACTACAATGCTTTGTGAGCAAGTAATAAGTCACTATCTTTAATTTTAACATAACTCTTGACTCCCATAATTATCTGCTTATACGTGTGCTTGTACTACAGGTTATTGGTAAAGCAAATACTAATTGAATAGGTCTTCACACTTTTAATACTTAGCAGAAATTCTGAAAAAAGTAAATTGTTTTATTACTGTATCACCTCTATGGTGAATTAAGAGGTACTGATTGGTTTCTTTGAACATTTAATAGAAGCCTTCTTTTTTACCTGCTATTGATAAAGAGCCATTCCAAGTTCTGTACAGAACAATCTCTCACATTTTTCATGAGGTTTGTTATTCTGTACACTAATATTTCTTCTTCTAAATGGTAAATAATGCATTCAGACAGTGCTGGTATTAAAGGTAATTCATGAAATAAATTGTACTTAAACCAGAAAATTAAAGGTTCCACATGGCACATGAAAAGTACCTTGCTACACACATGTACAGATTCCAGAATGTGTGTGAATTTGAGTTACAAACATTTTTAAATAGAAATATGAAGATCACAATACTTTGAGTCTGCAATAACTCAAACATAAAATACTTTAGTTCCCTATGGGAAACTTTGTTCTTTATGTGACTCGTGCAACTGCTTTCACTCTTAATGGAAAACTAAATGGTTTATGTTAAAGTTAACTAGCAAAAAGTGTAACCATTGTTACATAATTTCTGTGAAGTAAGATTCCGTAATGTTATTTCCTTCCTTTGTCATCATAACTTGATAATTTCAGTTCCTTATGGGACATACGAACTAACAAAATGAAATGCTTTTATTACTATGACCAAAAAAAATCTTTTTAACATGTAGTACACAGTTCAAATCAGCAAAAAGTGTAACCATATAATTAAGGTAAATGTTGATAAAAATTAGGCATGTAACATGAATACTGAAATTTCCTAGATTTCCACGTGTATCTGTAATCACTGTATTCTGTACTTTGTAGTGCTAGAAAGATAATTCTATATGATTATTTGCATTCTCTTCCCCCTCCCCCCCCCCCCCTCCCCCCGCCCTCAACACAGGAAAATATAATAGAAAGACATCCTAGCAAAATAAAGACAAAATTCAGAAAATTAGGTTTTGCCTGACTCAGGCCCCCTTATTCTAGAATGGTTATAAAGTAATAAGAATGCTTATGATCAACTGGAACATTGTGTTCATTATAGGAAGTATTAAAACAAGAATTAACAGAGTAACAATTTTATTGCTCTTATGTTGCAGAGTATCCACAAACATTACTGTTTGAAACATAGGGCCACTGCATACCCCATTAGATCACAACCATCCTGTGATTAAACTGTTTTCTTAAAGTGAAAAATTCAAGTTAACATAGTTATTGAGGCAAATATTTTCTCACACTGAAAGCCATCTGTCAAATAAGTCTCAGAACTATTTTTTTCATTAATTTCACACAAATCACCCATTTTTAATGCAAGTGCATATTTTGTAACACCAAACATCTTAAAATAAGCTTATATAATAAACAATTATAATTTTGTTACAATACCTACACAGGACGTAAAGACTTAATTTCACTTCAATGTGATTCATCTTTTGAAGTTCATCATTACACAACAACAAATCTATGGACAAAATAGTTCTAAAAAATCTGTCAATATGTCACACCCATCTGCATGGAATGTCCCATTACATAATTTTTCCAATTTGAGCACTATACATGATTAAACAATATGAGTTTATTTAACTTCTGCCTTATACTTGATTTGTTGTTTAAAATTTTCTCAGCAGGCTTTTTTTTCCACATGTTTTTAAGCGTATGCAGGAGTATAGGGATGCAATCTTACAAACAAGTTGAGTCTGATGTAAGTCCTCAATCGTAATTTCATAATGGTAATCATGACCAAGAGCAGGAAATGGGTAATCTACAAATTTATTTTTAACACAATGCAAAATCTTGGCCTGCATGTATTTCTGTCGCATATCCCCAGCAATCACAAACATCTGAAACAGTTTCTGAGTATTCTACAACAGAGTACATGCAGTCACTTGTTTTAACCAGTTTTCCCCAGTTAACAAAATTTACAAATGCAGTTTTATTGGCCATATTGGGAAAAGCATAGAGAGAATCACATTCTAATGCAGATTTATCTACTGGTGGCTTCAGTATGTGAAGACAGTCTTTGCATGTGATCTGCCTTGAAAGGTGCAATGACACATACCCTGCAATATAATAGAGTATGTTTTACTTGTGAAATGAGAACTTAATCTCATCATCGAGAAGTGCACACCACTCCTCTACTTCATTTTCTGCAGCACTTCCATCACTTTCTACTACATGCTTTCTTGCATGAAAATCATAAACAGGTGGCAAACAACACACATTAAAATTTGAGCAATTCCCATTCATTGTAGTGACACTGTTACCCAAGAGCAACTTTATCATGGCACATGTGAACTGGTATGCATTTGGATTGTTGTTCCAACCACATCTGGACCGAATGCAGGGGGAAAAAAGGTCTATGTGGTCTTGTGACAGTTTATATGTTAGCAAATACTTCAAAGGAGATTCAACACGAAGCATACTTGTCAGAGTTATGTGCCTTACTGATTGCACATTGAAAATTATCCTAAACGCAAAAGTATTTCTTGCATGGAGCAGCAATGGAACACCAATGATTTTTAAGCTTTTGATATAATTTTCAGTGTGTCTGAAAATACCAACGTGTTGACTGGGTGTTGTGTGATGTCCTTAGGTTAGTTAGGTTTAAGTAGTCCCAAGTTCTAGGGAACTGATGACCATAGATGTTAAGTCCCATAGTGCTCAGAGCCATTTTTTTTTTTTTTAATTTTATTTATTTTTTAATTTTTTAAAAAATACCTAGCCAATAAGATTTGTTGTCAAGTCTCAGGGGGCTCTTATATCCTTTACCTAATGGATTTCTGGAGTTCAGAATATCAAAAATCCTATCCATATTATACAAAAATTCTACTGTTGCTTCACTTCCTTTAATATTTGGATCACCAACCCTCCTCAAAAACTCTATACTATCTGCCACACTAGAACTCAAAGTCTGTGGAGCTAATGAAACATTCATTTTTCTATTTACATAACTTATATGTTGTCCTGATAGTTTGTTGGCAAATGTCATACCTTCTTCTTATTGTACCTTGTTCAATTGCTCAACGAAATGCCATCTAATAATGCCAGTTGGAGACTCAATAGCAGATACTTCTGCTAGAGCATTTCTGGCAAACTTAATCATATGACATGTCCAAGATACAATAAACATTGTAGCTTTTAAAATCACCCTTGGAAAAATTTAAAGTACAGCCAAGTGTACGTAAAGTGCTTATATTTACCTTGCAGCCATCACATGTAACACACCAAACCCTAATGCCAGAACTATGCAGCCTCTCTAATGCGGATTTTATCAGTGTGGCCGATTATTTGTCTGTACACCTTTGGTAAAGAAATATGCAATTGGGCATATAAATTTGCCTTTAATAGGGACAAGCATGAAAACCAGAGCCTCAGATGCCTCTATTACTTCTTTTGACTGAGGCACTTCCCCACCAAACTCTAAAAAACCTGTGTATTGCTTAGTTCCTTGGTCCCAAACTATTTGCTTCCTAATTGCCACACTGTCTCCAATTAGACAAGAATCGCTGAACTGGTCCCCTACAATTGGGTTTGAATCAACGTACTTAAAAACATCTTTTAAGAAGCCAGTTTCACAGTCGACACTTGCCACCCAGTTGGAAATAAATGATTTATGGGTCAGAGGCATTAATTTTTGCAGGTATTCATATGCTGCTGGTGAATAAAAGTACACAGTCATCGCAAACATTTTCATATTTGTTGTGTATCTATTACCCTTTGACGAGAGAGAGTTGTCCACTAAATTGCACACTAATTCCACTTGTGTTCCTTTCTGATGATTGAGGAAGTTATGTAACTTCTCAGGAAGATGCCCCTTCTCCTTCGATGAACTTATGATGTCATTCATGGAAAACACTTTCTTCTCTCTTCTTTGAAGTTTTTCACGGACACACTTCAGTTTACGTTTTAATTTGTGCACAATGTCTGAGAAAAAATTGCAAGTTTCGGTCACCTTGTCTTCCATTTGTACTTTCGACTGTATACCACAATCAATTACTTGAGAACCAACTGCACTCTGAAATAAAGAAATAATTTCGTTATATATGATTGAAATAACTCAAGGCTTGATGAAAAATATTATAAGAAAACTTTGGGGTGTGAAAACATCCTTATACTAACGTTTTCGACACAATTCGCAGCTTCTGCATTGGATAAATGGGACATGCTTTCCACGGAAGAATTCTCATTGACAACATTCTCCACGCAATCAGTAGCTTCTGCAGAGGGCAAATGAAGCACGGATTCCAGGACAGAACACTAAAAACAAAAATATGGAACTGTATTACAACATTGCTTAGACCTATGTAGCCCATTTGTGTCCGTACGAAATAAATTCACAAAAGTCAAAACCACACACTTAGCAAGGAAATTAATTAGCTACCTCAAATGGAGAAGCATCGTTGTCACTCAAAATCCTAACATGTCGTCGTGGCTGTTTATTTGGTGTTATCAAATGTGTCGGAAAGTAAAAAACTGATGGCACTGTTTCGGGTCTGAGACGTTTCTTCCACGTTCCAGGGCTCACTACGTAATCATCTTGTCGGAAAATGTTTCCGCAAAGAAAACTGCAAGACGTAGGTTTAAAATCTTTCCGCTTCACGGAAGTAATCCACTTCTTTAGCAGCTCTGGGTGCTTCAGAGGAAACCTGTTCAAAAACATCGAATTAGCAAACGCACTAAGTCCGTATTGTTGTCGTATTGGAAATACGGAAGCGTCCGATCCCGCCCGTCTGCTTTGACCCATGACGTCACAAATATGGCGGAAACAAAAACTAACACACACACTTTCCACAAGAAGCCTAATGACGCTAACGGGACAAGCGCGGGAAATGGGGTGTTTTGGGTGGGGGGGGGGGGGGGCAAACTAAATATAAACAAATTTAGACGCCATGCATGAATACCCACCCACCTCCCCAGGGATCGTAACCCCAGCAACCCATAGAAGATAAAGATGCTTCAGTAGCTGATTAGTGTTTTCTGTCTTTTTTTTAAAAAAAAAAATCTCACGGGATAGAACGAACAGATCAGAAAGATAAATATAATAAACTAAAACAGAAATTGGAGGAAACAGATAATTAAAATAAGTAATAATCGTTTTTAAATTTAAAAAAAAATCTCACGAGATAGAACGAACAGATCAGAAAAGTAAATAAAATAAGATAAAACAGAACTGGAGACAGCCACACTCAAACAAAACTCCGTGCCATCATGACGTCACACACGACAACACCCTTACGTCACGGGTCAAAGCCGACGCGTGGGATCGGACGCTTCTGTCGACCCGTCGTATTGTATCGGTAGTCCTATTACCTGTGAAATGGTAACTCACTTTCCTTACTCCATCGCTTCGTGCAATTGAAAGCGGAACAAGAAATCACCATTTCGATAATCCTTAATTCCTTATACACCGTACAGACCGAGAGAAACTTCTTGGCAAATTCAAATATGGCGGGCAATATAGACGACAGTAATCAGCTGGTACAGCCATCTATCGGTAGGTCCGGTAGTTGAGCATCCCTCATTTCGCTAGCTTTAGACGCCTGTCGTGGAGCGCGGGCAGAGCAGAGGGAGTTTGGCTGGAGGAGGGCAGTGGAGCAGGTGTGCTGTGTGACGCTCCCGCGAGTTGCCGCGCTTTCGGGGTTTGGCAGCACATAATTGCGTTCGACTTGCTATGTTAGTTTCTGACATGGTGTCGCGGACGGGAAGCGTTAGCTGGCACACATCAAGAGCCCGTTTCGGCTGGAGACCGTGTCGAGAAGGAGGCGCGCCAACATCCAGCTTCTGCTACACCGACGGCCGACAATGAGTGACTGTCGCCACCTCCTCGATCGACAACTTCAATCAACCAACAAGGAAGACTGGTAGCACGTAAAGTTTTAGAACTGTATGGCAGACCTCAGCTTTTCAAACTGTTAAATTTTTCTCACTAAATTACAGCAACGTAGCATGAACCTTTGTTGCTCATTGTCCCAATTGCATTACCAAGCAGGGTCCCTTCCTTTTCCGGAATGAACCTGAGTGTCGTTGAAATTCAAACGCTAGCATTAAAGTAATATCATTAGATTTCACTGCTTTAATTTCTAAGTTCAGTTAAGGTATTCGTAGCTGGCTACAATATTTAGATTACACAAGCACAACTTAAGAGTGCGAGTTTTGTTACCGTATTTTAGCTTACCTGTGACTGCTGCTCAGCTTGGTACGTACTAAATTTTACTATTGTTAATTGTTCAGAATCATTTAGTTCAAGTTCAAAGTTAAATCTCTTATTTCTAAATTGCGTAGATTCAAGTAGCTTTTGAAATGATTGTTGAGGTACCCCAAGACTAACCGTATTTTACTGAATTTCGATGTGCTTCAAAAACAAAGCTCACTATTAATTTCAGTCACTAAATTAACTTTCAATTTTCCGGTTTTATTAATTCTTTTGCTAAATTAAGTCAGAGTGTAGCGAAATTTATTACTTCTGACGAACTTTCAGTTTTCACACTACACGTGTCAGCCTTCAGTTGCCACGCTTCTAGTGCTAATTATATGTGCAATAACCTTTCTTTTTCAACTACTATAGTAATTGTTCATAGGACTGTCAGCCGTAATTTTCCCCAAATCTCAAATATCTAATTACCGCTAGTTAATTGTTAACGTAACGGCCGCACATTTACTTTCTTTATTAACTTTACCCTTTTTCAAAATTAATTTCCACCAGTTTCATTTGCATTTCTCCTTTCATTTAGATGTAACCCTTTCCTCCCTTCTGTGACGATTGCTTTTCCCAAATTTCCATTAGGTACACGCGGTTTAATTTTTCACTGTCATTAAGGTCGAAAAGAGAGGGGGAGGTTACAGAGTGTACTGTGAATATCAGGAATCCGGTAAAACATCAAATTTTTGACATCAGTGCGGCGGGAAGAAGATCCTGCAAGAACAGGACCAACGACGACTGAAGAGAATCGTGCAATGTGACAGAAGTGTAACCCTTCTGCAAATTGCTGCAGATTTCAGTGCTGGTCTCTCAACAACTGTCAGTGTGCGAACCATTCAATGAAACATCATTGATATGGGCTTTTGGAGCTGAAGGCCCACTCGTGTACCCTTGACGGCACGACACAAAGCTTTACGTCTTGCTTGGGCCCGTTAACACTGACATTGGACTGTTGATGACCGGGAACATGTTGCCCGGTCCTGGTCGGGCGACTGTCGCTTGAAATTGTATCAAGCAGATGGATGTGTAAGAGTGTGAAGACTACCTCATCAATCCATGGACCCAGCATGTCAGCAGGGTACTGTTCAAGCTGGTGGAGGCTCTGTAATGGTGTGGGGCGTGTGCAGTTGGAGTGATATGGGACCCCTGATACGGCTAGATATGACTCTGACAGGTGACATGTACGTAAGCATCCTGTCTCATCAACTGCATCCATTCATTTCCATTGTGTATTCAGACGGACATGGGCTATTACAGCAGGACAATACGACACCCCACACGTCCAAAATTGCTACAGAGTAGCTCAAGGAATATATGTGCTGTTCAGAAGAGATCTCCATTCCTTCGTACACTTACGGATTTATGGACAGTGCTGCAGTGATCATGATGGCAATTCCCTTCAGCACTACGTCAGATATTAATTGACTCCATACCACATCGTGTTGCGGCACTTCAGCGTGCTCGCAGGGGCCCTACATGATATTAGGCAGTTGTATCAATTTCTTTACCTCTTCAGTGCGTAACAACGCCGGCGTTGGGCCATAGCGTAGTGGTGAAAAATATGACTCCTTTGAATGCAGGATGTGTACGAGGTACTTGCGTGGTAGAGCTGCTGCAATGTGGAGCATGAATAAACTATTCTTTTCATCACAGGAAGCTGCAGACAGGTCCTGGCTCGCCTGCACATACGCGGTCACAGGAACCGAATTGAATATGCAGTGATAAGCATTCCTGGTACAGGCGGCGTTCGTTTGTATAAAGAGGTCCTTCAGTCCATGAGCTCATTCGAGTCTTGTCCGTGACACGTCACATCCTCGCAATAGTGTGTTAAACTGGTCAGAGTTACTTCTTGGTGCTTCTCACTGGCAATTCCTATCCCTCACTCTCTATTGACTAGCGTGCTTTCCAGCATCCATCTCAGAACTGCTGTTACCTCTGTTCTTTCTCCCTAGACCCTGGAAGCACCAAAAAATACCGTGCTGCCCCTGCTGAAGCTGACGTTGGTGTCACTAATAAGCATCCCAGATTGATGTCTAGCGATACAAGTGTGTGGAAATTATTTCTGCTAGTTTTCCTGTGTGTGTGTGTGTGTGTGTGTGTGTGTGTGTGTGTGTGTGTGTGTGTGTGTGTGTGTCTTCTTCCTTTTTTGTATTATTTGTAATCAGATAATTAATTTCTCCTTCGTTTGTTGCAGACATGAGCATCCCATCGCAGTGAACTTGAGGATCTTGTGATACAGCTTGGCCTTCACATAAGTTTCGATTCTTGTGAAAGTAAGTGTCAGTTTCTATCCCTCTCTCTTTCCCACCCACTTCATGTGTGCATGCATTTATATAAAGTTACGCTTTTTTGTGGAATTATTCAGTGAGCTTGAGGGGATGGGTATGGACCCACTACCACAACCGAGTCCCATAACAATTAGCTTGATACCGTGCACCATAGTCATTAGCGATCGCTCTGAGCACTATGGGACTCAACATCTGAGAACATCAGTCCCCTAGAACTTAGACCTACTTAAGCCTAACTAACCTAAGGACATCACGCACATCCATGCCCAAGGCAGGATTCGAACCTGCGACCGTAGCAGTCGCGCAGTTCCAGACTGAAGTGCCTAGAACCGCTCAGCCACACTGGCTGGCCATTAGCGATAATGATGATGATGTACAGAAGATTCCTGTTGAGCCGACTCTATTCTCTAGAGCAAGCTCATTGGGAATGACACCTGTTGTTGCACGTGCATAGCAGTATTTCTATTCTTTTTCTTCTTCTAACATGCACACACACACAATTGCATTACTGACCTTATATTTTCTTGCCTGCTTGTAGGTGAACTCAATAATGAGTCACAAGCGGATGTATTGACCCCTTTCTCCAGTATTAGCTCATGGGGCATAATGCCAGTCATCAATGAGTGAATAAGTGGGTAGTAGTTCTTCACCTTCTTCTTCTTCTAACACAATTGCATGCATCGGTTAATAACATGATGTTACATTTGTTTCTAGATGCACCTGATGCGCAAGTTGAGCTCAGTCGACTTTTGCTAGAGACAGCAACATATAAGATCCCACCAACTCATTCAGAGGAGGATAATTTTGAATGTTTGTAGAAATGTAATATATATCTACATCTAAATTTTTAAATTATGCATGATACTTAATATTGTTCCCTCTCCTGTCTGCATAGGCGATATTGAGGAGATGCTGGGTGGTAGTCTTGCAGCCCTGTCGACGTCAACGTAACCATAGCCAGGCATTTAGCAGCCCTGGGCACCAGTTCTGTTCCTGCAGTCAGCTCCGCCAGCCATGCTGCAGCCCTGTGCACCATCTGTGTATCTGCAGTCTGCATTGCCAACCACAATGATGCAGCCCTGCATGTTGACTAATTCTGAAAGTACATAGAAAAACTATAGATTCCTACATTCATTATTATTTTTAAAAATTATTCATGATACTTAATTTTGTTCCTCTATCTGTCTGCGTAGGCAGTGAACCTGTTGCAGCTCTGTCGATGGTGGTGCAGATGCCTATGCATCACACTAGGCCATTTGTTTCGAGATGCAGGAATGGTGGTGCAGTAAGGTACTCAGCCATGTATTGTGCCATTATTTGTACTCACATGTTTGTGATACACATAATGGCGGGTCCAGTTATATCCCACTTCCTGAAGATATTTTCACTAAACATGCATGCATTAATGTCCAGAAACTTGTGGATAATTATTGCTTTGCATGGTCACTTCTGGCTTGTGACAGAAATTACCCTAAGCATGCATATCACACAGGTACACATAAAAAAGCTGATGTCTGTGGGCACTATAATTTCCAGAGCATCAAGTTCCCCACAAAACTAAAGGATATTCCAAAATTTGAGAAGCAGAACCCTGATTAGTCAGATTAGTCAATTTATGTATACACCCTGGCAGTTGATGAGACAGAAGATGACAAAGATGACCATGAGCACACTGTACAGAACAACACAGAAGTCATGTGAATAGCAGTTGGATTCCTCTTCTTTTCCAAATTAGCAGATAAATTCCCCAAACACATAGACCTGTTGCTAATCTCTGAGGGAGATGAGCAGCACTATGTTTGGATCAAAAACATATCCCGCATAGTTTCCTCTCAAATGTCCAGACATCGTAGTGCTCTGCAGTTTTACCATACATGTCTCAGTTTGTTTACTAAGAGTGCGTATCTTGAAAGGCACCTTATCAACTCCTCAAACCAGAAACTGGTATGAGTGGAAATTCCTAGCAATGATAAAAAGTTCTTAAGTTTAAGAATGTCCACCACCAGGAGTGATGTCCCTTCGTCGTACATGCCGATTTTGAGTGCGTCCTAGCTCGTGTGGCATCTTCTGAAGGTGACCCCTCCATATGTGGCTGCCTGTCAGGTTGTGCCCATGTATGATTCTAGTCAAAACAAGTTCAAATCTTACATAAGGGATGATCCTTCGAGATGGTTGCTCACTGAGCTTGAAAAACTTGCATGGGAAGTTGATCATGCTTATAGTGGCAATATCCCAGTGACTGACTGGAAGGAGAATGAGGTGCTGTACAAGCAGGCAGCTGATTGTCATAGTTGTGGGCTGCTGTTGGATAGGAATGCAAAAATTCCCTGTAGAGACCATTGTCAAATAACAGGAAAGTTCCACAGTGCAGCCCACAATGTACACAACTTGAAATATCAACTACCATAACATATAACCATCTTTTTCTACAATCTGAGTGAGTACGTCACCCACTTTCTAGTTCAACACTTCGGTGATTTCGGGATGTAGGATGACAGTGTCATCCCTGTTACCGCTGAGAAGTATTTCCCAATTTCCAAGAGATTTGCACCAAGAATAATGCATCATTTCCTGGATTCACTTTGCTTAATGCATTTGTCTCTTCAGAAATGTACTGAGACAATGTGTCTCGAGAATAAGCATATCATCAGAGCTGTATATTTCGATGATGCAAAGTTTCAGCTTGTGACGAAGATGGGGGTTTGTGCATGTGAATCCCTGGATTTGATGGAGATTCTCAATGAAACCACATTGTGCAACATAGCTACATTCTCCAGTACACTAACAGGCACTGCCTAAATGAATGCAAAGTATGAGCACATGGTGAACGTTTGGCAGGAGTTTGGTATCATCAGTTTAGATGAATATGCCAAATTATGCATTAACACTGATGTCCACCTGCTCACAGACATCTTCAAGAAGTTCTGGAGTGTGTGCCTGGCCACATACTTTCTGCATCCTGCCTCCTATTTCACCACACCTGGGTTTTCGTGAAACACAAAGCTAAGGAAGACGCGTGTCACCATCGATCTTTTGACCGATGTTGACATGCTGCTCCTCTCCGAATGCAGGATTTGTGGGGGACTTTGCCAGTGCTTGCAAATAATCATTGAATAAGTGGGGAGGAGTAAAGGCCATCTGACGATTTAAGTTACATCTTTTCCCTAGATGTAAACAGTCTCTATGGGCAAGCCATGCAACGAAGTCTACAATATGGAGGGTTCCAGTGGCTATGCATAAAGGTAATAGGAAATCGATAGAGTGAAGAAAGGATAGATCCTTTATGTGGCTGTGATGCTGGTGAGGGATGTGTTCTGGAGGTAGAAATGGAGTATCCCATCCATCTGCATGCCGAGTAAAGTGACTTGCCTCTATGTCCAGAGTAACTAATCATACGAAACTTACATTTCAAAGTTGCTGATAACGCTAGAGGACAAATATTGCTATATAATTCATTACAGAAACCTCCAGTTGTGTTTCGGGTTGGAGATGAACCTTGTTAGTATTACTCAAGGAATCTCCTTCAAGTAACATCCATGGTTCAAGGAGTACATTGATTTAAATACCAAACAGACGGCTCTCACAATGTGTGATTTCGAAAAAAACTTACAAATTAATGAATAATTCAACTTTCGAAAAAATCATGGAGAATATTAGAGAGTATCTGGAAGTTCATTTAGTTTACCAGTGAGATATACATTATGGCGCAAGAGATTACATCGCCAGGCCAAATTTCGAACAGGTCATCATCATATTCAATGAGAATATGAGATGCTGTGGAGATGAGTAAAGTTTTAGTGCAGTTCACGAAACCTGTCTATATTGGTATGTTTGTTCTTGAGCTCTCCACATTCTACATAAACTGTTTTCAGTATGACTTTGCTAAGCCAAAATTCTGCTATACCAAGTTACTTTATATGAATACAGACAGTTTCATCTACTTGGTGAAAGGCTGCAATTAATATGAAATAATTAGGAACAATCAGGGAGAATTCGACACATCCAATTATGTAGCCCATAATCCCTTTGGTATAACACCTTAGATTGAAAGGTTGTCAGCCTGATGAAAGACGAGATGAATGGTTCACAGATTGTTCAGTTTGCAGGGCTCATATCCAAGATCTATACTTACCATATAGATGCAGGTGCCCCTCAGAGATGGGCCAAGGGTGTGCCTCAAAGGCTTTCATGCTCAAATATTACAACAGGTGCCTTCTTGAGGGCACTAGCACAGCTCCACATGTGGTGTTCCAGGTAATTTTTATTTTGAGATGCCATGAGTTACACATTACACTGCAACTAAACGTAGGACTCTCCTGTCATGATGACAAATGGGTTCGTCTGTTTGATGAGCCATTTTTCATAGCTCTGTGTGTGTGTGTGTGTGTGTGTGTGTGTGTGTGTGTGTGTACTTCATTGCACACCATGTGTGTGAATATATCGTTTGCGCAGTATGTGTGCTTATGAAAGAATATTATATAATGTGTGTATGTGCGTGTAAATGTAAATGTTGTATATATTAATGGAAAATGTAAATATTAAAAGAAACCAATCAGAAAGCAGCTGTAAATATGGTATAAAAGTGTATATCGAAACCAAAAAAAGGGAAACTTTGTATTTAAGTTCTTGTACCTGTTAGTCATAAGTCCTCAGAAAAAATACCTTGTAAGTTAGAAGCATACATATGTAAATACATTACAAACAGGGATAATTGTTGTATATACAAAAAACTGTTTTTTATACGGAAACTAATGTATACAAGAAAAAGAGTAGCTGTGTCAATACATCAAAAATTGTAAATTATTGTATATAAGAAAAAAGTTGCTATTTTAAAAAAAGAAAAATGCAGGATTTTGCGCATGAATTGACCTCATAATAATGTCTCATTAATGTTCGATGCGATTCATGTTGGACGATCTGGGTGGCCAAATCATTCATGTGAACTGTTCAGAATGTTCTTCTAACCAGTCTTGAACAACTGTGGCCCTGTGACATGATTGGGAACATGAAGTCCATGATGACATGTAACCATTGTACCACTGAGACCTCTCTTCATATACGAATACATGCCGAAGGTAATTGGAGTCTGAGGATCAATCCATCTCAATGAAGTCCTTCCAACAGAGTAGGGTAGTGTTAGTGGGTAGATTTGCCAGTAGACAGTTGAACACACCCTCAAACACAGACTTACAAATGATAATACTCATTGGGGTCAACCATTTTGAGTAAAACAAAATTCACAATAGAACAAAGAAAACACACTCTTAAGAAAAGTTGGAGGCTGCGAGACAACTGCCAATGTTTAAATTAATGATAATTAAATGAACACTCTAGCTGCAAACAGGCGTTGATGTACTTCATTGGGGACATGTTGAAAATGTGTGCCCCGACCGGGACTCGAACCTGGGATCTCCTGCTTACATGGCAGATGCTCTATCATTCTGAGCCACCGCGGGCACAGAGGATAGTGCGTCTGCAGCGATTTATCCCTTGCACGCTCCCCGTGAGATCCACATTCCCACTACGAATGTAGTGGTGTGGACATGTTGGGAATGTGGATCTCACAGGGAGCGTGCAATGGATAAGTCCCTGCGGATGCACTATTCTCTGTACCCGCGGCGGCTCAGATGGATAGAGCGTCTGCCATGTAAGCAAGAGATCCCAGGTTCAAGTCCTGGTTGGGGCACACATTTTCAACATGTCCCCAATGAAGTACATCAACGCCTGTTTGCAGCTACGGTGTTCATTTAATTATCATTTATTTCTAGCAAAGCTGCATGGTCATCGACGGTAACTGTTCTTTCGGGAACAGATACTGCCATCATATATAGTTAAAATATGGCTTCCCGGCCATTGACCGTCTTGTGCGAACGCACACGCTATGCCTGAACTCGTACAGGACTTGGTAGATTAATCTGCCACGAGTAATGAGTATGATGGGCAAACATCTATTAGGCGCACTACGAATGTAGTGGTGTGGACATGTTGGGAATGTGGCTGTCACGGGGAGCGTGCAAGGGAGAAGTCCCTGCAGACGCACTATCCTCCGTGCCCGCGGTGGCTCAGATGGATAGAGCGTCTGCCATGTAAGCAGGAGATCCCGGGTTCGAGTCCCGGTCGGGGCACACATTTTCAACATGTCCCCAATGAAGTACATCAACGCCTGTTTGCAGCTAGGGTGTTCATTTAATTATCATTTATTTCTAGCAAAGCTGCATGGTCATCCACGGTAACTGTTCTTTCGGGAACAGATACTGCCGTCATATATAATGTTTAAATTGTTAATTTTAAGTATGTAGAAGGGCCCTAGTGGAAGGAGGAAGGTGTTTAGAACATACAGTAAGTTTTAAAAGAGATCACACTAAAATTGAAAAAGGTATAAGGGAAAAGAGGATAACTAAAGAACACTATCGAGGACTATGCAATGCTTATCGTAGCAGATTAACACCAGAGAGCACACAACAAAATTGTCAGTCTCGTCTGCCAGGTGGTCTAGCAGTTCTCAGAAGTTGAGACAGATGGAACAAAACTGCAAAGGGAAGAAGCACCCCTGTGATCAAAAGGTGTGTGAGCGACAATGCTTGTTCAGTGATGATAACCTAAGACAAAAGAAAACCAGAGAGACTTATAGAAGATCACAAAGCATTAATTCAAAAGAGAAAAAGGAAAGGAAATTATATAGTAATTAACTGAAGATTATTATTAAAGGTAAATCGAGAGAGGTTTCTATTAGTTGTGTTAATGAAAAGCTGTCATGATGTAACTGCATGAATGCTGACCCCTCAGGAATTGAGATGGCGCTGCCGTCAGAAGCAAGGCGATCACAAGAAAATCGTGATAGGGAGAATTAAGTTTTTTGTTTATAAATGTACATACATAGTTTGTGTTTGACTATATTACATTAGTCAGTTAAAACTTGGAGACAGGGAGGTGTCGTTTCACAACTGAGCCAGCATAGCTGTGCATTGCCTGCACCTCCTTTAGACAGTGCCAACTAGGGAGTCATCTGCAAGGACTGAGGCAGTTGGTAAGGACTTCATAGTTAAAAGGGATGACAGCTGGGTGTGACCAGACGCCAATTAAGGCCCAGGCCAAGAGTAAACATTCTACTGAGACACCAAAGTGTATTTTCCAAGAACCACCACTGAGAACTGGTTGTAGCCCCTGGCCACAAGAGTTATGGCCTACCAGCTGGCAGAGACTACTGACCACAGCCGGCTCTTTTCAAGGGGCTGGCCTTGCCTTTGGTCGATGGCAGTTCCCCTACCCACCAACACTAAGATGACCGCTAATGGCCCAATGTGGTCATGCTCCTCTGTTACTTGTGTGTGTTCCTTGAGTGTCTGTGCTCAAGCAGAGAAGGAGAAAGTGAATTTCAAAGCCCTACTCACAAACTACATGAACATGCTTAGCATGGTGTAGCGAGGGGTTTGGAGCACAAAAAGTCTCAAAGAGCAATCCTTTTTCAGTGCCTCGTGAAAATACAGTTGTGTCAGGGTAGTTTTATTACATTTTTTGGCAAGGATCTCTGATTTTGACACACTGCACTTACTAAATCATAAGTTCAGAATCAGGGTGAACCTAAGAAACGGTCATTCTGTTTTAAAGAGAACCCATTGGTAAATATACCCTTTACTGGCTGAAAGAGACAAGAGTCACCAATGTAACTTGATTCCAACTTTGTGATTAAGTTAAGATTTTGGAAACTGTGTTTAAGTACAGATGTAGTCCTGTAAGACGTGTAGTTTTCTTGTATAAATATTCGTTGTGTTACTACTTTTTCTGCCATGTGTATTAAAATTTTGTGTCTATTTGGATGTTGCTTGTGTACGATGGTTAAGGAGGGATTCTGTTTCCATAGCAGACAGCTGTTTCCCAAATCGGTACTCTGGATGCAGCGGTTGTAATACAGATACATTCTGAAGGCATACAACACCAAGGGTGTGGCCTCAATGGCTGTACTGGCCAGTTCTCATCACAAAGAAAGAGAGTCAAATAAAATTACTTTGATAATTCCAACCACAGATTTGAGTTGAGTACAAAATTTCTAACTCATTGATAATAATCTGAGATCGCACAGATCTTTAATTAGCAAGCCATAAAACTAAATCTATCATTTTATTCAATTAGAGTAATTTTTCCCAGCCAATGTGTATCACCTAAGGTCTCGTTACATGGAGAACAATCAAACTGAGGGGACAGTAATTTTCTCATTCTCCATTTGATTAATGTAGAAAGTGCTCAAAATTTCGTTTACAGTTTCTGGCCATTATGTTTGAATGTAAGGTGGGGCCACATGGTGATATACTGGTTTTCCCTCATTTGGATAATTCATTCCCATACAGGTGTCCAAACCTGAGAGGCAAAGAGACCAAGCTGTCCTCTGAGACGTGGCTGCATCAAAAATTCGTTCCCTCCCACTGTCATGTTGGCTGCTGGGACCTATTTGTGAAGTGGAAATGCGTACTGCTGTGCAGTGCCCGAGTTTACAAACAGCACTAAGAGCCACGCTCCCAGGCCACTTGGTAGCTGATCTTGGATGCCTTCACTTCACAGATAGTAGTATTGCTGAACTTACCCCCGTTTTGTCACTGAAGTGTTGTCTCTCATCAACTTGAGAGTGGGCATGTGTTAGGTCTGTCCATGCAGTAGTTACATTGGTTGCTACTAAGCAATTACATCACTTTGGCAGCATACTTCCAGCATCATGACCTCACAAATCATAATGAGGTAATCTTCATTGTTCAGCCAATGCTCCTGTTTGTGTCATACGGGTCTCATACCTAACATCTTATCGTTCTCTCATTCAACCATTCCTCACTTATAGTGCCTTGTCTCAATCCTTTTTAACTTCAATGTGTTTTGATGTATTTTCTTATTTTAATTCCTTGTCCTACAATAAGGCGGCTTTGTGGCAAGTCACTCCAATTTATAAGTGCATGCTAGACAACTTGTGACAGGGTTACCTCACCTTTCTGTGTTGTACAGCAATATACGAGGGCCGTTCAGAAAGTAACCTCCGGTTGATTTAAAAAAATACACCAAGTTAAACAAAAATATTTTAATACATACATCTTACAACTACATCTTTGCACTATTTTTCTACATAGTCTCCATAGCGATTGAGGCACTTATCGTATCTCTTCACAAGCTTTGAAATTCCTTCTGCATAAAAATCACCCGCTTGTGCCTGGAGCCAGCCTGTGACCGCATCTTTGAGCTCTTCGTCGTCATCAAACCGCTGTGACCCGAGCCATTTCTTCAAATGCATGAAGAGGTGATAATCACTTGGCGCCAGGTCTGGGCTGTAAGGTGGATGGTTGATAACGTCCCACTTGAAGGACTCAAGAAGGGCCGTTGTTCTGCGAGCAGAGTGAGGATGGGCGTTATCGTGCAAAAAAATGATACCGGAAGTCAGCATACCATGGCGTTTGTTCTGTATAGCCCGTCGTAACTTTTTTATTGTTTCACAGTACACGTCTTGATTAATGGTCGTACCACGTTCCATGAATTCAACCAACAACACCCCTTTGGCATCCCAAAACACCGTTGCCATCAGTTTTCTGGCAGAAAAATCTTGCGAGGCTTTTCTTGGTTTGGTAGGCGAATTTGAATGTGCCCACATCTTTGATTGTTCTTTTGTCTCAGGGTTCACGTACTTAATCCAGGTATCGTCACCGATCACGATTCTGTTTAACAATGGTTCTCCTTCGTCCTCATAACGTGACAGAAAGTCTAATGCAGAGGCCATTCTTTGAGTTTTGTTGTGGTCGGTAAGAATTTTGGGCACCCATCGTGCACAGAACTTACGGTAACCCAATCTTGCTGTCACTATCTCGTACAAGAGAGTCTTAGAAATCTGTGGAAAACCAGTAGACAACTCTGACATTGAGAAACGTCGATTTTCATGAACTTTTGCATCAACTGTCTGAACGAGTTCGTCAGTCACCAATGATGGTCTACCACTCCTCTCTTCATCATGAACGTTTTCTCGTCCACTTTTAAATAAACGTACCCATTCACGGACAACTCCTTCACTCATAACTCTTGGTCCGTACACGGCACAAAGCTCACGATCAATAGCTGCTGCAGAATATCCTTTGGCTGTAAAAAACCTTATGACAGCACGCACTTCACATTTGGGGGGGTCACATTCAGAGTGTCACAGGCTACGTCTGAACAGTTTGAGGATTTAGAAGGAGTATCAGCAGTGTGTTCAATACCACGCTCATTGTTTTCTTCTTGTTTGCTCCGTTTGCCGTCAGACTGTGGCTCTTCCCAAAGCAGTTTCACCTCATGTCCTTATTGTTTGCAAGCACACATCCAAAGTCATACCCATATCGGTGTACACAGTGCATGGCTTGCCATAAAAAAGGCCATGTTGTGGCTGTCTGTCATGGATGCCCACATGACCAGTCTACAGATGTGGACGTCATGTTCATGGAGGTTCATAGTGTCATGTAGGTGCTCAGTGTTCGCAGAAAGATTCATGTTACACTGCAAATTGCATAACTGCCATTTCATTTCTGTGTTGACACTGAAGGCTTTATGTCTCTCTTGAAGCTTGAAATGTTTCATTGTTTGGGTCTCCCTCACTTTTCTTCACCAATATTTGTTTGGTCAGTTGCAGCAATCAGCCATTCCCTGTTCAAGGCCAGTTCATAATCGATATTCTGTATCAGCATGTCATTTGGGCAGTCACATTTTTGGGCATTGCAAGTGCAACATCTGAAAAAGTTTTTGGTCTTGATGCCTTTGCAGTTTTGGATTTTCAGATTCAGGATGCTATGCATCTCACTTCCGATCCCATCCAATTCCAGACATTAGATGACCTCTGTCTGTCATGGATTCTCACTTCTCACATGGCCAGTCCCCAGATGTGGATGTTGTGTTTGTGGAAGTTCAAAGTGTGACATCAGTGCTCCGCCAGGAGTTCAGTGTCTCCAGAAAGATCCATGTTATGCTGCAAGTTCCATAACATCAGTTCTGTTTCCAGGTCGATCCAAGAGCCTCTATGTCTCTTGAAGCAAATGTTTCATCACTTGAGTCACTCTTAAACTGAGAACTGTTCCTAAATTTTGTCATGCTCCAGCTATTCCACTTACTCCACAGCTGGTGGTTAAGAAAGAATTAAACATCTGTGTATCACTGAACCCATTCGTCCCAGCCAGTCAACTATGCCTCTGGTTGTTATCCAAAAGCCTACAGAGGGGTTTCGTTTGTGTGGGAATTTTAAGTCCATCGTTAGTGGCCGATCTGCAGTGGTTAGCTACCCCCCCCCCCCCCCCCCCCTCCCCTCCTCCCTCAAAAGAAATACTTGCACAACTGGGGGTTTGTGATTGTTTTGTAAAATTGACTCACTGGAGGCATACCTGCAGCTTCAGCTGGAACCCATCTCAAAGCAGATAATGGTCATTAACATAAAATTCAGACTGTACTGTTAAATGCACCTGGTTTGGCATCATTAGTGTGCCTGCCATTTCTCGAATACTTTTGGAACAGTTAACAGAAGATGTTTTGTACCTTGGAAATAATCTTGTCGACACCACTAGAGCGTATGCAGGGCCTCTGCAAACCTGGCCACTGCTTTCTGGCACAATGTCTGTGCCCTGTGGGTTGCTGGCCCTTGGCCCACAGGTGCTCCTTCTTCAGAGACAATTTATGCGACACACTATTACATTGCATGTTTAGATCCAATACTGATAAAAAACTCTCTGCTTATTGGCTTAAAGGTAACAGTTGCCACTAGAAACTGTCATCATCATTCATAGGCAGCAACTATTTGGGGAGTAGCTTGTATCCATGAATCATGAAGTCATCAAGAGCCTGTGTATCTTCCTCCATCATGGTGTCCTCAAGCTATGGTGTAACCTCCAGCAGCCAGTTGGAGGGTACTAATGCTGCTCGCCACACGGATCCATGTGTTGGATCTTCAGTCAAGTCTGCATCACACAACATTGCTAAGCTACACCGCGATTATTGAACTGACATTTCCTTTGACTTTGATTTGTACTTTCCTATGATTAAGGATGATCGTATTTGTTATTACTGTCTTATGTGGAACTTTACTTTTCTGTGGTGAGGCTCCAACAAATGCACAGTACATTGTCAAACTAACTATGAAATCATCAATTATCTATGTGCAGTTACATACTAGAGATCAAACTAATGACACAAAAGTGACAATGAGGATTACAGGTTGTACTGCAATGCCAACTTAGTGCATCTAGTGGCTACTTCATTTTGTGCATTCTTGGAACTGTTGCCATGATGCCACAGCAGCCCTTGGTTCTTTCATAGCCATTGTTGATGTCGCAGTGAGATATTTGGGCCACACTGCGCAATGCCACTCTTTTTCTGCATTGGTCTGCCTGCCCAGCCGCTGCCCCATCACTGATGTGGATGCGAGGGCCCGCTGTCACTCTTCTGCAGCAACTCATGTGCCCTCCTGTTGCCCTTCCCTCAACATGAATTTTCCTGAGGACTCTCACAAATGAGCTCTTTTCCTCGCCTGGTCCGGCAAATCACTGTATTGCCTTCTTCTGTCTCTTAATCCTGGAATCGATCTTTCTTCCCTCTCCTATGTTCACTTGTGGGACCATATCGCTGCTCATTATGCTGATAACACTGTTTCTTGTGTTTTTGCGTCCCCTTTCTCTTCCAGGACACCGTCCCTGTCCTTCAGAGGTCCAAAGCACCTTTTCTGTGGGTTCTGCTGCCTGTTAACACCGGTTCCTTCACAGCTGGCTCTACAGCCATACACATGTCATGTCCGGCACCTCTAGAGATGCTATTCTCTCTATCATTCTCAGCACCTCACCTCCCTCTCTCCAGTCGACACTTGCACAAACTCCACCCCTGCCAACACCTCCCTCTCTCCAGTCGACACTTGCACAAACTCCACCCCTGCCAACCGCAACAATGCCAGTCCTCTATCCCTGCTTCTGGCTTCCTTTTCCCTCTGCCCTTTTTTCAGCTTCTCACTCTCGTCTCCCCTTTGAACCCTCTGCACCACTTCCCCAAACGCCCTTCCATGCGCTTTGAGACACTGTCTGGCCCCACTATGGGCAATACGTCCACAGTCCACCTCCTCTGCCTGCTCCTCACACCGTACCTTTCCTACATCTTTCTCTGATGCCTTCATTGCAACCTGGTTCACCATTTAGATCCCTATTCCTCGCTGCCACTGGACCCATTTCTCATCCTTCTTCCATCTTAACTTTTCCATGTTTCCCTATCAGCGTCTTCCTCCACAACCTTCATCGCCTCTCCCACCACAGCAACCGCCTGCTCTACTGGTATGGCCCCTGTTGCAGCTAGTCCTCCTGTCCTTGTCAGCCTGGTCAGTGCTGGCCCTGTCACTGCTGATGCCAGCCTTGTAACCTGCAATTGAGCATCACTTGTCACTGGTGCGTTTATGGCCACAACCATTCCTGCTGGAATTGCCTCCATTCCTACCGCAACCATTTCTACCATTGCTGTAGCAGTCTTTGTGGCCAGTATCCACACCCCTTCATGCACCAACACATGCTCTTGCATGCTAGTGTTCATTCCAGCGTGCAGATACACGCATTCCATCATTCCAGCCAACCTGCACACACTGATACAGGTTTATCAGTTTTACTAGTGTTTCCTGGTTTTCTTGCCTCTCCTCAATTTCTGCTTTTCTCGTTCTACATGTTGCTCTCCAGTACACACTGTGCCTTCAATGGGCCCCACCCTGCACTGCTCTGGCCTGGTCACCATACTCAGCTGCCCCAGATTCGCCAGCAGCAGCTTCTTCCAGCACTTTCGGTGTTGCCCTTGTGAAAGCTGCGTAGTAAGCCTCCTCCACAAAGTCTGCTTCCTTTGGTGGCCTGGCTATCCTTTGACAACGATGACCCATTGCACCCACAAACTATCAGGCTCCTTCCTGGTAGGGCTGTCTTTGTTTACACTGGCATCGTCATCTGTGGGAGAAGGAGTGTGGGGTAGGGCTTTGACCTTACATTCAGCCACTCTTGTTTCCAGCATGATGTCTACGCCCTGTGGGTTGCCAGCCCTTGGCCAGAATGTACTTCCCCTTTTTAGATCTTGCTAGTACTCCCATATTTGGAGTCAGTGTTGAACACAAACACTCTATTTACAGGCTTAATGATAGTATGCACCACCAGGAACCATCATCATCGTTCATAGGCAGTGGGTGCTGCAGCTGTGGTGGCATTACTATTAGGGATTAGCTGGTGTCCATGGTTCCAATGGCCATCAAGAGCCAATGGACATTCCTATGCCACAGTGTATTTAAGCCATGGTGCAACTTTCAGCAACCGGAAGCAGTTGCAGCTCCGCTTCAGGCCACACGTGCTGGTCACCCATGACGACCTATGTGTTGGAGCTTCAGCCTAGTCTGCACCACACCACATCGCTCTGCTATGTCACCCACCAGCTACTGGCAACCTCCCCCCACACCAATGTGTTGTTGTGCTAGGGTGATTATTGGATAAACGTTTTTGGACTTTGATTTGTACTTTCCTGTGATCAAGGATATCATTTCAGTTATTACTGTCATATATGGAATTTCTGTATTCTGTTGTAAGGCTGCAATAAATGTGTGCTGGCAAACTAACTGTGGAATCATCAGTCATCTGTGTGCAGCTACAGACTACAGAACAAACTAAGGAAACAAAAGCTATTGTCACAGATCTGCAAGGACAGGAATGTCTTGCTAATCTTCGAATTCTGTTCACTAAATTACAAGGATAGGGCTCTAAGTGCAATCTGCGAAAGTCAAAGTTTTTCAGACAAAAATTGAATGATTGGGCCACCTTGTTTCGAAGAACAGTATCAAACCCACAAAGCACCACATAGTGGCAGCTCTGACCAGACATTCGTAATAGAGGTACACATGCTATCAAGTGGCTTATAGGTTGCTATAATTCTACTTCTTCTTTCAGTATGATTAAATTCATGTCAGCCATTATTATGACTTATTGAGGGGTATACAACAGGTTGTCCAATCTTTCAAACATTATGCCAGAGGATGATGGGTGGTCTTGAAATAGTGGGGTACCTACAACACTAAGAAACAGAGCCAATATAATACAGCACCTCATCTTAAGCAACTGGCTATGGAAGATGAAGGTACAACTGCTTGAGGTGTCTCAGCGAATATAGCTTTCACCAACTTGTGGTGCTCCAGGAGAGCCATTTGTCAGCACAAGTCCACCTATCATAAACTGGGGATGCTTTGGAACTGGTGGGGTAACATTAGGATAGCAACACTTCAATCTAGTTTTAAATATCCCCTGGCCACAACTTGCAAGATGCCATATTGCTTCTGAAGTCTCTACAAGCTTTGATCTTTGCTGCCATCTGTTCGCTATCTCCAGAATTTCGACATACCACCTGTGCTAGGCAGCAGCAATTTTCATATTTGTGTCAGTGTTGACAAGTGATAAGTGTGTTGCAAACTTTCACATACAAAAGTGGAACTACATTTGGACCATGAAAGACAGGTAAACACACTGAAGTGCCAAAGAAACTAGTATAGATATGCGTATTCAAGTACAGAGATATGTAAACAGGCAGTATACAACACTGCAGTCGCCGACACTTATATAAGATTACAAGTGTCTGGCATAGTTGTTAGATCAGTTACTCCTGCTACAGTGGCAGTTTATCAAGATTTAAGTTAGTTTGAACGTAGTGTTTTAGTCAGCACACTAGCAATGGGACACAGCATCTCCGAGGTTGCGATAAAGTGGGGAGTTTCCCATATGACTATGTCATAAGTGTACCACGAATATCAGGTATCCGGTAAAACATCAAATCTCTGACATCACTGTGGCCAGAAAAAGATCCTGCAAGAATGAGATCCACAAAGACTGAAGAGAATTGTTCAATGTGACTGAAGTGCAACCCTTCCTCAAATTGCTGCAGGTTTGAATGCCAGGCCATCAACAAGTGTCAGCTTGCAAACTATTCTACAAAACATCATCGATATGGGCTTTTGGAGCCAAAGGACCATTCATGTACCCTTGACGACTGCATGACACAAAGCTTTACGCCTTGCCTGGGTCCATCAACACCGAAATTGGGCTGTTGATGACTGGAAACATGTTGCCTGGTCAGACAAGTCTCATTTCAAATTGTATTGAGCAGATGGGTGTGCATGGGTATGGAGACAACCTCATCAACAAATGGACCCAGCATGTCAGAAGGGGACTGTTCAAGCTGGTGGAGGCTCTGTAATGGTGTGGGACGTGTGTAGTTGGAATGATATGGGACCCCTGATAGTCTAGATATGACTCTAACATATGACACTAAGCATCCTGTCTGATCACCTGCATCCATTGATGTCCATTGTGTATTCCAACAGACATGGACTATTCCAGTAGGACAATACGACATCTCACATGTCCAGAAGTGGTGCAGAGTAGCTCTAGGAATACTCTTTTACATTTAAACGGTTCTGCTGGCCACCAAACTCCCCAGACATGAATATTTTTGAGCACATCTGGGATGCCTTGTAACGTGCTGTCCAGAATTTATGGACAGCCCTGCAGGAGTCATGCTGTTGATTCCCTCCAGCTCTACTTCAGACATTAGTCGAGCCCATGCCACATGTTATGACAGTGCTGCATGCTGTGGGAACCCTAAATGATATTAAGCAGGTGTACCAGTTTCTTTGGCTCTTTGGTGTGTAACAAATCATAAAAGCTTTAGTTAACATTTCTTTGAGTATGGAATAAAACATCCTATAATTAGTAGCTGGTTTCGCTGCTTTTGTCAGTAATGAGATTTTAATGGGGGAAACTTTTGTACTGTCCCAAAGTTACCCCACAGATATGTTGTAACTAATTTTGGTTATCTCTTTTGGAACAATCAAAGTATGGTACAGAAATATAAAAATTCTCTGAGGTTGAGGGCACAGAAATCATACCAAGGAAAGTCTCAAAGAGGCTATCAGTGCAATTAAATCAAAAACCCTGACCTACCGGAAGGTGTCCCAAATGTACAGAATCCCAAAGAAGACACTTATACTAAAAGTTACAGAAAGGCATGGGAGAACAGTTGACAGGTATTGTGTATTTACAGAGTCAGAAGAAGAATGATTTGTTTCCCATGCAGTGGCTTTATCAAGTTTTGGTTTCCTCATGCGGTCATTCAACCTCCAATATTCAGTAAAAGCGTATCTTAGCAGATATGGCAGGAAGAAAGCCAGATTTAAAAACAACTTCCCTGGAATAGACCGAGCAGGACAATTTATGCAAGGGCAGCAAATGATGAAATAGTGAATGCATTCTGTGGCAGTTTGGGGGTAGACATGGAAGGTGTTCCAACTGAGAATGTGTGGGATTACAATGAAACCAGTTTAGCTGATGATCTGGAGTGTTCAGAAATATGTACTAAAAGGGGAACAAAGTATCCTGAACAAATGCAGAACTCAATGGTGTGGTAATGCAGCAGGAACACCCCCCCCCCTTCCCCCCCTCTTTTACCTAAATTACAAAGCCAAAAAGTTTTTGGGAGACAAGGACAGAAAATGGGCCATTGGGAGCTAGCTATAACAAACCAATAGTGAGTGGTTTATTAGTGAGTGCTTCAAGGATTGGTTTATCCAATTACTCCTGCCTATCTTGTGAAGACTAGATCGTGTTACGCTTATTGTAGGTGACAACCTGAGCTCACACATCAGTCTTGAAGTGCTCTGGTTGTGTGAAGAGTACAACATAAAATTCACTATCCTGCCATCGAATGCAACCCACCTTCCGCAACTACTTGATGTTGTGTACTTTCAGCCTTTGGAAGTACATTGGCAGAAGATCCTTGGGGACTGGAAACAGACAGCAATGGGCAGCAGGTGCAGCTCTGTGCCCAAAAAATGTTTCCCCAATTTGCTCGAGAAGCAGTGGGGTGTGTGACCTCAAGAGGAGATAACTGGAAAGTAGGCTTCCGGACCACTTGAATCGCCAAATTGTGCACGAAAGGCTGTTACCAGCCTGTAAGGAGACACAATCATGTTATGTTTCACGGTAAATGGAATCTGTCAACTGCTCTATCCCATTCAAAGGAGGACTATGGTTAATGTAGTATGTCCTCCCTTGGATCTACCATAGTGTTCAACTATGCAGAACTGTGTTTTGCAAACAGCTCCTGGCTAACCAGCATTGTATCTGTAAAGGTGATTTCTTTGGAACTTAAAAAATATACAAAACCTTACATTTCTACAACAAACAAATTTAATTATTTTGTATTCCTCCCTCATTGTTACCACGGCCTGTGCTTCTGTGGACACTTGTCATACCATGTGCTATAGCATAGTACCCAGAGATCCTTCAATAATTTGTATTATGCATTTGCTATGGTAACCACCTGTTAGGCACTGTTATTTTGATGAGGTCGATGCAACCTCATCTAATGATGACTATTCTGTTGTGGTTAGATTTGCCCTATCTGTTACAATTCATTCATTTTCCATATGCTCTACTATCTCCCTGCAGAGTTGATGAAAAGTCTGAAGCTGATATACCATTAGGATTTGCCGTCACTAGGCACTTGACATATACTGGAAACACGATAAGGGAATATCTGACAGTTATTTCATATACTGAACCTCAGTGTCACACTTGTGCCTTTATTTTAACCTGTTTTAATATGTTATATCTTGCTCCTGGTCTGTGAATACCTGTATTTAGATTGTTGTGTAGCGAGATACCTGGTATGGTGCACAACACATCTACATCTAAATATACCTCTACATCCATCCCTGCAGACCGCCATGAAGTGCAAGGTAGCGGGTATGTCCCACTGTACCAGTTATTAGGGTTTTTTCCTGTTCCACTCACATATGGAGCATGGGAAGAACAATTTTTTGAATGCCTCTGTGTGTGCTGTAATTATTCTGATCTTGTTCTCATGATCCTTATGCAAGCGATACATAGGGGACTGTAGTACATTCCTAGAGTCATCACATTTAAAGCAGGTTCTTGAAGCTTTGTTAGTAGACTTTCTCAGGATAGTTTACATCTATCTTCAAGAGTCTGCCAGCTCAGTTTCTTCAGCATCACTGTAACACTCTCACATGGGTCAAACAAACCTGTGACCATTTGTGCAGCCATTCATTGAATATGCTCAATATCTCCTGTTAGTCCTACCTGGTATGAGTCCCACACACTTGAATGATATTCTAGAATGGGTCACGAGAGTATTTTTAAGTGGTCTCCTTTGTAGTCTGATTGCACTTGCCCAGAATTCTACCAATAAACCAAAGTCTACCGCTTGCTTTAACCACAACTGAACCTATGTGATCATTCCATTTCATTTCCCTACAAAGTGTTACACCCAGGTATTTGTACGACTTGGTCAATTCCAGCTGTGACTCACTGATACTATAGTCATTGGATACCTTGTTTCTTCATTTTGTGAAGTGCACAATTTTACATTTCTGAACAATTATAACAAGTTGTCAGCCTTTGCACCACTTTGAAATCTTATCAAGGTCTGACTGGATATTTTTGCAGCTCATTTCAGACAGTACTTAATTGTAAATAACTGCATCATGTGCAAAAAGTCTGAGATTATTTATATAGTGTCTGCAAGGTCATTAATATACAACATGTACAGCAAGGGTGCCAACAAACTGCCCTGACACACTGGTTTGCTTAGAATACCACACGCCTGAATAGCTGATCATGTCTGCTTCCCCAGCTGACCTTATATCCACATTATGTCCTATAACGTACTTGGATACTGTACAAGTATTTCAACTTCAATATTGTTATTATTAATTTGAGCTCATTTAACCTAGGATACCTGTGATGGGTACCACTAATGCTATCAGAATTCAAGTTTACACTTTTGTTAGATTTTTCCACAATGCACAAATTTAGAAATATCATCTATGTTAATTGCTTTCTGCCAAGCATAATGGACAGCTGTGTGATACCTTACTACTTACAAATGAAGTGTTCAACTTGAGTTAGTAGCAAGACTTAATCAGTCATTCCTATCCCTGACACTATCAACCTCCCTACTCTTCTACTCTTTAACTTGATCCCTTTTACTAAGTTTCCCAAATCAGAGTATGTCTCCAACAAAGTGATATAAACTACACAGAGTCTCTCAAATTATGCCCATCTCTACCTGTGGCAGAATACAGCATAAAATCCACACATAAAAGACAATGTTACCCTCAGTTGTAAGAAATCCTCATACCACGTAGTTTCTGTGCTGACCCTATTATGTGCTAGGCTACTAGTCCATCTATTTTGCCTGAGGGAAACTAAATCGGCTACATCTAGCCTCAACACCTGCTCTACCACTTGCCTATTTGGGTACTGGCCCCAGATTCAATACATCTATGATCCTGCCAGCCTGGGCTTCCTGATGCCTGATCATAACACAACTTACACAACTTTCTTCCCCGCAGGGTGTGTGATGTTCTCTTAAACTTACTCCAAGAGTTTTTCAACATAACTTACACAACACTCTCTCCTGTAGGGTCTGTGATGTTCTCTGAAACTTACCCTAGGAGTTTTTCTGCAAACTATGTTTAATTATTGCTGCAGGCTTCACTGCCCTAATCACTGACCACTAGCTTGACACTCATTACTCGATTTCCTGCGTGACTAAAGCTGCGCTACTATTTTATGAGTCTGTCACAAATTTGGTAATTTTTTTAGGGTCCAGGACTACCAGTGCTCATTGATATCCAGTAGATTTTGGTGACAACCTCCACAATCATAAGACAAACAAATTCAGGCATTGAGTTACACCTGTCCCCACATGAGTGCTGACTCTTGTGATTTGTAAGCATTCAAGACAAAGCAATGCTTCCTGCCCCCTCTATGACTTTTGGGCTGACTTAGTTTTTTGTCACTACTTTACAAACATTGTTGGACTTGCAAACACCCAGTTGCTACTCGAGTTGGTCATGTCTCATAGCAGCACACTGTCAAGCATGGCTACTTTAAAAGTGAATGCAACAACTCAGGTAACTTCCAACTTTTTATCTACTGCCAGTCATCTTGTGTGGGACATAACTTTACGTCATTTTATCTGGTTTCTCTAAACTAAAATCAGTGACATGGATGTGCCTACCCTATCGCAACACATTGCACTAATACATTTTAGTTACCATAAACTGGGGCTACTTTGGGATGGGTTTTAGTATTTTCTGGGATTTCTGAAACGTTTTACTGTATTAAATGGCTAAATATATATTAGTTTGAGAGATTTAATCTTGCTCTTTTTGAATATGAACGCATTTTGTTCTGTAACCATTCCTTGCCAAGTGAGTCCCTTCAGGTTTTGTCCCAATTTTTCCTCACGGGTTGGAGTAACATTGGGACAAGACATTTTTTCAGACTAAAACCAATAAAGAAAAAGAACTGCCTGAATGTTAGACTATCAACTCTTTATTTGGATCAGTATTGGCTCCACCACAATGAGTTAAAAGTAATAGTAACAATTAAATTATGAACAAATTAATAGATTAAACACATTAAAGAATTTCAGAAATTAATAAGAAACTGCAAACAGATACAAAATCATAAAAAAATGCTAATCACCAAAAAAATAAAAGAGGCATCTGGTACAATTCAGTACAGTGCATACAATCCTAACTCCTTAACATTAAAAGTGCCTCATTGACCAGCTTGCTCAGGTCGGCTGATGATTAGGACAATGTCTTCTGCAGCATATTCTAGAAGATCCTCTTTCTTGGGCCACTTCCACTTGTTTCCACGTTTTTTCATGGCAGAGACCACATAACCCTTCATTCTTCTTTTTGTGACTTGTCCTGGATACAGTTTACCTTCATATTTGACAAGTACATACATCCCCTCGCACACATTCTCTTTTTGGGTCCCAAGAGACATAACCATTTGGGTTGGTGAAGACTCATCAGTGTCTTCGGATTCATTTTCTTCAGCCTCAACATCCATGGTTACACTATATCTGAGTCTGCATCAGATACAGAAGATGAGCTCTTGTCATAGTAGCTGTATGTGTTCTATTTTTGTACCATTGTCTTAGCTGTGTAGTTTTAGTTCTATGTCTTGAAGTGGATGGCTTGTTCATATGGACAGCAAGAACGTCTTCAGCAGAAATGTTCTTTCCTGTGGGAACATTTACCATTTTACCCCTCATTGTTTGATGCTTCTGAGTTGCTTCCTTTCTGTTCCACATGAGTTGATCCATAAAGGTCTCACTGGTGACTGCAATGAGGTTTGTTTCCCAGGCCATCACGAATGATGGAAGCCTTTCCTGCACAATTTGGTGATTCAAGTGGTATGTGACTGTTTCTGGAAGCCTGCTTTCCAGTTATCTCCTCTTGAGGTGACACATCCCCACTGCTTATCGAGCAAATTGGGGAAAAACTTCTTGGGCACAGAGCTGCACCTGCTGCCCATTGCTGTCTGTTTCCAGTCCCCAAAGATCTTCTGCCACTGTACTTTCAAAGGCCAAAAGTACACAACATCGAGTAGTTGTGGAAGGTGGGCTGCATTCGATGGCAGCATAGTGAATTTTATGTTGTACTCTTCACACAACCAGAGCACTTCAAGATGGATGTCTGAGCTCAGGTTGTCACCTACAATAAGTTTAACACCATCTTGTCTTCTCAAGATAGACAGGAGTAATTGGATAAACCAATCCTTGAAGTACTCACTGATAAACCACTCACTACTGGTTTGTTATAGCTAGCTCCCAGTGGCCCATTTTCTGTCCTTGTCTCCCAAAAACTTTTTGGCTTTGTAATTTAGGTAAAAGAGGGGGGGGGGGGGGGGGTAGTGTCCTGCTGCATTACCACACACCATTGAGTTCTGCATTTGTTCAGGATACTTTGTTCCCCTTTTAGTACATATTTTTGAACACTCCAGATCATCAGCTAAACTGGTTTCATTGTAATTCCACACATTCTCAGGTGGAACACCTTCCATGTCTACCTCCAAACTGGAACACAATGCATTCACTATTTCATCATTTGCTGCTCTTGCATAATTGATGTTTTTAGCTGCATCGTGTGTCAAAACAGTGTTGTGCCTTTGCATAAATTGTCCTGCTCAGTCTATTCCAGGAAAGTTGTTTTTATATCTGGCTTTCTTCCTGCCATATCTGTCAAGATACACCTTTACCGAACATTGGAGGTCGAATGTCCGCATGAGGAAACCAAAACTTGATAAAGCCACTGCATGGGAAACAAATCATTCCTCTTCTGAGTCTGTAAATACACAATGCCTGTCAACTGTTCTCCCATGCCTTTCTGTAACTTTTAGTATAAGGGTGTTCTTTGGGTTTCCGTACATTTGGGACATCTTCCAGTAGGTCAGGGTTTTTGATTTAATTGCATTGATAGCCTCTTTGAGACTTTCCTTGGTATGATTTCTGTGCCCTCAACCTCAGAGCATGTTTATATTTCTGTACCATACTTTGGGACAGTACAAAAGTTTCCCCAATAAAATCTCATTACTGACAAAAACAGCAAAACCAGCTATTAATTATAGGATGTTTTATTCCATACTCAAAGAAATGTTAACTATAGCTTGTATGATTTGTTACACACCAAAGAGCTAAAGAAACTGGTACACCTGCTTAATATCATTTAGTGCTCCCACAGCATGCAGAAGTGCCATAACATGTGGCATGGGCTCAACTAATGTCTGAAATAGAGCTGGAGGGAATCGACAGCATGATTCCTGCAGGGCTGTCCATAAATTCTGGACAACACGTTACAAGGCATCCCAGATCTGCTCAAAAATGTTCATGTCTGGGGAGTTTGGTGGCCAGCAGAACCATTTAAATGCAAAAGAGTGTTCCTGGAGCCATTCTGCACCAATTATGAGCATGTGGGATGTCGTATTATCCTATCGGAATAGTCCATGTCTGTTGGAATACACAATGGACATGAATGGATGCACTTCTTGATGCAATAATTTACCAACAGCTGTATGTATTGTAGAAATTTATTTTATTTTATGATCTTCTATGTGCTACCAGTTTTGGCGTTACATTGATGCCATCTTCAGGCCCCACTCGTCATAGTCGTAAAATCGCTATACACGGAAGGAGCCGTATAATTGGATCCGAGAATCAATCGTCCTGCAACAGCTCTTGGTGGCCAGACTGGGTCTGTGTTGCCTGGCCACCAAGAGCTGTTGCAGGACAATTGATTCACGGATCCAGTTATGTGGCTCCTTCCGTGTATAGCGATTTTATGACTATGACGAGTGGGGCCTGAAGATGGCATCAATGTAACACTGAAACTGGTAGCACATAGAAGTTCATAAAACAAAATAAATTTCTACAATACATATGGCTGTTGGTAAATTATTGCAGTAAGAAGTTCATGCCAGCCGTCGTCCCACAATCCATAATGGATCAACGAAGATTGAATGGGTGCAGGTGATCAGACAGGATGCTTAGTGTCATCTGTCAGAGTCATATCTAGATATATCAGGGGTCCCATATCATTCCAACTACACACGTCCCACACCATTACAGAGCCTCCATCAGCTTGAACAGTCATCTGCTGACATGCTTGGTCCATGGATTGATGAGTTTGTCTCCATACCCGTGCACGTCCATCCGCTCAATACAATTTGAAATGAGACTCGTCCGACCAGGCAACATGTTTCCAGTCATCAACAGCTCAAATTTGGTGTTGATGGACCCAGGCAAGGCATAAGGCTTTGTGTCATGCAGTCATCAAGGGTACATGAGTGGGTCTTTGTTCCCAAAAGCCCATATCAATGATGTTTCGTAGAATAGTTTGCAAGCTGACACTTGTTGATGGCCTGGCATTCAAACCTGCAGCAATTTGAGGAAGAGTTGCACTTCAGTAACATTGAACAATTGTCTTCAGTCTTTGTTGATCTCATTTTTGCAGGATCTTTTTCTGGCCACAGTGATGTCAGAGATTTGATGTCTTACCGAATTCCTGATATTCATGGTACACTTGTGAAATGGTCATATGGGAAACTCCCCACTTTATCGCTACCTTGGAGATGCTGTGTCCTATTTCTCATGCGCTGTACGTTCAAACTAACTTAAATCTTGATAAACTGCCACTGTAGCAGGAGTAACTGATCTAACAACTATGCCAGACACTTGTAATCTTATATAAGCGTTGGCAACTGCAGTGTTGAAGTCTGGCTGTTTACATATCTCTGTACTTGAATACGCATGTCTATACTAGTTTCTTTGGCACTTCAGTGTGTTTACCTGCCTTTCATGGTCCAAATGTAGTATCACTTTTGTATGTGAAAGTTTGCAACACAATTATCACTTGTCAACACTGGCACAAATATGAAAATTGCTGCTGCCTAGCATGGTGGTATGTCGAAATTCTGGAGATAGCAAATAGATGGTGGCAAAGATCAAAGCTTGTAGAGACTTCAGAAGCAATATGGCATCTTGCAAGTTGTGGCCAGGGGATATTTAAAACTGGAATGAAGTGTCGCTATCCTAATGTTACCCCATCAGTTCCAAAGTATCCCCAGTTTATGATAGGTGGACTTGTGCTGACAAATGGCTCTCCTGGAGCATGACAAGTTGGTGATAGCTATATTCGCCGAGACACCTCAAGCAGTTGTACCTTCATCTTCCATAGCCAGTTGCTTAAGATGAGGTGCTGTATTATATTGGCTCTGTTTCTTAGTGTTGTGGGTACCCCACTATTTCAAGACCACCCATCATCCTCTGGCATAATGTTTGAAAGATTGGACAACCTGTTGTATACCCCTCATCAGATCATAATAATGGCTGACATAAATTTAATCATACTGAAAGAAGAAGTAGAATTATAACAACCTATAAGCCACTTGAAAGCATGTGAACCTCTATTACGAGCCTCTTGTCAGAACAGAACTCTCTGTACTCTATGAGAGCTGAAGCAGGCACTTGCTGTCACCCAGGAATGATCATGAAGCATTTTAGATGCAATGCCACTCCATTGCACCAAGCAGGCCTGGTTTATTGTGGATGTACTGAAAACAATATTTTGTACCCTTGAACAGGCTGATGCTGATGGCTGGAATAAAGCCCTCCATGAGGCTACCCAATTTGCTACTCAGAATCATGAAATTCCTTTATGCCAATATGAGCAATTCTGAAACATTGAAGATAACCACCAGGCTGCCACCAGAAAAATTTGTAGCGTATCCAGTGATTTAGTAAACCTACAAAAAGAACTTAAGAACTTGAGTCCATGTGAATTAATCACCATATACAGGAAATTACCAAACCTAACTGCTACCCTGGAAGAAACCAAGGTGTTACAGACTTTATTGTATAGCACCCACGCAGCTCAGATGTACATCAACACCCTACACTCTAGCATTCAGTTGTGGCTGCAACAGAAGTTATATCCTAACTTGCTGCCTATTGAAACCTTCTTACAAACATCAAGAAACATTTCATTCTGTTTATCAACAAGCATGCAACTGATTTCGCCCATATGGGAATCACTGCTGCCCCATTATTACACAGCTGCCGCCCCATTATTACACAGCTGCCAATTGTCACAGTCTTAGGATACATTGAAAATACAGATATCGCTGCCCATCAGGTGTGCAAATTGTGAATTTGAGTATTCCAATCTGTACACCCAACACAGAGTTATTTAATGACTTATTTAACTACTGTGATGTCCCAGGGAGCATCCCAGAGTGCCCCAGAGGTGCATCCCAGAGTGCCACAGAGAGCTACAACACTAAGAAGAATCGCTTCTCGGCTTTTGGCAAGATCAATGTGTAGTCTTCTTTAATAACAATAAACAAGATAACAATTATTGATAAGAAATTAAATAAGATAAGAAAAGTACCATAACACGAGAAGAATCATAACAAGTATAAAAGGCTAAGTACAGAAAATACCCACCCACCATCCCCACGCCTATTACCACCCTATACACAATAGTTATTATTTAAGAAAGAAATCGTTTATTTAATTATGGACATTAATAATAAAACAAAATTGAAGTTTTTAAGTTAATAAAGTTGTAATATAACCTAATAGCCTAAAATGAATTTCGGGCAACACGGGCTTAGTAAATCTAAAGCCCGTGTTGTTGCCCGGTCCCCTTTTTTAAGCTATAATCAACTTCCAGTTTACAAGACAGTGGATACTTTCAGCTTTGTTCCTAATAATGTTTCTCAAGAGGAGCTACTTACTGGACCTATAACATTTGTTGGATGCAAGATAAATTTTTCATGTACTACTACAGAACTTGTTCCTGGTAATTCATGGTTAACACTTGCCATAGTACGAGGTAGTGATAAAGCTGATTGGAAACATACTGTCTGGCAGGCACATTATATTTGGATTGTCAGTAAAGACCATCAGTCACACTTGGCTCTGCCACTTGTTGAATTTCATTCTTGCATTCATACAAATGACTACACATGTTTTACTTTATCACTCCACACTGTTGTCGTGGACTGTAAAATTGCATTACTTTTAGAGGAAACTAAACTACCTCTCTGCCCTCACACTGTTATTGTGATGCACGAACCCTGTCAGGAAGAGTCTTCCATTCTCAATACTACAACCAACTGTAGTTCCCAGGTTAGTTTGACTAACAGTGAACTCTTATTCAGCAGTCCCTCTTGAGACACAGTCACACCCACTGTTGAACTGTCTGCCTGTTTAAACCCCCATGTGGTTATAACTATTGCAGCTACTCACAGAGCACCAGTGTGGGCTGTAATAATCACATGGCAGCAAAACTTGGTAGATATCCTAATGTGGTAATGCACAACTGATTTAGACTGGAAAAAAAAAGGTTGGAAGTTTGGCTACCAGGAGCAAATCTGGTGCTCTGAACACAAGAAAGACCTACAGAACTGTTTCTATATGAAATGGATTAGGAATGGGACATGGGGAGAAAAGCTGTGACAAGTGAGTAAGGCATAATGTACCTGCATGAAACCCCTGGTGTTACCTCACTCTGACAGCTTGCCTACTTTGCCAAATAACTCAAGGGGTCATCACTTGTAATCCATTAACGACTTATTGGTCAGCAACAAGGTCAGATTACCCTTGACCATGCCATTGCTTATATTACTGAATGGAATTCTAGAGATTACTTGCATAGGGTAATTATTCCTAATGTCACATCTGTCCCCGTCATCTCTGTTTGTTGTAAATATATATGAAGTTACTGTAGATGCTTTTAATCACTGTAGCCAGCAATATCCAAGCAGCAGCAATTAGGTGATTTTCATGATTAGGGCACTCTAGAGTATGGTGCTATACAGGCATGGTCCTCCCCTATGTTAAGATTTAGAAGTTTCACTGAAGCCCTTGGGTTTTTAGGTACTGTATCACTAAAACGTGACAGAATTGTGATAGAATGTGAAATATTACTTTTTACTTGGTCAGTCATCGATTAAATAGTCCTCCATACAAAGAAGTTGGTGAATCAATTGGTAATGTCTTAGTGAACTATTTAACTTACATGAAAACAAAAAAAGGAGGTACATAATATTGGTTAATTCAGTAAGAAAAGTTATAAATAGATAATTACACGTCACTGACTGCATCTATTAGTTTTAACTATGACAACTACCTAGTAACACTGCAAAATTGTAGAGGATTTTTCTGCCCCTTTTGTAATGACACTTCTCCATAAGCCTCTGCTGATGTGCCTCGGTAATGGAGTGTTACAGCCTTCCCTAATCTGAGACGCCTAGCTACTGTGCCGGCTGATTCTTCTTTGGCAGTACTGTCATTACAGTACTCTATTGCTGCTCTTAGGTGAACGCCAATGTGCCAGCATAGCCACTGCCCAGCTGACACCTCCTGCCAGCTCTCGTGCTGCCTTCATTGGCTCTGTGCCCCATTGCAATGCCTGGCACTGCTCTCGTTCCACTACAGCATTGCATTAGCACATCACCTTGAACAGCCACTCTTGTCTATTTTTGTAAAGTCACACAATATTACCGAAACCTTGCCCCACGTAGCAACTTCGAAGATTGATATTCTTGTGACCCCCATTAGACTAAGGTGCTTTTAAATGTGGGCATAACCTGTACTCGAGAGCCCTTCAATATTTTCAACAATTCTATATTGGCAAGTCATTTTAAGAGCTGTAAATGGCTCCTGCAGAAGGGAGAGGGGTGTACATGGTGGATGGTTAGACTGACTTTCCAACACAGGTTGAGCCATGGCTGGGTTCAGGCTGGTGCGGTACTGAATGTCTCCAGCTACTGACTTACCCACACTCAGTCCATGTGAACAGCATTCCCACACAAGGTACTGCTGATAGTGGTGCTCAGCAAGAGCATTGCCTGACTGAGGTACACATCCAAAGTTCTACAGCTCCTCTTTTGAGTAACATAACCCTCAGTCTGACTTTGATGGCCTCCTGTGTGCTACCATTCTTTACCTGTATCCATTACAGGTAGCTTATAGAGCAATAAACTCCGGTCAGTTGATCTGAACATTTCTCATTTTACATTTTGAACAGTTTCATGACAACCCCCGGTACCCACATTCTGCCTAAGACCTATCCTTGGTAGGCCCATGAATAGTTTTACTGGTGGAACCATTTACAGAGTACACAAGAAAAGATTTAGGAAAGAAACCCTAACAAAATTCTATAAAGCAGAGGCAGTACTATCCGTAATGCGTGACTGTGAGACAAAGATAATAATAGCTGGAAATGAATGCAGAATACAAGTTGCAGATATAAGCTTTATAACAAATTAGCATCTGTCTACGGGCAAACACAATCAGAAACAAAGCACTTGGGAAAGAATTAGGAAGCAACATTAATGACAAACAGACTAAGTAGTGTAGAAATATAAGTGAAGACCATGTCTGAAGAATGAAGGGAAATAGAATATTCAAGAAACTATTGTCTAATAAAGAAATATTATTAGGTAGACGAAAAAGAAAGTGGAGAGACAAGTAAAACAAGTAACCCTATATAAAAAAAGGAGGTTTCTACCTGTAATGTCCTCATGTTTTATGCCTAAAACCTGAGGGACTGAGAGATTACTTTTAAGAAATGCTGACACTTACTTCTGAACATACAGGCATCCTGTCAGACAGGCATTACATTTATATATTTGTAGTAAATACATAATCCTATTTTAATTTATGTCCATCTTACCCAAATTTCATTCCTATTTAAGAATTATTTACTCTACATATTTTAATCTGTAAGAAGGACATCACATATGGGATATCATATGCTGTTAACACACTTAATCCAGCTGAGAATGTCGGCAGCAAAAAGAAGCTGTTGCATCTGATGCTGTTGCCTGTACGAAGTTTGCAACGGCAGAAGACTGAATCAAAATACAGGATTAACTTCACATGATCAGTGATTCATGAAGGGTTAGCAGTTGACCTTCAATGTAAGTATGTGTAATGCATTGCAGATAAATAGGGTCGAGGATCATCACTATTGGATTACATTTATTGATGATAAAGCAATGGAACTGGGAACAAGCATTAAATATCAAGAAGTCACTATCTGGAGCAACCTAAAGCGGAATGACCACATAAAACTAGCCATAGGAAAAGCAGATACTCTCTAGGTTGAGAATCATCACAAGATTCCTACAGAAATATAATTCCCCCATGAAACAGGATGCTTACAAAACCCTCGTTAAACCAACCATAGAGTACTGTTCATCAGCCTGGGGTAATTACAATATAGGATTTAAAAAAAAAAAAAAAAAAAAAAAAAAAAATGGAGAAGATCCAACAAAGAATGGTATGTTTTTTCATGGGTTTAACAGAGAAATTTAATGTTCAAATTACGAGAGTGTACATTTCAAGAAGAGCCACACAACATGTTACGGTCTCACATACATATCTTGTGAAATGAACACAACAAGAAAATAGGAGAAATTAATGCAAATCAACTACTCAGGTTTATTGCAGGATCATATTGTGCAAATCCCACAATACTTTGTCAATACAACTGCTCAACATCTTCAGGTGGTGGCAGTTGCTTTTGTCATTCCTGCAAGGTGCGACTGATGATAATCATGTGGCGGCATCAAAATTTATCATGCCAGTAGCAGGCAATACATGTGAGTGGGAAGATGCTTGCAGTTAGAGGAAAGCAGCACTCATAGTGCCTCCTGGTGGGAGCTGCAGAAAGGCCTTCCTCATGTGCACTGTGGGCAAAGAGTGAGCTGATGGACACTGCTGTGGTTAAAATCTGAATTAAATCTCAATAGTAGACTGTGTCAAGTCATGAACTGGAAGTTCTTGTTTCTCCTGTTTTAATTTAATGGCAGCCAGCGCTGTAATCCAGACAGGGCTTTACTGAAAACCTGTATTCCTGTTGATAAGATTGTCCACCACTTGGATGTGTATGGCCTGCTTAAGAACATAGTCTCAGAAAGATGAAAAAATGGTTCAAATGGCTCTGAGCACTATGGGACTTAACATCTGTGGTCATTAATCCCCTAGAACTTAGAACTACTTAAACCTAACTAACCTAAGGACATCACACACATCCGTGCCCGAGGCAGGATTCGAACCTGCGACCGTAGCAGTCGCGCGGTTCCGGACTGCGCGCCTAGAACCGCTAGACCACTGCGGCCAGCTCAGAAAGATGATGCTGAGGATAAAATGTAAGTCTTCTTGTAAAACCTGTGATTCCTCATGTTCAGGCAATGCTCTGCTACCACTGACTTATCCGGTTGCCACAGGTGTGTATGACGATGGTGTTCAACACTCAACGTTCTTGCATGGTTAAGCATGTCTGCACAATATAAGATCAGCCACATCAGTGTGGGTTCTTACATATGACACGTTTCCTAAGGCCAAGTTCGTCTTTGACTGAACACAACAAATTCCTCAATTTTGCTGGTGGCCAAATAATACACTTGATGTCATGTCTCCTGAGGATTCTTTCTATTCTTGAAGACATACTGCCAAAATCTGGCAAGACCACAATTGCAAAGGGTGCCTCCACATCTTCAGTTCCATCTGATTTGAATGGAATGCAGAGCATAAGACACTACCACGTTGTGCAGGATGACGGCAACTTGTGGCCTGCATATGACACTCTGTGTGAGTTGGCTTCCAGTAGACACTGTGTCTGAGTATACAGTTGGCTTTCTCCTAACCATGACATCCATAAATTGTAATAGAGCATTTTTTTCCATCTCTATGGTAAACTTTATTTCCAGATGGAGCGAGATGAGATGCCAGAGGAACATAGGTAATGGTAATATCTCTCTTCTGTGGGGCCACACCAAATGGTGTACCGAGCGAGGTGGCGCAGTGGTTACACTCTGGACTCGCATTCGGGAGGACGACGGTTCAATCCCGCGTCCGGCCATCCTGATTTAGGTTTTCCGTGATTTCCCAGGCAAATGCCGGGATGGTTCCTCTGAAAGGGCACGGCCGACTTCCTTCCCTAATCTGACGAGACCGATGACCACGCTGTCTGGTCTCCTTCCTCAAACCAACCAACCAAACACCAAATGGTGTATAATCCAACACTGGCTGCCATTAAATTTAAACTGGAGAAACAAGAGCCTTCATCACAACTCAGTGCAGTGCACTGCTGAGACTTAATTCAGCTCTTAACCACAGAAGTGTCCAGCAGTACAGTCATTGCCCACAATGCACATGCAGAAGGCCTTTCTGCAGCTCCCAGTAAGATGCACATTGAGTGCTACTTTCCTCCAACTGTGAGCATCTTCCTGTGCAAGCATATTGCCTACACCTGGCCTGATAAATTTCGATGCTGCCATGAGATTATCATCAGTTGCATCTTGCGGCAGTGACAACAGCAATGACCACCACCCGAAGATATCGAGCAACTGTATCGATGAAATATTGTGGAGTTTGCACAGTTTACGATCCAGTGGCAAACTCGAGAAGTGTATTTGGAATAGATATGTGGGGAAAGACCGAAAAGACACACGAGAAATTAATGGTTGTACAGGAGGCTGTGGGGTGGTGGTGCTATTTTTCAGCCAGAAAGCGACGGAGAACATACTGACCATAGTTTCCACTCTGCAAGTCGACATTCTTATCTTGCCCACTGAAAGAAATGTTTCTACTCTCTATTTACTTTGTGGAATCAGGATCTATGACTATAAATGAAAATTTTGAGTTCTAATTGATAGATATATTTGATAATTTTCACATGCACAACATATTAATATTCCTGATGGTGATAAGAGCAATGCTGTCTCTGTCATAAACAGCACTATGAGCAGTTAGAGGCAACCTCTATGGTAAGTCCCCAATAAATGGCCTTTCACCATGACTTCTAATAATATAAGTTAATTGCTCGCCACAAAAGTGGAAAATAATCTCACCACTTGCCATGTGGTTTTATTAATATTAAGGGCAACACACAAGCAGTTACTTCTGCAAAATCTAAGTGATCCAGGACGGAGTATAGTCCTCGTGAATTCACTTCCTATTTGTACTGAAAACATGCCTTTAGTTGCAGTCTGGCTGTAACGTCACCTGAGGCAGGGCGTAAGCCAGCATTTGACTGACGTGGACCGTATGGCAGCTGGATACAAAGTGAAGCCTTTTTCAGAAATCTAAACAATCCAAAATGGTGTACAGTCCTCACGAGTTCATTTTCTATTATTACTGAATATATGCGTTTACTAACAGCCTGTCTGTGACGTCATCCGAGGCAGTACATACTCCGGCATTTGACTGACGCGGACCGTACTGTAGCCTGGGTATGAAGTGAAGTGACATCACTGTGCGCTGCAGCATCTTAGAGGGGGTACCTTGGGGTTTATGAAGTCTTCGCATTTCCGCATCTCCTTCTAACATGGTTACCAGAATGAGAATATTCAAGGATGTTTGGTCTTAATGGGTTTATTCACTGCTTAGTAATTTCTAAGGGATACCGTAAGATTCAGTGGCTTGCATACTCTATGTTATTGCTTAAAGCAGGCTTTTTTCTTTTTGGTTTGTGAGCATGATTTTTCAATCAGGGTGATTTTAATGAGGTTGAACCTTATAATCTACATCTACATCTACATCTACATCCATACTCCACAAGCCACCTGATTGTGTGTGGGGTGAGGGTACCTTGAGTACCTCTATCGGTTCTCCCTTCTATTCCAGTCTCGTATTGTTCGTGGAAAGAAAGATTGTTGGTATGCCTCTATGTGGGCTCTAATATCTCTGATTTTATCCTCATGGTCTCTTTGCAAGATATACATAGGACGGAGCAATATACTGCTTGACTCCTCGGTGAAAGTATGTTCTCGAAACTTCAACAAAAGCCCGTACCGATCTACTGAGCGTCTCTCTTGCAGAGTCTTCCACTGGCGTTTATCTATCATCTCCGTAACACTTTCGCGATTACTAAATGATCCTGTAACGAAGCGCGCTGCTCTCCGTTGGATCTTCTCTATTTCTTCTATTCACCCTATCTGGTATGGATCCCACACCGGTGAGCAGTATTCAAGGAGTGGGTGAACAAGTGTACTATAACCCACTTCCTTTGTTTTCAGACTGCATTTCCTTAGGATTCTTCCAATGAATCTCAGTCTGGCTTCTGCTTTACCGACAATTAATTTTATATGGTCATTCCATTTTAAATCACTCCTAATGCCTACAATCTAATGATGATGGTGGTGCTTGTCCTAACAACAACTTTGGATGATGTGAGGCTTCTGGACAATGACAGCCTGGTGTTGATGGGCATGAGTTGGTTCTATCTCTACAGTACATGTTTTGTTACATACCACGTTGGGATGGGTGAGCTCTTAAACATAGTGATGATAAGGATGAGTGAGGTGCCCTTGACAATTTTTGCTTCTGTGGCGGACGTGTGGGCACGTCCATCGTCTGGTGTGTTCATGAAATATTCTATTGGTATGATCAATATGGTAGTTGTTTAATTACTAAGGGTGATGGGCTTTGAGACTTATCGCCTAATGGTGGGAGGGTGGATGGGTGAAAACATATTACACTGGGGTGGGCAGTTAGGCACTCAAACAATCCAAGTCGAAGGGAGGGTGTTGCTGACAGTTTGTACAGTGTTGTTACTGGTTGTTTTGACTGCTGGGGTTGCTAAGTCTAATTACATCTAAGGGTGCATGTATTTGGGTGGTCTGGAGCTTCTGGTTTGCATATGTCTATTGCGCCTCATGCATTCACTGAGCTCATGCATACACTCTCATTCACACAGGAGATCTGACCATCTGGTCATGGCCAGTCGGTGAACCCACTGTCCCAACTGCTGTATGAGCAGGTCTGGCAAGTCCCTGGTCTTCTCATAGAAGATTGTTGTGGTCTGTCAGATCCTCGTGGTGAGCATTTGTGACAGTGCACCACTGCCATGGGGAATCTGCGTGGGAGATGCAGCGCTTTCTTCAGGATGTGGCTCTGTACAGTCTGGAGTTTCTTGAAGTGTGAGGGAGTGGGGTTTCCCCACACAACTGCGGCATACTCCAGTATAATGTTGAGGTCTCGTTCAGGGTCGGGTAGAGGGCTTGTAGTCTCCCATACACCTTCTTTTGAGTTTCCACTGTGTGTAGTTTCCATGTTAGGTCCCGGTCCAGTGTCACTCCCCCAGATACTTTGCTGTGCTGGACCATGGTACTGGGGTGCCCCTTACCTCTACCTGCTGGTAGTTTCTTGGGATATGTCTGTGGCATATGGAGATGGCCTGCATTTTCATCGCATTGAACGAAAGGCGCCACCTGCTGGCCCACATCTTTAGTTCGTCACAGGCTCTCTGCAGTCTTCTCTGAAGGTGGCCTACATTCGTACTGCGTGAGTACAGGGCGGTGTCATGTGCATACATGGCCAGGTGGACTATCTATCACTGGTGTGTCAGCTGTATACAGAATGTAGAGTAGTGGCTCCAGGACACTGCCCTGTGGTACTCCAGCACTGATGTGTCAGATTGTGGAAATCCCCTCCAGTGCCCTTAAGTGAAAGGCCCTCCCTTTGATACAGCTCTTTAATAGTGTTACGTGCGACACGGGTACCTGCTGTGTTAGTAGTTTATACGGGAGGCCCTCGTGCCACACTGAGTCACTGCCTCTCAGGCCATATTTATAAATGGGCACAGCAGACGACCTAGGGAACACCTGCTGTCATCCACTCTGTGTCCCAGTAGTAGCCTCTAAACAGCCACTTTCTTGGACACACAATATTTTATAACATTGTTGTGTATTAATTTAGAGTCTTCATAATTTTTGTATGAACATAGTTAAGTATGTTCTAATCACAGAAGTAGTTTTAGCTCACCTGCATATAAACTTTGCCGTCTACAATTTTTAGAACGGAACTGACACTAGTACATGACCTTTGAACTACAACTTTGAGACACCTTGTATTGATTGTTATTTACATCACAGTCTTGAAACTTGTTATAGTTCTGTTATTTATTGGATTTCATCATGTGCTGTTATCAAAAGTTTCTACCATTAATATAAATAATACTTAATCTGACTACAAATAAGTACATTTTTGTTCCAAATTTAGTTTTCTGTAAATTACTTGAAGACAATTAGAGGTAGTTTAATGGGGTCACATACTTCAGATTTTCATATCAAACTGATGCTGCATACGAATTTTCATCTTTATAAGTCTAATATTTAGTGCCTTCAACTTTTCTTAAAAACGTGGATTATGGCCAAAATATTGCTTTAATCAAGCTGAGACTTGTACCAGTGAATTTTGACATACATTTGCACATTATGACTGATTTTTGGCTTTAGAGCTTTGTTATTTAGCACCACTAGTTTTTTATTTAAAATGAAGTATTTAGGGAAAGATATTCATCCAATCAGTCTAAGATTTGACAATTTAAACATTAATACACTGAAGCATATGTTGACAAAGTTTGGGAAAGAAACTTTAATTTTTAATTTCATTCTTAAATTATGGTGCAATGCTTGTATGCTATGCACAGGTGCATTATGGTGACATGGCGTTGGTAACAGTGAAATGGGGTAAGTCCCGGCACTCTCGCTCAGCTCTGTACCTCTCAAATGATACAGCACTTGTTTCGCCCCAAGGCTTACCTAAAATAGTTCTTTCTACACAACATTCATGAATGCAACAGCATAGTGACACCAGCCACAACAGACTGTAAGATGGCTGTCAAAGTATGGTTGTACATAGAGCTGCTGTTTAAAAATAAATAATCCCAAGATTGCTTTATACTCCATGTTACAACTGATTTGAAAGGTGCCCTGCACAAGAGCCAGAGTAACCTCCTTGGTGTATAGTCTGCTCATTTTCTTTGTGACTAAGCTGGACAAGAAGAGTGGGGCTCCTATTCTTCAGTTTGCTGACAAACTACAACATGCACGGGAATGATACCTGTGAAAATCAGCTGTAATGTTTCCACTTCCAGAATATGTCCATCATGAAATTCTAACAGCTATCCACACAACACTATTTCCTATCAAGTGAAATATCAGATGAACCACTTACTGTAACTTGAAAGCCATAAACTTTTTCTCCAAGAAACAGCTTAGCAACCGGTTGCCAATTTGTCAAACAGCATCTGGACTACAACCCTTACTGGATTACTATCTCATTAAAAAACTCCTTAGTTTATTTAATTCCTGCAAGTCTTCCGCACTTCAGTTTATGCTACGTCCTGATGTAGGGCCTCCACTTTATAATTTTTTTTTTCAGTGCAAAAGTTAATATGCTGTAGCTTTTAAATTTAAGAGCTAGTATATTAAGGGGGGATATTCTGGGAGGGAGAGTGGGATGGGCGGGAGGGGGGGGGGGGAGGGGGGAGAGAGAGAGAGAGAGAGAGAGAGAGAGAGAGAGAGAGAGAGAGAGAGAGACCTAGGAATGACTTTTGACTAATTATATTAGGTTTCTTTGTTTGGACAAGAAAAAATACTTGCTTTCAACAATAACACCCAAACTTGAATAGAATGGAGGGAAATGCAGGATATTTCAGGTGATACAAGCACTATGTCCTATATATTGCATAAAGGCCAGTATCTGTGAGGCGGACTCCGATCGCTGCATTAAAAAAACTTATTGCCCAAAATTTACTTATAGTTAATATTAATTTTTTTTAAATGCATATTTAGCAATTTGTTGACATATATTTAATATACTATTTCAATCAACATGAACACAAATTTTTGAAATTTCGGTAGCATAGGCTGACTAGCACATATCATAACTAGATGGGACAAGCTCTTTTGTTGTTTTTGCGCAACACCCACATGTGTCTGAAAAATTTACTATCACCTTTACAAATTAAGTTGGGTAACAAAATAGTATGTGAAAGCCCTATCCAAAGATTGCAATTTTTTTTTAAGTCCAAACATTTGAAAACTGATGTTTGATTTTAACTGTAAATTGAAAATAGTTTAGTTATCACCTGAGGAGGTCGTTACTAAGTTCTTAGGCAGCAAAAAAGATCTATTTTGTTGTAGCCAACAAGGGGGAAAAGTTCAAATAAGGCTGTTTGACGAGTCATAAGATTCACTTTTTGAATAATCACCGCGACTTTTTGGCTAAAGTTTGGGTGACATCAGTGAGGTAGAAGGTGAGTACTTTCATCACAATATCAAAATGATGAAAATAAAACACAGGGCTGTTGTAACACCAATACGAGAGAAGAGTACTGTCAGTCACTTCACGATTAATCGGAAAAAGAGCAATATTAGATGTTTTAAAGAAGAGAGAGAGGAAATATAGGATGAACATTAATGAAACAGACAAACTGCAGGGATGGATTCCTGACTGGCAATGGAGGAAAAAAGATAACATGAGCACGTGTCCGGTAATGCATTGTTGCCATGGTGGATGGCACTGATGACTGCAAGTTCCCCTGACCATGTACTGTGTGTTCCTTGTGTGTTGCAGGCTGTGTGATTGACACAGCACACTGTAAGCACCTGAATGGCCCAGTATTCACGTCAGGGACAAGCCGAAATGGTGTTTGTGTACGGCCAAGCAGATCGAAATGGTCAAGAGGCAGCATGGATATACCAAAATGAGTACCCTCACAGACACCAATCACATCACATAACATTTCAAGCCCTTTTTATGGATTTGTGTGACCCTGGATCCTTTCAGACAGATGAATGTGCAGGGAGGAGGTAGATTGTGCGTACACCAGATGTCAAGGACCAGGTTCTACAGGATATTGAGATGAACCCTAGAACATGCTCCAGGCAATGGTCCATCAACATGGTGTAAGCCAAAGTATGATTATGTGTAGCCTGCATAACATGTATGTGTGAATGTATGCATTGCATCCCATGGAGGCCACTTAGAACATCTGTTGAGACGTGGATGTGATGTAGCTCTGAACTGTGTTCCGGCACAATTTGTTGTCATGTCTTTTTGCGAACACATGTTCATAGAACTTTTTTTTCTCCATTTCCAGTCAGGAATTCGTCCCTGCAGTTTGTTGGTTTTATTAATGTTCACCCTGCATAAGCAAATGGACATACAGTTCCTATGTAATGAAGATGTGTTTTCATGTGTATAGAGTAATAAATTCTTTTACTCAACCAGAAATATTTTCATTCTAGTTACAAGTATTTTGCTGGTTTTATTGCTTATAATGAAATCTGATTGTGACAAAACTGCATGCATATGATAAGGGAAAGAGGGGGGAGGGCCACTGAGGTCAATCACGAATTTGGAGCCCAAAAGCAACACAATTTGAATAGAACAGCTCACAACAATAAGATTGGAAGAAATTTTATCTTTGTCACTCATCATTTAAACTGTCAGTGGGTCAAAAGGGAGTTCAAAAAACCGGAGAGAAAAAAATAAATAAATAAATAAATGCCCACCAACACAAAGTGACGCACAAAATAAAATTCTAAATGTAACGTGTAATAATTTACTTTTGATGATTGCTCAGAATTTATAAACAAATTTTAGTTACAACTAATAGCACGTCTAGTGCAAAAGACAAAAGTGTTTACTTTTGCTGTTAAATTTGCATGTATTCCACTTTTAGCATGAGTGATGTCAAAGACCAATATGTTCATTGATAACGCATTTACGCCACTTTGCTATTTAGTAGTGTGTAAATGGCCAGCATGCCACGAATCATGTGAACATTGCCTCTACACTACCTTGCTCTAAATAATTTCAATAAAAATCATCCCGCTGCTCAGTGGGGTGTGGAACCAACAAAATAACTAAATAGCACAAATAATCCCATTTCATCGCACATAGTTTGATGCCAGTTATTCAACAATAGTTATGGGTACAATGGTACAAAAATTTTTCTTTTTATTCCAAAAAACATGAAGGAATCAATAATTTAACATTTTGTTTCGTATTACTGCACAAGATGAAGCAGACCGCTCAGACAAAAAGGTAGACAAATTAAAATGTAAGGATAAAAGGGATTCATAATGCAGTTTCTACATGGCAGTAACTCAACACTTTTTAGCCTTCACAAGTCGCACTATTAAATACCTCTGACTAGAAACATCAGCTACAGGTACACACATATAAAATGAAACATATGTTTAAATAGAAACTTAACAGTTCATCTTTTATTTACATATTTTACAAAACAGATGATCCGGTTAACAACAATTTTTATACTTTTACAAACAAGTTGTAAACAAAACAGCAGATTATTTTACATATAATTTATAGGAATAAATAACTGTACATACAATCAACAGAGTATTATAAACAGTATAACTTGCTGAATAACCCATTCAAAAATGGGTAGGACTATGTACACATGTACATGACAGGAAATTGAATATTGCGTATTGTACACTGCAGAAGTTTGACACAAAATATGTTTAAGAGAATTTAACAAGTTCTCTCATATCGAATTAACACAACAACTTTCTTTTCCATTTATCAGGAAGTCACCACAATATTTTCAAATACCCATAAGACAACTAGAAAGGAGATACTAGTGGTGGTATAGTCAGACATTCATGGCATGCAGTTGAAGAAACTAGTAAAATTTTTCACCATTGTACCAGCTATAATGTAGCACATAATGAACTTCAGTATTGTAAATTCTGTCATCATTCTTGCAGTACTTTTACTACATAGTTATGACTTGTTTTGCAAGCTTTGAACCTTGACAGATATGAGTCAAAGTGTTGCACTAGCACATCAGCTGTCACGGATATTCTGTTTAAAATAATCATCTTACAATGGATTTACATGTACTATATCACAAACAAATACATTGACACCAGCTGAAACCATTTATCAAAATCCCCAACAGCATTGTCATGCCATCACTGTTTATATATAATAGTCAGGGAAAGCTTTATGTAATATACATTTCAGCAAAATAACATGTTATTGCCTATCACATATTCTATGTTGTTCATAATTGTCATTCAAAAGTCAATGGTATTGAAGAATATGGTAAAATTGGATTAGTTGTTTCCACTTCTAAGGCAGTAGCCATGGAATCACTTGCTGAATCAAACTCATTCATTGATTCCAGAACACAGCCCAAATTGTACCTGAAACAAAACCACACAGGAAGACTGTGAGACCTCCATTGTAAAACTCTTTTCTATGGAATTTTTGTGCAATGGGAAGTTGACTGAAGTACTTCACAAGTGAAATAAACAAAGTCATTGAAAACATACAAAATAGCAGTAACAAAATGAAATGTATTATTATATCACCAACATAATAACACAAGCATAGAACATATGTGAATATAAACTTTTTGTGAAACTTTAGAACCACCCACTATTCATTTAAATACTACACCTTCTGGAAAAAAAAGAGCAATCAATTGTTCAAGACTTACTGAGAGAAAGAAAAATAAGAGGAGGAAACCACTAGCAAGCATGGGAAACACCCACTAATAGGCAGTAAAGGTTCTCTCTGCTCCCCGCAGAGATGATACAGATAAAGGCCACAAATATGTTTCAAGAATGTTTAACTGTGCAAATTTTAAAATAATATTACAGAAATTACAGTATTATAATGTCATAGGCTAGTCTTCAAATTAGTTATTGTGGTGTATTTCTGAAAGAAAATAAAATGTCAATATCAAAGACTCCTGAATTGCATCTTAATTACTATTCAATTGTTTATGTTATTACCCTGAGGTTCAAACTTAAGAACCCGTCCCCCCCCCCCCCCCCCCCCCCCCCCCCCCCCTCCCTTTCCATGTGTATATTTATGGCTTTTCATCAGAGACTAGTAGCTGCTACATTTGTTTTGACTATAGATGATACAAAAATAGCAATAAATATCTAACAAATTACAGTTTCCTAAAGAGCTACTAATTAAAATTTCATGGAAATTAATGAAGTATTTTAGCCCATTCACTGCAAACTAACTTTAAAAAAACTTCCGGATGGTATTCACAACTTGGAAAAAGCTTACACCCACAAGACACATACAATACAAGGTCATACACATAGAAAAGATACAAAGCATTACATTCTTGAGACTACAGCTAAATGATCAATTCAGTTTGCAGGAGCACATCACTGCACTGCTGAAATACCAAAACAAATCATCATTTGCAATGTAAATGAGGTCAGATATAAGTATTGGGGGGGGGGGGGGGGGGTGGTAATCACGCTGCTATACTTTCTTTCATTTCATTCGGTGCTTTATGATGACATAATTTAGGGCAATTCTTCAAATCAAGGGAAAAAATGTGTAATATGAAACATTTATTTTGTGCCTTCAACAATGTTCTGCAAAAGCCTTTACCGAAAACTGGGTATACTAACTGGTGCTTCACAATGTATTCACTCCTCAATGAAATTTGTCACAAATAATACACCTCGTGTTTTAGTCAAAAGGTGGGATAAGAAAATTGGAAGCAATCTAAATGCATACTTGAAAGAAATTATTTTAGTCAAAAACATTGTCCATAATTTGGGAACACACATTTGCCAGCAACCACTTGTAGGTTAGTATGCTTGAGGAGACCTAAGTCAATGCTGACTAGGTCACAAATAGTGTCACCATACCAAAACAATATCAACACCTGGTGCCAGTCTCTGGTACTTTTGTTTGACAGATATTCTGTGCCTGAAACACATCAACATAATTTTAAAAAATTAACAACAGGTGAAGAATTCATTTAAGAGAACAATTCAGCATCTGCCAAAGTCTCCTCAAATTCCTGTCATGGACACAGACCTTCCATTACATTCAAGAGGAACTTACTCCATTAACAAATTTATTATGAGAACTAGTTAATGTATCAAAGTCTTGTAGTAAAAGTCTGCAGATTTTTCTTTCTTTCTTTCTTTCTTTGCATAATTTTATATCAGGTCAATCCAGTTTTTTTCCAGTGAGCAGATTCCATTCCTCAACAGTCATCCTGGAAAATCTGCAAAATACTCATCTGTGGTTGCCATAACTCCATCAGACTCTAAAAGACATTTGTGGTCAGAACAGGTTTACGAACAGAAATGGGCGAAAGTCAGAGGATGCTACATCTGGACAACAGCGATCAAGTTCCAACAATTCACACTAAAACTTCTGTAGCCAAAGCACATTGTGAGCAAGTGTCCAAGCCATTTTTTCTTTAGCAAATTTGACTCCTATTCTCATATTTTCATGCAGCTGATGTGGAAGACTTGGGTAATATTCACCAATTACTGTATTGCCCTTTGCAAGGCAATTAATAAGAATTCAGTTTTCACCCCCCCCCCCCTCCCAAAAAAAACATTAGTTTTGCATAGGTATCAAAAATGTTAATTGTCTTGTTCTTGCTTTTTGACGCACTGTACTACCAAAAACATTTCTTACTCACTGGTTTGTCTTCATTTCGTAAAGCCTAAGATCAATGACTGAGAACAAGCTGTGTGCTGCACTGAAAATGGGAGGATTACTTTAAAGAGAGAACAATTCAAAATCCCCAAGCAACTGCCCAATACGGGGAACCCTACCACATTGTCCATAACTGCCCAACAGGGGGGTAGTTGCATTAAAATCCTTAATGAGGAGGAAGGGTTGAGGGAGTAGCTGTATCAGGTTGATCAAGTCAGGGTTCTGTGTTTCCATAGGATAGTGATCAGCAGAAAAATGGATTTCTTTCAGAATAGCATGGGAATAGTTGTTGAATTTCAGGAAAGAGGCAGTAATATCCAATAAAATTTTACTGATAATTACACTGGGGATAACCTGGGGGAACAAAATAGGCATTGTGAATCACGTGAGTTTTCACTCACCACCAACTGGTTGTGATTGCCTGACTGCTGGAATCACCTTCATTCCTAGTTATGAAGATTTGTCCAGTTCAGGATCAGGAACACAGGAAGAGTGGGCAGTTTGACAGCCCACAGACTGATGTTTCTTAACCTGCTGGCTGTTATAAGGCTGAGTGTGTCCACTGTTCCAAGAGGTGGGTTCCCCAGATGGAGGTGTGTCCACCATAGGATGCCACAAAGGAGCAAGATTTCTCTAGCTGAAGATGGAAGATTGTAGTCTTCGTTGTTGGTAAGAGGGAAGGAAATTATTTTTTTAATGTCCCGTTGACAATGAGGTCATTAGAGACAGATCACAAGCTTGGATTAGGGAAGGCCGGAGAAGGAAAGTGGCAGTGCCATTTTGAAGAAGCCATTCCGGCTTTTGCCTTATGCAATTTCGGAAAATCACAGAAAACTTAAATCAATATGACCATATGTGAGTTTAAACCAATCACTAGTAAAAGATGGTATGATAAAATGGCAAATTCCACTTCAGATAAAGGGTGTTTCTTCATGGCACTGCAAGGAGTTACTGCCATCTGGATAAACAACAAGGTTTATTTCCGTGGTGGTGGTGATAATAACAGTAACAACAACAATAATAATTCTTTCATTCATGCGATCAGGCCCAGTGGACCACGCGCCACCACAGTTAGAGCTCTCCATCTGTCTCCAGTTTTCTGTGATTCCCAGCTGCAACAAATCTTCTCTCACTCCATCGATACACTTCTTTCTAGGTGTTCCCACTGATCTACTGCCTGAGGGGATCCAGTCCATTGCAATTTTGGGCCACTTTGTTGCCTCCATTCTAACTCCATGTCCAGCTCATTGCAGTCGTTTAATTCTCATCACTCCAAAGATGTTAGGCTTCTTGTACAACTCTTCTAATTCTGTGTTATGGCGTCTTCTCCATTCTCCAGTAGTCTGATCTTGGACTGGTCCATATATTTTCCTGAGGACCTTCCTTTCAAATGTAAGCAGTCGGTTGAGGTCTTTTTTTTCGAGTGCTCCAGGTTTGAGAACCATAAAGTACTACTGGTATCATTAATGTCTTATACAACCATAGCTTTAGTTGTGAGAGAAAAAATTGATCCAAGATATTTGAACTCTTTCACATGTTTATATCTGGTGTGTTTCACAATTAAATCTACCACAGTATCTTCTTCCTGTTCATTCAAAGCCTCAAAATCAGTTATCAGTGCTATCTTGAAAGTTCTTCTTATATTATCTCTAATCGGACTCTCCTGGTCATATCAAGTGACTGCATTCTTTTGTACTCCCTGGTTCTCCATATTGTTTTCATCCTTCCCCTGACAAGGAGGTGGTGTGATCCACATTCGTCACCACTTGCCGTCTTGACATTTTGTATCCACTTCTTTATTCTCATCTCTACAATCAGGTGGTCAATTTGGTTCACTGTCTTCCCACCTGGAGACACCCAGGTTCCTTTATATGCTCTCTTTCTGTCAAAATCAGTACTACTTATAAACAAGCCTTTTGCAGTCACAGAGCTAACCAGCCTAGTGCTGTTATCACTGCTCACATTATGTAAACTGTGCTTTCCGATGGTCCCCATGAAGGCTGCTTCTTTCCCTGTTTTCGCATTAAAATCTCCAACGATAATTTTGAAATGTTCACTTGGTACATTGTTTAAAACTGTTTCTAATTCCCCGTAGAAAAGATTTTTTTTTTTGATCTCATCACTTTCTTTGGTTGGAGCACAACAATGTATATATGTGAGTTAGTGTTTTTCAGTTTCTATGGTTAGGGGTGAGGTCTAGGGTTGATTGATTTAAAATCTATGAGAGTGGTTTGCTTCTGAGGCTCACTGAACATGACACAGATTTCCAGTTCTGTAATTCTGGTTTCTGTCCACCTTGTCTCTTGCAGAGCAAGTAGATCTATTTGACACTTCTTTTTAGCACTGATGTACGAAAATCAATTAAAGGTCTCTTATTCTTGGCCTTCTCATTCTGCTTGTAAATGGGACACAAGGTGATTTGTCATGCTGCGTATGTCCAAATTTCCCCACAGGTGTTTCATTGGAACATTGAGATGAGTTACGTTAAAAATGGAGGTCTTAAAGATCTGCATATTTGGTGACACATAGGGCTTAATGTCACAGCTGTAAACCATTATCTACACCTTTCCTGGGAGTGTGGTCCCTCAGAAACTACACTCCTGGAAATTGAAATAAGAACACCGTGAATTCATTGTCCCAGGAAGGGGAAACTTTATTGACACATTCCTGGGGTCAGATACATCACACGATCACACTGACAGAACCACAGGCACATAGACACAGGCAACAGAGCATGCACAATGTCGGCACTAGTACAGTGTATATCCACCTTTCGCAGCAATGCAGGCTGCTATTCTCCCATGGAGACAATCGTAGAGATGCTGGATGTAGTCCTGTGGAATGGCTTGCCATGCCATTTCCACCTGGCGCCTCAGTTGGACCAGCGTTCTTGCTGGACGTGCAGACCGCATGAGACGACGCTTCATACAGTCCCAAACATGCTCAATGGGGGACAGATACGGAGGTCTTGCTGGCCAGGGTAGTTGACTTACACCTTCTAGAGCACGTTGGGTGGCACGGGATACATGCGGACGTGCATTGTCCTGTTGGAACAGCAAGTTCCCTTGCCGGTCCAGGAATGGTAGAACGATGGGTTCGATGACGGTTTGGATGTACCGTGCACTATTCAGTGTCCCCTCGACGATCACCAGTGGTGTACGGCCAGTGTAGGAGATCGCTCCCCACACCATGATGCCGGGTGTTGGCCCTGTGTGGCTCGGTCGTATGCAGTCCTGATTGTGGCGCTCACCTGCACGGCGCCAAACACGCATACGACCATCATTGGCACCAAGGCAGAAGCGACTCTCATCGCTGAAGACGACACGTCTCCATTCGTCCCTCCATTCACGCCTGTCGCGACACCACTGGAGGCGGGCTGCACGATGTTGGGGCGTGAGCGGAAGACGGCCTAACGGTGTGCGGGACCGTAGCCCAGCTTCATGGAGACGGTTGCGAATGGTCCTCGCCGATACCCCAGGAGCAACAGTGTCCCTAATTTGCTGGGAAGTGGCGGTGCGGTCCCCTACGGCACTGCGTAGGATCCTACGGTCTTGGCGTGCATCCGTGCGTCGCTGCGGTCCGGTCCCAGGTCGATGGGCACGTGCACCTTCCGCCGACCACTGGCGACAACATCGATGTACTGTGGAGACCTCACGCCCCACGTGTTGAGCAATTCGGCGGTACGTCCACCCGGCCTCCCGCATGCGCACTATACGCCCTCGCTCAAAGTCCGTCAACTGCACATACGGTTCACGTCCACGCTGTCGCGGCATGCTACCAGTGTTAAAGACTGCGATGGAGCTCCGTATGCCACGGCAAACTGGCTGACACTGACGGCGGCGGTGCACAAATGCTGCGCAGCTGGCGCCATTCTACGGCCAACACCGCGGTTCCTGGTGTGTCCGCTGTGCCGTGCGTGTGATCATTGCTTGTACAGCCCTCTCACAGTGTCCGGAGCAAGTATGGTGGGTCTGACACACCGGTGTCAATGTGTTCTTTTTTCCATTTCCAGGAGTGTATAATAAATGCTGCCATGTCAACTCATCTTATCTATGGACTACTACTAGATAGGGTTGATGAACTGAAACCATCAACCCCCACTGTTCCAGGTTGGCATGTAGGTCTTCACGTGACTGTAACATCATAGAAAGCACTGTTGAAAGATATTGCCCTGACATTTGTTTAAACTTCTGTGGGGAGTAGAAGAAAGTGGAATATTAACCAAAGAAGTACACACAAGTAATCCTTAAAGCTGAGTGGAGTCCACTCTCATGATGAGGAACGAGCCACTCCACGCCTTTTGCAGTTCTGCCATCTCTTCAAACTACTGATCTTTCCCAATAAGAATTGAAGTTTCCTCAATAGAAATATCTCACCATCCATTCATATTTTATACTAACTACATATTACAGCAAATAGGGTTCTCCATGCTGACACCACTGCCTCGCTTCATATAGCATAGCCATAGTTGGGAACATCCCAGGGTTGTGTTGGTCAGTCTCACAGTAAGAGTTCTGACCTTGAAGCGATTTGGGGGGGGGGGGGGGGGGAGCAGAAATCTCTCAACTGCTGGTCTGTGTAACTTTGAGTCTCTTCACGGGCGACTGTCCAGCCTTTTGTCACCCACAGGCGACTCTCTCCATGGGCACTACCTGACATAGTGAGTGTTGCTCTGAGTCCTACTACCCCAAAGGGGTGTGGTGGGGGGGGGGGGGGCACATACTCTTTAGCATTTGAAGAGAGAATGCAGCTGAGTCACCAGCAATGCTATCCCTGTGTTCTCAGGAGGGTGGTTTGGGTTGGGAGGGGGTGGGGTGGGGGGTAGGGGGTGGGGGGAGGGGTGCTACAATGCTACAACTTTGCAGGTATATGGCAATCCAGTAACGTAGGAATGGCTACATGTTGGGTTTTGGGTCTGGCAGGTAATCTGCTTGAAGTGTTAGAATGGTTTGCACCCTAACAGGTGCTTATATACTGTGCTGAGTACCCCTTCCCTGCTCAATTTGTACTTTGAAGAAATTTGGAAATGGTTAGAGGTAACACATGGACAAGGACCAAAAGATGTTAACAAATGTAGGAAATAATGTAAGGGTTTACAAGAATAACTCAAGATGAGACCAAAGTGAGAGCCAGGTCATCACAGGAGACTGGACAAAGACAGAGTGACTGAAGAAATTGAATTGAAGGTGGTGGGAATTACAATACAGGAAAGTGCAATGGACTGGGGCCTCTTCCTTGCCATATGTGTAACCATACAAGATTCGTGGATCCCTCAGGGTATAAATTGTGCAACATTTAAGTATTTTAATCAATCAATGCTGTAGCTACTCTGACATTGTGCCACAATCATAGGTCTTTGTCCCTAACAGCACTACACTATAATATGCTATGTCCTGGCCATAGTTCTAATAACTCTCTCACCGTAACCATCAGAAAAAGTTTTCATAACATGAGGAGAAACCCTCACAAGTGCCCCATAATTACACACACACCATCATCATCATTTCAAAATTTGAATTTTTAGGTGAAATATCAACCTTCTGAAATTAAAACAGGTGCGAGGCAGGGGTATGAACTGTCTCCATTATTATTCAATTAAGTTTACGAGGACGTAGTATAAGAATGGAGAAAAACAGCATGAGAAGAGGGAATAAGTAAAGTGAAACACAGAAGAAGGGAAGGGAACCTTGAAACTAAGTGCTTAGCTTTTGCTGATATTTGGCAATCTTAGTAGAGACCCTATAAGATGCAACAAAGCACAGACCCATTCCCTGTGAGGTAGCACAAAAAGCTGGATTACAAACTACATTTGGGGAAAATTTTATATATATATGCATGATCAACATTAAAGGTGAACCAAAATATATGGAATCAAAATATCGAAAAATAAAGTCCCACAATTTAAATACTTGGGATGTAAATGTCATTCCACATCACAAAGAATATGTACCAGAAACATCCTCATCTATTAACAAAAACTGACACATCATAATACGATGATCAAAACGAGGTGTCTTTACACCTCAGAATATCTGACCATAGACACAACAAAATAGTTAAATAATTTCAAGAAAGAAAGAAGAAAATTTTGGGCTCAAAGTATGAAAATGGGGTTTGGAAACTGAGAAGCAACGAGAAGATGTACAAAAAAAACCAAAAATATAACAGATACAATGAGCAAGCAAAGGATTACATTTTATAGCCACTTAAAAACAATGGATAACTCACGCCTGACAAAATAAATAAATAAATTCAACGTCTTTGACAAAACTTCGAAAACCCAAATTTTATGGTTTACAGAAGTTAATAAAGAGCTTTAGGAGATCAAAATAACAAAGATTTAGAAAACAGACATGAATTTAGGGAAAAGCTACAACAGGTCATGGGTTTTCGAGAAAAAAATACAAAAGAAAGAGGGACAAGGACAGAAGAAATATGATAAAATGGATAGCAAGAATTAAGAAAACATGACAAAAAAGAGAAAAAGAATGTGCTGACATAAATCAGCTGTTTGACATGGTCCTAAGTTGGTCAAATTCTAACAACAATAACAATAATAAAAAGAGAAATAATTAATTAATTCTGATCTGTTACACCAGGATAATGACATATCAGACGGTGCTTGTTCAGTCAACACAACTGCATTACAAACTCAGAGGTATTCTTAGAATTTTGTTGTGGTTGTCTTCAGTTCCATAAGAGGAGGAAAACAATTACATTAAGTATACCAGTTATTTGACAAGCTTTAAACCAATGGCTACAACTACATTCACATCATGAATAGAGCACAGCTAATGAAGGCCCAAAGAGCTGAAAATTCTGTCATTGCTTTTATAGCAGCTAAAACGGAAAAAAAGATAGATCAATTACAAAGTCAAAGATAAAAGCAGTTTCAATTTATGTGAAAAATGACCCACTTGCAATCAAAAAGTTTAACAACAGTAAACTCCAATATGTTTGATGCAGCATACACATTGTTAGCCAAGAATCTATGGGGACCTTATCTCACATAATCTTGCATCAGCTTATTCACATTTCTTCATTGCAGTAAAAGTGGGTATAATTCTAATCCACTGAATGGCTCAATTTATTATTCATTTCAGACAAAATAAGAGACTTGCATACACTATTTGTGTAATAAGACCTTGATATGAACCTCTTCTCAGTCATTCTTTTATGACAGTACTAGTTGCTGTAAAATACATGCAATTTACAGAACAACACATATTCATTAAAATACTTAGCAATAAGTAAAACTTGTACCCATGAAAGTATAAGTGCTGTGAGCTAATCACTAAACTAATTGTTAAATACAGAACCCGTATAGTGGCCATCATTTCAGTAGCATATCAGACAATAAAATTTATAATGAAGTTATGTGAAGAATTAATTTCAGTATCACAACAACAAACTCTGTAGTCACTTTAGTGAGAACAATGTTTATTATTGAAACTGATCCCAACCACAAGAGATTGTTGGTTTCATATTCACCTTGAGGATTTCTTTTGCAACCTTCATTGTGTAAACTTATTGTTTATGTCATATACGTACAGACAGAAAGACATCCACACAGAGTAATTTCTTATGTGATGCAAAACTGCCCCTAGGATCTAACATTATGAACTGATGTTAAAAAATTGTGGTAGTTTAGCATCATGGAAAGTAGTATCTGGACAACCTCCACTCATTCCAGGTCTGCCTGCCCACCTGTAGCATCACATTTATATTCCCAGATGTAGTTATGGGGGTGTTGCAAATCATCATTATATACTTTAGACATTCGTGTCAGTATTTTGACTTCCTTTTCACATGCTTTGGTCTCTGCTTTACACCTTTTTGAGCTCACTTTTTTGGTCATTTGCATGGTTTTCTTGCACAGTTCGCTCTCTTAATTTGAAAATTTATATCAATTGTAGATCAAGGAATCTCTCTGTGGAAGTTCGCATTTTGTATCACTGCAGTATTGTTTTCTTTTCACTTGTCTTCCTCTGTTTTGGGGGTACAGTCAATGACAGCATTCTAAAGAAAATATGTTTTAAGTGTTATCTAATTGTAATGTTTACAGTATACCAACTGATGATGCTTTTTTAATAAACTAAATTAATTAGAGGGGAGGGAGGGAGGGTGAGTGCTTTCCAGTTTGTAGTTTGCTTATGAAAGCAAAACATAAACAACAGCAACAGCTGCTGAAGAGGAGAGTCATCCTAATTTTGCATCCTGCTCTTAATTTATGGTATTGGGTTGCAGATGTTGCGCCTCTGATTGTTATTTGTAACTACACTTTAGTCCTTTAGCATTAGTTACAAAACTGGGAATAAAACTCGTTTCCTTGTTCTTTCAGCGTATCAGCCATCCACCAACTCAGTGGCTGTCAGTGTCACACCTCTAATGCGCAAGCTGAGCTCACTGAGTCAAGAAACAGATTAATACTTCATCATTTTGATTAAATATTCTGAAGGATTCTCATTTAAAGTGTGACCCCAAGTTAGTAAAGTTAAGATTTGAACCCAGGAAGGTTGTTCAACATGAAGGTATAACAGATCTCATCCTTTTTGTTGCCAATTATTTGTTTTCACCATCACTATGTTGGTGAGAGAAGACTGAATGTAGCACCTCACTAGCTCAGTGATAACACTGTCACTTTGTGAAGTGAAGGCTAAGTTAGCAGCTGGTTCCATTCTCACAGTCTCACTGAAGACCTAGTACACTCCACCAGCTTTTTACCTAATCTCTGACCAGGCAAATCTTTAGAAAACGTCTCCATCATAAGACTTCTTGCAACTTCTATTCAGTACTGCTAGAATTGAAGGTGAAAAATTTATGAAATTGCAGAATTTTACACTTATCAGTACCTGTCACTTTTCTGCTTCTGTGGATATAGTTATCAGTTTTTTGTGAATACAAAATTTGAGTGATTAATGGGAGGCACTGAGTAATTTGTCAACCAGATTTCCTTATGTGCCTACTCCCAATGCCAACCAGATTTCCATACTTTTGTGGTAGTCCTGAAATTCTACTGAGGTATGACACAAGACTACCTGTAGGCTCAGATTTTTCGGGGGTTTCAAGCACACAGATTTCACTAATTCATGAAGTTGCGGGCATGCTGCTGTTACAGATACTTTTATTAAAACAAAAATGTACTTCCATCATAAGATTGTAATGGTAAGCTGTAATTCATCTGCTACACCATCTTTTGTTAGCTTATTGAACATAACAGATAAGCTCAAGAAATCAACAATATACCATTTCACATTACCTACAAGAGACTGACAATGCTCAGGTAGGTTTTCAATCCCTAGCTTGCAGTCCATTTTTGTCCAGAAATGAATTTTCTTGATGGCTGTTTCTCTTAGATTGCACCTGCGAAGTGTCTCAATTGTTGGCAACAAATGCCAGCTGTGATGGACACACCCTGTGAAACAATTCATAGTATGCACCACACTGTGCCACTGGATGGATAGCATTATCTTTGTGGAGGGACACTGACTTTTGCTTGAGGGAGACTGTTTTGTTAGAGCATAGCCATTAATTTCCATTTTATGACATTAGTACAGAGGCATCATATCTTATCACCAATAACAATATTGGTTAGGAGTTCTCAATAAGCTAACTGATGACATTCAAGCAAACGTGAAGAGATGGCCAACTAAACATTTTTTTGCTCTGAATTAAGAGCAAGCAACAGCCAAACACCCACTGAATGCAAATGTCACAGAAAAGTTAAAATAGTTGCAATTCATCAAATCTGCCAGTTATCAGCTATTCCAACTGGATAAAAACTTTTAAATGTTCTTCTTTAAAGCATGTTGGTCTTCCTGAATGAGAAGACTCATTCACATCTAAACATTGCTCCTTGATATGAGAACACCATCTGCTAATGTGATTTTTGTGATGGCAGTAGTCCTACATCTCACATAAAAAATAAAAACTGACAGCTACACTAACAGAAACCAGCGAGTCAATAAACCAAACAAATATGCAATGGACTTATGCCCCTACAATTCATTTTTGACTATGACTGCAAGTTACAGACTTCACTACTCCTCAAGTTGTAAGCTGCATCAAGCAATGATCACACCCTGTTGTTGCTCATACATTAGGGATGGGAATTTGTCTTTCTTGAGAGCGAATGTCACCAAAGATTTGAAAATCTCAAAACATATCAATTGTGTTGCCCTCTCCTGATCAGGTATGTAAATCAAATCAATCCATTACTAGTATAAAAAATACCCTCATCAAGGGGTGCAGGTATCTGATTAATCCACAAAGCTACTATCTGCAGCTGTCAGTCTGAAATATGGTTTTTACACCTGCAAAATGAACAGTAACAAGCAACAATAATTTGTATCAATGTGCATCTTTAAACAGCTGTATTTTCGGTTGATTTGCTGGAACATCCGTTCCAAGTTAATAAGAAAACAGTAGTTTATTTATAAAAAGAAATATCATAGAGCTAAGTTCAGTGTGGCGGTATTCAGAAACAAAGGCACTAATTGTTTTTCACTGAATTGCCTTTCTGTGAAATTATCCTACGATTTGTCTTTGCTCTGTACCTGGCATTCAAAAGCATACATGCTTATGTGTGTGTAATGTCCCGATGCAGGTGACATCAATAATGCCTTCCCTTTCCTTTATTTTCCTCCCCTCTCTGCCCACCTTCAGTTTACTTATAACACAAATTCTTAGCTTCATAAAAAGCAAAGGTGGACAAAACAGTTTTTATACCATGGCCATTAAGACCAAATAAAATAAATAATATAAGATCATAGTTTGTTGAGTTATTAATGAATCCCACAAAATTTTTCTGTATCATAAGTGTTATTTAGAGTTCACTGATTATTCTCTTATTTTTAACTTTACACCTAGCACATTTAGACATGTGGCCCAAACACATACATCAGTTCCATCCACAAAGTAAAGAGGTGAATCAGTGCTTGAAATATTGACATACTGAAGGTAAATGTTTGTGGGTGCAAAAACAACCAGGTTTGGATTTGAAATAATGTTATATGAAGTACCGTACAATCACAAAAACCCTACCATCACCGTATAGTGACAGATCCTTTAAAACTAGAAATAATATAAATTAAATTTCAGAATTTAGCTGCAATAGGTTTGATTTCACAACCATAACATTAGCATTTCAAATGGCAGCAACAATTACATGCACAGTTTACTTATATTTCAGTCCTTACCATACATCACACTATTCACCTTCATAAAATTTTAATTTTATATGTATATATTTTCACTTAACTTGCTGCTGTGATAATAAGATTTCTTGCAGTTTTAAGTACATCTGCTATATACAAAGAAATTGTTCCCTTGGCACCGAATTATTCAAATAGTTTTATCTGCCTCAATTTGTTTTGGAAGTCAACACATTTCTGTACATTGTATTGTTTGGCTAAATTTTAGTGCAAAAGGTACAGTATTATTCCTGCAGCTACACATGTTTGACAGATCTAAATTAAGAAATAATCAAACTCAATCAGATTTCAGAGGGTGCAAATCTATTTGACAGTTCTGCCAATTAGGCAATACTGATTACTGATAACATCAGTCACATGATTACTTGATGATATCAGAGTATTTGATAATCTTTGCTGGCCTCTTTGAACATTAAATACCTAAATGTATATACCAGTATTTCAGGAACTACTTTGTACAAACTTGAGGATGTTGATATCTTCTGACATGACAATCATAACAGAGGAGAGGATGCTCTCATGGAGTGATATGTGGTTCCTGTTTACTGATATGTAGGGATCAAAGTACTGTTACGAACCGTTGAGGAAAGTGCACTGGTCACTGACATCACCATAAATGCTGACAATATTTTCACCATAGTTACTAGGAATTTTAGAGTATAAGATACGACAAAAACAAATTCGGGTTTATCCATCAAACAACAATGACAATTGTTGCACCAGACTGGCAACAATCAAGATTGTTTTTATGATGTTGAAAGGTAAGTTGTCATGAATAAGGAAAGCTTCCATTACACAACGAAGTCCTAAGAAAGTGACCAAATGACATAATAAGACAATAGGATCAAAGCTCATACTTCTAAAAGTGTGAAGCACAAAATTAGCAGAACAGAACGTTTTGCCTGATAAAATTTAACCTCCATTATCAATTTTGGAATCAAGCATGCAGAAATTTAGATTTGAAATCCTATCCATTCAGATGTTCAAAAGACTACAAATAATGAAAAGAAGGTAACTATATATATATATATATATATATATATATATATATATATATAGAGAGAGAGAGAGAGAGAGAGAGAGAGAGAGAGAGAGAGAGAGAGAGAGAGAGAGAGAGAGGGGGGGTGGGGGGGGGGGAGGGGGACATTCCACGTGGGAAAAATATATCTAAAAACAAAGATGATGTGACTTACCAAACGAAAGCGCTGGCAGGTCGATAGACACACAAACAAACACAAACATACACACAAAATTCTAGCTTTCGCAACCAACGGTTGCTTCGTCAGAAAAGAGGGAAGGACGAAGCAACCATTGGCTCTGTGTGTGTGTGTGTGTGTGTGTGTGTGTGTGTGTGTGTGTGTGTGTGTTTTGTGGGATTAGAAGCATGTGGTGTACTGGGCAGTAAATATACGTTACTATTTGCAAAAACTTCGACACCATTAAGAATAGCTATGACCAAAACAAACTTTATGTCATGGATTACATACATAACACTACATAAGTAATAAGGATTACAAAACTATACATGATACCTGTTTAAATAATCCAATATGGTATAAAGCCACCATGTGCTGCAATCGGATCTTCTAAGTATCATGTCACAGATTTGGAAAGTGAACACACACATCCTTGATCCACATTGTTTTTATGCAAGCCCACAAAACATCAACAGTTATTGCTGGGGGCTAGTGAGAAATAAACTGCTGACTTATTATATCCTATATAGCTACAACACAAAATATGTGAGGTCAGTTTGCAAGCAAGGGACTAGTGTACGGAGACAAATACTTTCAGTACTACAGGAGCAACTAGATAAAACAACGAGTTGCAGTGTACCATTCTCCTGGGTGAAACAGCAGTGGCAAGTTACTTTGAGTGTGGTAATTACTAATTTCATGACTAAAGTAATGATAATGCTCAGTCCTAGTCACATTACACTGAGAGTCTGCATCCTATTTCATTGTTTTTTGTTTATTTACTACTACTTTGCCTGTGGAGTCTAGCTGATAAGTTTCAGCTGAGAGTAATGGGTGCATTTTACAATTTTATATGCACATCAAACGTACAGTAAAAGGAAACAAGATTTATTTTACAGGCATATATCAAGTTATTACAAATTTTCTATTTCAATGTAACAGCTAATATTCAATTTGACATTTAATGCTCACTGATCCTGTATTTACATTTCTCTGTGTACTTCCTTAATTGATTTTGGTAGCTTATTAAACAATCTTTTGCCTGCTTTATCGCGAGCACTCATTGTCAATTCCAGATTTCGCTGTGTTGTGTAGTAATTCTCCTTTCCTTTTGTTGCGTGGTTACGTATGTCTTTATTTAGGAGGTGTTTATCACTTCCTCTCACTGCTATAATATTCTGATGTATATGCAGTGACTACAGTGTCACAATTTTATGGTGTCAACAGCTTGTCAACAAGTTTGTTTGGGTAGTATTTTGGCTATACACCTTATTGCTCTTTTCTGAATTTGAATATTGTGTTTAAGCAGCTATCTTGTGCACTTCACCATATTTGAACTGAGTAGGACAGATGCAGGAACACAAATTCATGGTAGTTTGTCTTGAACACTTTATCATTCACAACTTTTGCCATTTTGTGCACGAGGCAAAATCTGCTGCAGCAGTTATCACTGGACATTGTTATCATATTAGCTAGTTACAAATATAATAATTACCAGAGCACACAAAATTAATATTGCTCATTTACCCTTTAAGACAAAGTGGAAAATGTTGTATATGCAGACACAAGATAAATGTATAAACATCCAGCTTTTTTTCATTTTCAGGAGTATGCAAAATACTGGAAGATTAAAAAAACAATAAAATTTTAATTACACATTATAATTTTTGATGTGGCATATTCTAATGATTCAAATCTAGAATTAAACATCTACGAGGACAGCTCAGTTATACAAGTGCTAGTATACTGTTTCCTAAATGTGCTACACAAAAGCACTAGTATCAAGAATAAAGAGACGTTTGTGTTTAGCAGTTTGCAAAAGGTGAATATCTAATCACAGTTCAACTGTAATACCAAAGTGATAACAGAATTTTTAAATACCTAAACAAATTTAAAGCACTGGCTATCTTTGTAAATGGAAGAGTATCAAATTAACAACATACATGTTTAAGTGTGGGAGTCATTCATGGATAGCTGTAAAAAAACTGGCTAAACGATACTCTCCTCCAACTGCTGGATCAGTTGAAAGGGACTGGAATACAATTCTATTTCTGCAATTTCTGTATTTTGCTATTTAAAAATGCTTGTGCATCCATGTCTGTCCATTCACATGTGTGCATGCATGCATGCATGAGTACCTCTTCTCTCAGCTGATCTATACCACTTACAAAGGAATAATGCAAAGTCGTTTGTGGAATATAGATAATTTAAGGAGCAATAATAAAAACTCACTGAACAGCTGAGGTCTGGAGTTGTTGACAGTTCATAAACAAGACAGAACTTTTCTAGCTTTTAAATGAATCCTTATTCACAAGCAGATAACTCTGAGGAAGGACTCATCCACAAGCTAATAAACTATAAACGTTACCAGTCAATGTTCACTCAAATTTCACTTGCTAGCTAGACCAGTTTTGACTTCTGGAGATTTACAATATCCTACATAATGCTTTTTGGCCAATGGCTATGCAAAAACCTTGTTTGAGTGAACATCTCCTCAAGGATCCTTCTATGGAAGATGTCCGATACAGCCACCATCCAAGAAGTATTACGGGCTATTGAAAATGACTTAATAGACAAAATTGGTATATACACTAAACACAGCTTGTGTTAACACTAAGTGATAACCTTAGAAGTCAATGTAATGATCCAACAGAAGCTCTCTGCCAACAACATGGAAAATACTCTAAAAAGCACCACTAAGCAATTATTCATACCGGACAAGAAGATATTGGTAGATGTGATGCAAGTGTACAGACAAGCAAATGATTACAATTTCACAAAAATTGAATGATTTATTGTAGAGAATGAGATTCACAAACTGAGCATGTCAATAATGCATTGGTCCACTTCTGGTCCTTACACAAGCAGTTATTCAGCTTGGCATTGACTGACAGAGGTGTTGGACTTCCTCCCAAGGAATATTGTGTCAAATTCTGTCTAATTGGTATGTTAGCATCAAGATCCTGAGATGGTTGGAGGGCCCTTCCTGTAATGCTCCAAATTTTCTCAATTGCAGAGAGATTTGGCGACCTTGCTGCTCAAGGTAAGGTTTGCAAGCACAAAGATTAGCAGTTTAAACTCTCGCCGTGAGTGGGCAGGCATTATCTTGCTGAAACGTAAGCTGAGGATGCCTTACCACGAAGAACGATAAAATGGGGCGTAAAATGTCATTGATGTACCACAGTGCTGTAAGGGTCCCACGGATGACAACTAAACAGGTCCTGCTAGAAAAAGATATGGCACTCCAGGCCATTTCTCCTTACTGTTTAGCCTTATGGTGGGCAACAGTCAAGTTGGTATCCCACCACTGTCCGGTACATCTCCAGACACACCTTTACTGGTCATCAAGCCCCAATTTGAAGTGGGACTCATCATTGAAGAGAATTTTACTCCATTCACTGAGATATTAGGCTGAAGACTTGTCTGCTGATGCCCCAGAGAGGTGGGCTATAAAACTGACTGTCACCCTACAACCTGGAGAGATAGTGTGGTAAGCCATTCCTTTTCATAGTAGGACCTCTTTGGTTGTCATCTGCGGCACCCTTACAGCACAGCAGTACGTCAGTGATATTCTATGCCCTGTTTTGTTGACCTTATGTCTATCCATCCAAGGCTTCCATTCCAGCAACATAATGCCTGGCCACACGACGCTAGAGTTTCTACTGCTTGTCTTCATGCTTGTCAAACCGTAACTTGGCCGTCAAGGTCACCAGATCTCTCTTCAATAGAGAACTTTTGAAACATTATGGGCAATGGCCTCCAACTATTTCAGGATTCTGGCAATCTAACGCGAAATGTTTGGCACAATATCCCTCAGGAGGACATCCAACAACTCTATCAATTATTGCCAAGCCAACTGCTTGCTTAAGGGCAACAGGTGGATCAACAGATTACTGACTTGCTCAGTTTGTGAAGCTCTGTATCTTGAATAAATCATCCAATTTTTCTCAAATTGTAATCATTTGTTTATCTGTACATGTACATCACATCTGCCGATTTCCATCCTATTCGCATAATTTCTTTGTGGTGTCTCCTTTTCTTTTTTTTTCAGCGAGATGTTACATTTACTCAAGAAATTATTTAAACAAGACTGAAGTAGTTATATCACTCACTGTACTCCAGTCAGTCTGCTTAGTATCCTGGTAGTGAGCACATGTAAGAACATAGCTTGCAGCACCTGACGATGTTGTCTATGATGGTTTTCAAATTATTGTGAACAAAAATGGAACCGTCAATTCGGCTGAAAACAATCACACTAAGAAAACCTCGGAAACTGCACATCATCACTGTTGCTGAATACCATGTCAATTCGGTTTCTACTTTTATCAATTCTATTTCTATTTTTATCAGATTTCTTTCTTTTTCAAAACAAATTTGAATGAAATTTTAATTGGAAGTCACAGCTCATCTTTTACTTCTTTCTTTATTTAACACTCACTATGGACCAAAAACTGATGACAGGGACTTTGAAATGTTAGACTGAGCCGAAAGTCTATACAGAAAACAATATGGAACATACCATGTCTGGTACGATGATGGATCAATTCTGGCAGCATCTCTCAGTGTTTTCTCTGCTAATCTCTGATTTCCCAAATAATGGTAAACTAGTCCCTGTATATAAACAAAGAATGACATATAATAAAATAGTGTTGAAATCTCACTAAAATTTTAAGAAGAAATTGTTACAGTTTTGATTCACAATCCAGCATACTGTTACTGACAATTAATATAGGTGCAAGTAAATTTGCAGTGTTAACAATGTGAAAAAAATGCTTTACAAATTATGCTATTTCTCCTATTGATAATGTATTTGAAAACCTAACCTGCAGCAGAACACAATTTAATTAGTAACATAAATCCCAAAAGCTGAACGCTTATAGTCAGAAATTTATAATCTGGCGATCTTGTGAAAGTTGTTTATGACTTGTGGCAGTACTCTCTACAGTAAAACAAAGAATGTTTAACTCCATTTCTTTCAATGTTGAATGACAGCATACAATGACACTTTTCCTACAATATCAAAGTAATTAAGTGACAATAATAATAAAAATATATTTAAAATCTAAATCCATACAGAAAATGTCACAGGTTTTGGTGCTTCCCTGTAGAGAAGTACAGAGAGATGCAAGAACAAATGATTAAAAACTGAAATCGTCAAGGTTTACATCAAAAGATAGTAAGCTTTGCTGGACTTTTGTTTTGCCATGATCTCAGGCCTTTGGTAAAATAATTTGATTTGGAAACAATGGATACATCCAACATATTGAGAAATATTAGTTCCACATAACATTTTATACTTTTTCACAGAAAAATTTTTACAAACTTGCATATTTTGTTTGTGCTACATACTACCTTACCTACATCATAAATTTTGTCGTCAGCTTTAAATTCAACAATTACATTGTCATCAACATATGACTCATAGTTGAGTTTATCAGTTATTAACAGTTCACACTCTGAGCAGGACATTAACTCTGAATCATAAGAATCTTGCAGCTGGGTCTCTGACTCGTTTTGGTCATTTCTACCTTAACTTTGCTTAAATAATTAAGCTTCTTGGCTTTTTCGCACCTTTATGCTTGTTAATTATTCCCATCTCTCCTAATTTCTCTGGTGTGCCAGTTGCAATTCTGGATCTTCCTTTCAACCTTCTTTAATTTTAGTATTGGGCATTCTTTAATATTATCAGGATTTATGTAACTTATCTGCAATTTTAAGGAGATATTTCCATTAGCTTTACTGTCAATTCCAAATGCATCAACTCAGTTTCACAATACTGAACCCAGTGACTTGCTGATTGAGGCCCATCAGCTGTGCTTCCTGAAAGAGGTGCATCACGGCCACTATTTGGTGAAAGCCTGTGTGGCGAAGTGCTTAGTAGAAAATCTTCTGTTTTTTTTTTAATGCAGCTACAATAATGACAGGAGAATTGCCCTTCGACAGGCAATGCCAATAAAGGAGGCCACATGAAAAATTGAAACTGTTTTTCTGGGTGTATCATTGTTCAAGTAACTGTTGAAGCATTGTAGAAGGTTAGAAATGGTTTCAGAATCACATAATCTGGAGGCTGAAGTTTATTTATGCAGTGACATTGGACGGCCATTACAGTCATCCCACTCTTCATTCACACATCAACATTCAGTAACAAATGGCTTCTACTGTTACCCATTATAAAACGGGGTTGGATTTTCTTTAGTATAAAATGTGTGTTTAATGAGGTGGTGAATAACTTGTACAAAAAGAATCACTGTTCATTCATCCACTTTTAATTACCAACTCTAACTCATACTTTATGCTATATGATACTTTAAATGGACTTTCAGAGCGATACCTCCAGTATTGCAATGAGTTGTGAGTGCAGAACCACAGTTGGTATTGATAACTTTGCAGCTTTTTTTGTCTCTTTCTCAGCTATAGCCCTTGAGAACTTTCTACTGCCAGACTCATCCACATTGCACATGAAGACCATTGGCAAAGTTTGGATGACATTTTCTTACCCTTTATTGTTTGTCAAAAAAATAATGAAACATAATGCAGGTTGACTACATTCATAAACTACATTATAAATGAAAACACACATAACGTGGGTGTAATATTCGGCAATATACAGCAGTGTTGAGTGTTGGTTTCATTCGTAATGTACAAAATATTCTACTACGAACTGATGGAACAGCCGAGCAATGTAGAAACTACACTTCAGGCTTCTGAAAACCTTAGAGGTAAAAGTTTTGAAAATTTCTGAAAAACCACTTCACCTCTTCAACAGAAGGCAGTTTCTCCAAATGCCGTCTACCTGGAACCTTAACGCTGTTCTTCACTGGCAGTTCATAAACTAACTGGCAGCAATCTTTGAGGGTAAAACTACAGAACATTTCTAAAGAAATAACCATGTAACCATGCAGACTGCTCCAGGTGTCTGTGAAGAATCCAGCTGACAATGCAAATTAGACACAGTGGACTCAAATGATCAGCCTTATATTTTTTATTTCTGTGTGTGGACACGTGACGCGGTAACGAAAGAACGTACCTGCAGCAGACATGGACGGGTGGGGGAGGGGGTCACCCTAGAGAAGACATGAGCTGCAAATAGGGAAATCCATTGAGATAAGTGACTCTGACAAAAGGCTTATTATTATTATTATTATTACACAGAGGCTGTGATTGAGGGTCTCAAAAATGGTGAAGCTGGTTGAATGTTCACATGTTACTGTCGTGGGCATCTACAGAAAGAGGTAGAAGGACACTGAAACTACCACTAGCAGGAAAATTGTTGAATGCCAATGACTCTTCACAGAACATTGGGTTCAGAGGCTTTTCTACTTCTGTAAAGCAGGGCAGATCGTGATTTGTGGCATTCCTGCTGAAAGAGCAGAATGCTACTGCACAGACAATGTTTCAGAGCACACTGTTCATCATACATTGTTGAACATGGAGATCCGTAACAGACCACTCCTATGTTCTTACATGTTTATCCACTGACATCGTCAATTAGGATTGCAGTGGGCACAGAGCCATTTGGATTCGACTGTCAATCAATAGAAACGTGTCGGCTCTCCAGTGAATCATGTTTTTGCAACACTAGTCAACGGTCTGTCATCTACACAAACACCGCCATCGAGGTGAAAGAAACGTGCAGCACGCCATGGATGCAGGTTGGTGGGAGCAGTATTATGTTATTGGAGACATTCTTCTGCACTTGCATGAGACCTGTAATAGTAACTGAAGACACCCAGACAGCTGCGAATCACCTGCATCCCTTCCTTCATGCCTGATGTCTTCCCTGATAGCGATACCATTTATCAGCAGTATAATTGTCCTGGTCTCTGAGCCAGAACCATGATACAGTGGTTTGAGGAGCATTATAGTGACTCATGTTGATGTCTCAGCGATGAAATTTGCCTGATGTAAATCCTATGGAAACCATCTGGGTCAGTATTGGGTGCCAGCAACGCGTAAGCAAATCACTGGTAGCATGTGTAAAGAAAATCTTGTCTGTTTTCAAGCCACATCAGTTCGAATAAAATACTCAAGCTTTCTATGGCAATCTCCACCACCGTCATCACGAGTAAAAACCAGCGACTGCATGGGCTGGCATGCTTTTCTGCTTATGTACGCACAATTGCATGCCTGGCACCTAAGCTCACATTTGTTGTCATAACTGAAGTTGTTCTCATGCATTCTAATTTATACTGTTTCTTAAATAACATACTCCAAGTATGTAGAAGTATGGGACAAGATTTTAGTTTCATCAAACATTCTGTGTGTATTTGTGAAGCCATGCTCAGCAACTATTCATTTCTCAAGTTCCTGATTTTTACTGTGCTGTTTGTGTTCTGCAAAGTGATTGGAAACGGTATGGATGGACTGATCAATGTGGTTGCTTCTGTACTCACATGGAATCTTATAAATCGAAGGGATGCTGAGGCTGATATTGTCCTTAGAAGGCTCAGCATCTCTATTTTCTTTAGTGATTGAAAAATAGGTCTTAGGTCTTGTTATTCAGGACACTACCTATTTTGCTAGATGTGGCACTGCTGAATGGAAGGAGAACAGTAGGTGGATCATCATGCAACTGTTCAACATTTCAATCTTTTTTTTTTGAAGAGTACCAACTTTATACACTATGCGATCAAAAGTATCTGGACACCTGGCTGAAAATGACTTACAAGTTCATGGTGCCCTCCATCAGTAATGCTGGAATTAAATATGGTGTTTGCCCACCCTTAGCCTTGATGACAGCTTCCACTCTCAAAGGCATACGTTCAATCAGGTGCTGGAAGGTTTCTTGGGGAATGGCAACTCATTCTTCATGGAGTGCTGCACTGAGGAGAGGTATCAATGTCGGTCAGTGAGACCTGGCACGAAGTCGGCATTGCAAAACATCCCACAGGTGTTCTATAGGATTCAGGTCAGGACTCTGTGCAGGTTAGTCCATTAAAGGAATGTCCTGTAATCACTCCGTCTCAGGCCATGCATTACAAACATGTGCTCGATCATGTTGAAAGATGCAATCGCCATTCCCCATTTGCTCTTCAACAGTGAGACGCAAGAAGGGGCTTAAAACATCAATGTAGGCCTGTGCTGTGATAGTGCTCTGCAAAACAACAAGGGTTGCAAGCCCTCTCCATGAAAAACACGACCATACCATAACACCACCACCGCCGAATTTTACTGTTGGCACTACACACGCTAGCAGATGACGTTCTCTGGGCATTTGCCATACCCACATTCAGCCATCAGATCGTCACATTGTGTACCGTGATTTGTCACTCCACACAACGTTTTTCCATGTTCAACTGTCCCATGTTTACGCTCCTTACACCAAGCGAGGTGTCGTTTGGCATGATGTGTGGCTTATGAGCAGCCGCTCAACCATGAAACCCAAGATTTCTCACCTTCCACCTAACTGTCATAGCATTTGCAGTGGATCCTGATGCAGTTTGGAATTCCTGTGTGATGGCCTGGATAGATGTCTGCCTATTACACATTACAACCCTCTTCAACTGTCTGCAGTATCTGTCAGTCAACAGACGAGGTCGGCCTGCACGCTTTGTGCTGTACGTGTCAGTTCATGTTTCCACTTCACTATCACATTGGAAACAGTAGACCTAGGGATGTTTAGGAGTGTGGAAATCTCACGTACAGACGTATGACCCAAGTGACATCCAATCACCTAACCACGTTCGAAATCCATGAGTTCTGGGGAGCGCCCCATTCTCCTCTCTCATGATGTCTAATATCTACTGAGATCAATGCTATGGAGTACCTGGCAGTAGGTGGCAGCACAATACACCAATTGTGAAAAATGTATGTTTTTGGTGGTGTCCAGATACTTTTGATCACATAGTGTACCTCCAACCCCATAGCTGTTCTTTTGGAACACATACATCAAGTTTTTAACATTACAATTCAAATTATCCTTGTCTAAAACAGTTTTAGTAATGTATATCAATGAATTTAAATTGGTGCGCTTCTGTACTGGATTGTACAAACTTCGCACACTGAGATGTAAATCAATAGGTGCTGACTTTACACACACACACACACACACACACACACACACACACACACACACACACACACACACACACACACTCACATTCTCAGACACACTCACTCTCTCACACACACTCTCTCTCTCTCTCTCTCTCTCTCTCTCTCTCTCTCTCTCTCTCTCTCTCTCTCTCTCTCAGATACAGTACAGAATCCATTGCCATTTTGTCGATCATTTCATAAAATTTACTGCCATGCACGAAGTCTGTCGTCATTGAAGTTCAACATGTCCTCCACAGGAACTTTTATAAACGGAGAGACTATGTACAGGCTGACTAAAATATAGTTTGTGCCAACTCTGATTTCCTTAATTTTGTTACTCAACATCAATTTTTGATGTGATGTTCACAGTGGTCAGCTGTGGGCACCATTAACCTGACTCGATATTTGTCTCACATGTTGGTGGGAGAACCTATAACACTAATGATAGTTCTCAAAAGAAAATCATCTTTATGAATTTTGGATAGGCCATACAGAATTGATGGTCTAGGAGCTTCATCTCCTGAGTTTTTTTTTTATTCATGACATTGTCAGGTAAGACCATAAGACCATGACGCTTCAGCAGATCTACCGTTTTGTTGTTATATGACAGTATGGTCATATTTCAGGCATTCATATGTATTATTCTACAACAGCAATGACATGTTGCTCTGACAGGATGTAGTATTAAAAATAACTGCAGTATTTTCTCTTGTCAGCTGGAGATCATCTCTCTGCAAAGCACAGTACTTCCCCCCCCCCCCCCCCCCCCCCCCCCCACCGTCCCCCCGCCCTCCCCCTTGGCTGTACCTTAGATTTGACTTGTGGCAAGTCTTACCTCACTGACGACATCCTAAGAATAGATGCTGCACTGTCGGTTCCAATCCATTTACAACATCCACGATAGGTAGAGAAGTAGAAGTGAAAATCAGTCTTCTACTCAGGACCAAAATGGTTTTTCTTCAGCTAGGTAGCTGACAGGATGTACAGATCTGTGATACGAGTTGGTCTTAATGAAAATGCAAGGTGCTAAAATGTCTTTATTTTGTCACCATATTGGTGGTGGTGTATGGTTTGTGGGTAGCTCAACAGCACGATCATCAGCACCCATAACAAAGTCCTAATTTTTTGCACAGTAGAATTTAGTCACTGTCATGAATGATGATCAAATGATGAGTACAACACAAACACCCAGTCCTTTGGTGGAGAAAATCCCCAACCCAGCGGGGAAGGTAGGTGTGTGTGTGTGTGTGTGTGTGTGTGTGTGTGTGTGTGAGAGAGAGAGAGAGAGAGAGAGAGAGAGAGAGAGAGAGAGAGAGAGAGAGAGAGAGAGAGAGAGAGAGAGAGGTGGCAAATCATATGAACTAACGCTTTATGTTTTATGCAGATTTGACACAAGAAAAGACAACCAAGAATGTTTTATATAAGTATGGCATCACAAGAAACTTTGTTCTCAAAATGATACCTTGGTGGGGCAGGGACATTACCCT